>NC_133617.1:695625121-695960589 GCF_048593235.1 Sminthopsis crassicaudata
TGTGATAGAGCTACTTCATTCTGTGAAGTCCCCAAATTAATTGTCAGTTCCATTTGATGGCTGGATCTGCTTTTCCTCTGAATTTGGTGTGATTGCTGGGGAGCGACTTCTATCAGCAGAGATTTACTTGATTTTTTTTTCCTTTGGAGCTCTACAAACTTCCAATATTCCATGTTATGCTGGCGGATTGTGTTTCCGTTTACATTCAGCCTGTGTTTTTTTAGTAGCCATGGTACAAATCTACTCTCATTCTGTCAGCTACAGGTACACAAATCCTCCTATTTCTTAGTCTAATTGAGATTAATTAGCTCCCCTCCCTCCAAAAAAACTTGAGTGAAGATCACTTATACATTAATGAACATACATTTCACATCCCATTCCTTAGGAGAAGATGTGGGATGACTGGGGAAGCTTTCCCCTTTTAGTTTGGAGGTTTCATCACAAACTTTGGACCTGTATAATGAGTGATGAAGTGTGGGAATGCCAGCCTCCTGGTATTTTGTTTCATTAGTAGAACTAGGGAACACCATTGGCACCAATTGCAAATGGTGTCAAGGTCCCTGTGGGCACTCTGAACTACATGCATGATTGGCTTTGTCCTGGATGCTGGAAGCTACAATCCAAGAGCTAAAGGCAGGAAATTAATGGATAATTCAGGGCAGGTTCTATGTTTCCTTATGTTTTCACAAACTAAACCATGGCCAAGATGAGAGAAATGGCCTTCTATGTTTTGAAAGTTCTTTTGGTATCTGTCCTACTAAGCTGTCCTCTTCAAACTTGCTTACAGTCTTTAAGAAAACCATTCTAAATGAAATGAGGCATCTGTGAAATTATGTCTATTTCTAGAATAGCATTTAATGAGCTGCTTGAGCTCTATGGAAATAGTGTTATGGGGGGAAAAAAATCTAACCAACCAACAAAACAAATTTCTTTGAAAAAACAGTCCAGTAATTTCCATAGATAATGAAAATGCTTATTTACATATTTCTAAATATCTCTATAAATAGGCTCACCAGCATCCAATTACACTTAAACCAATGTCCTTGGTGGCAGGATGTCCTAGAGGTATCAGAAACTCAATAGATCCCCCCAAAAGGCATCATCCTCTCCTCCAACTTTCCTATGTCTCTGAAGGGCACCGCCATTTTCCTAGTCATGCAAATTCACAACAGGGTCACTCTCAGCCTCTCTCTTACATTCACCCCACATATCCAATCCATCACTAGTTCATGTCCTCATTCTTTCCTGGACCACAAAGGAAGACTCTTAGCCAGAGAGTTCAAACATTCTTTTTACAGTAAACATCTCAATACGAACAGTAAGACGACATTGTCCCCTACCCTCTTCCAAAAAAAAAAAACCCCAAAAACCAACCAAACAAATAAAACAGTCATTAGGAAGAATTTCCCTAAAGCCTCAAAGGCTTTTCCACCAAAGTTTTTTTTTTTAAACTTGCTTTTATAAAGGTCTTTTTGACCAAAAGATACAATGAAGTTCCAGATCATCCCACCTGGAAGCAGTTAACCCAAAATGCCCCAGATCTGTTTCACAATATCCTTGTTCTCCATAGCCCCAGTTGATGCTATGGAAATAATGTCATCAGGCAATTACCCACTCCTCCTCAGTTCTATCAGACTACTGGCCAACAGCAAGATATTTAATGTTCTTCCTAACAGACCACTTCCTACCTTTCTAGCTCAACACTTTACTCACCCCTCCACATAATCTATAATCCAGTTATACTTTCCTATCACTGTGCCTCATATATGTTGCTCCTTTCCAAAGTCATCTCAGCTGCTATGGTCTTTCCCTTTAAGATAACCACCTTCCATCTAGTATGATATCTCCCACATTAGAATGTAAACTATTTTTGCCTTTCTTTGTACCCCTGAGACAGTGCCTGGTATATAGTAAGCACATTACTTAAATGCTTAAAGGCTGAGGATCAGAAAGAAAAAAAATTCATAAGAAGAGAACAACAACAAAAAATCAGGTCTGTGGTCTTTGTGGTATCCTCTCCGTGTCAGGAGAAGAAAGGGCCCTAGTTCACTGAGTGAGATCTCTCATGGCAAATATATGGGAGGATACAGACACGAGGTAAACAGACATTGATGGCTTATAGTCTTTAATACTGGAAGGATCACCCAAATCAATGAAGTCACAGATCCGTGTGGATATTGCCATTAGTGGAACTAAAACAAGAATTTATTAAGCATTGGCAAGATATTATGCAATTTACAAATATTAATGGAATTTAAAGAACCTGTTTTCCCAAAGATTAGTCCATGATATAGACCCTCCACAGTCCTTATAACTTATCAAATCCTTGCAAATAAATCTAAAACTAAATTGGATTGCTACTTTTCCTAAAATGTCTCTTTGTTGTTAATTGCCACTGCCATAAACCAAATGCTCATCACCTTATGTCTGGTTTGCAATATTTATTTTCCCAATCTACAGTCTTACAGGACTCACCTCCCTATTCAGTGCAAGTTTGAGTTTTAAAATAGTTTTAGAATAATTATGGACTTCAAAGTACACAGCTTCTAATAGCTAGTCATTTTCCTTATAGGATTTACTGAATATATCAAACATTAAAATTCTCAGAAAAAAAATCTCAAAAACAATATGAATATAAAGATAAGAATAAAGGAGATAAAGAGGGGTTGATTCAAGAAGATTTAAACAAATGCCACCTATTGACACCAGATGTGTGACAGCAGCACATTATCTGATCTCTCAGTTTCCTCATCTTTTAAAAAAAGGATGGATGGATTAAAAAATCATACCTTTAGTCTCTACCTTGTAAGGATGCTGTGGGACCCCCATTAAAAGGGGTGCAGAGTGGTCTGCAACCTTCAAAGGGTTTCACAAATGCAGATATTATTCAAATCTGGGGAAAGCATGAAGGAACATTGACTTTGAAATTATTTGTTTTTACCTGTTGGGGGAAATTTTTCCACAGGAAGAGGTAAAGTAAAAGGTGGTTTCTTGTAAAGGTCAAAATCCAAATGCCGCTGTTCCCACTTCATTCTCTCCCTAACAAGGAAAGGCTTCAGGATGTAAACAAACAAGCTATTCTCTTGCCATGGCTAAAATGGAAAGAAAAAAAAAAGGTTGGAAGAAATATTGTTATTATAGATGAGGAAAATGATCTCTATATGGGAATCACTTTACCTAACAAAATATTACCTCTTTTAATTCTTCTATCCGACTTGGATCTGGTTTCTTGGGGTGTTGATTACTTTCATAACTAGTCTGATATCCAGGGACTTGAAATCCTTCTGGAGTAAGCCAGAACTTAGATTTGGGTTTTTTACGAGTCAGGCCCACAGGTTCTGGAAACGATCCAAGGTATTCTTTAGAGTAAGTGAACCTTTTCTCTCGTTCCTATAAAGAATGTAATGAAATTTTAAAAGAAAAGAAATAAGCACAAACCTTGGAAGATGACTAACTTCAGTTCTGTAGAATTGACTAGAGGCAAGGGGTGAGGGGGTGAAAGGGTGCAGTATACAGACTTTGTTGCTGTAGTTTTCCATCTAGGCTTGGATAAATGAATTAGTTATCTAACTATTATCCTCTTGGTGGGGGGGGTTTGCAGAAAGTTCAAGAAGTTATGAGTCCTTTTCATTCTATCTCTTAAAAAAGATTTGAGAAATGTGGAATTACTTTTAACCACAAAATTGAAAAGATTCTGGGAGCTTTGGGATGGCCAACAAGCTCTAAGTGTGAGCAGGCAATGGAGGGAAAATGATTCCTGATTCTCAATTTAACTGTTTCAAAAATGGACACCCAGGATCAACAAGAAGTGGACCACACTCACCTTGTCCATCTGAGCAACCAACTGCTGCTTTGCAAGCTCCCCTGAGTTGAACGTATGAGTGCTGTAGTTATATACGGATTTCCCATCAGAAGGAATAAATCTGATTGTTTTCACTTTAGGTCGCTGGGAGATCCTTCTAGCTAGAGCTGCTTTAAAAAAGTTTTTCTGAAAAGAAATGCCAGGGCTTAAGTTTTATCCATCTACATAATACATTTCCATTCCAAGACTACCATGATAATTATTCTATTTACTCAGGAAATTAAGCTGTCATATTTATCTAGATATTAAGTCATAAGAATCTTTTGCTATTACAGTTGCCATCCCAACAATACAGATTTAGAATGGAAAGTTGTAAAGGTCATTTAACCCACAATAGTGCAATCCAACTAGCCCTGATTAAGCACTTATTAGTGATGAGGTAAGCCACCAAATAGGATACAGAAGTGCTAACCCCCCCCCCAAATATGTTGGGATTTCAGAACTCCATTTCCAGAACCCCATATTTGGGGAAGATTTCAGGATGATCTATCAAAAATTAGAGAGAGAGGTTGGATTCCAAAAACATATTGGGGTCTTTGAGACAGATTGTCTCAAAAGAATAAGTAGACTTAGGCTTTCTCCAAATCAAGAGGCAAAGATTTTATCACACTGCTGACAGCAGATTAAAGCCATATGGGGTTTTAGCAATTAACTAGGAGGAAGATGAACATTAAAATCCCTAGTGGAACTGAGAATTAGCCAATCAGGAGGAAGATATCATTAAGGAGGAAGATGCCATTAAAGCTTGGAAAGTTCTAATGAACCCACAATGCCATAAGGCAGGCTACATTCCTAAAAAACAAGGGAGTTTAATGGGGATTATGCTATTGACTGGAGGGCTAACTTTAAAAAAGAATTTAGGATATAAAATACCCTAACATAGCAATAACAAGGAGAAAGATACCATATAGCACAGCAAGTTCCTAGAGAATCCCACCACTCTATAAGGTGGGCTAAATTCCCAAAGAAAGAAGTTTTAGCAGGGATTTATGTAAGAGTAAAGTCTTTTACAGGGAAAAATAATATTGGGGATTGACATCATAACTTGACTTTCTGATTGATATAGTAATTGTAGAGATATGATGGTTTTGTTAATGCAAAGAATTCTGCTGGGAATTCAACCTGGGCCTACTATAATAAAGGCCTACTTAGGATAACAAAAAGCCTAATCAAATATCAGTGCTCCTCCTTGCTTGACTGGAAGTAGCTTAACTCCAGAATGCTTACAATAATTCAGGCTCTCCACCTAGCTACCAAGGACCAAGGACTTCACTCTGTTTAGGAATAAAGCTCTAGATTTGGAGCAGAGAAAATTCACAATGGTTTCTGCCTTCAGGAACTTAACATCTGACTCTTTCATTCTACAAATAAGTAACAAGAAATAATGCAAATGCAAAGAAAAAAAATGTAACTGAAGGCTGTGTAATAATGTTGGGTTTTGGTCATGAAAGCCAGACTACAACCCCATTTGGGGTTTTCTTGGCAAATATTTTTGCCATTACTTTCTCCAGCTTATTTTACAGATGAGGGACTGACACAAACAGGGCTAAGTGTCTTGCCCAGAATCACAATTTAATAAGTGTCAGAAGTCAGATTATTTGAACACAAGAAGTCGAGCCCTCTATCCATCGTGCTACCTCGTTGCCTTGTGTGATAATAACAACAACCAAGAATCTTGGCCCTGAATAGAACTAAGAAAATGTCATACATCTCAAGTAAACCACAACTTCTCTGGGTTAATGTGAGAATTGAAGAGGGTTTAGTGTCCACAGAATTACAAAACTTAGAGAAATACAAAGAAATGAAGTTTAAATCAGAAAAATGAAATTGAAACTAAGAAATAGAATGTAAAAGTTAGGGGAACAAGGGAAATAAAACGTAGGAAGGGAAATCATAAATTAGAATAAGAAACATGTTATGATATCTAATTAGAGGGACTCATATGGGGAAATCAGGCATTTCAGATCGGCTATAACCTCTGTAGTACCCAGCCAATGAAGGAAACAGGGAAGGGAGTTGCATTTTGGGACAGAGAATAAAAGGCTTTAGGGCTTCAAGTCTACTAGCTTAGATATCCATTCTTTCAAGAAAATAAAATAAAATCTTCCCTGGATTCATCAGCAAGTCAGTGAATCTCTTGATAAGGCATTTTGTTTCTTACAGTTAACTTCCTCATTTAAAAAATTGAGGATGAAGAAAGGGTCTGAAATTCCACAGTACTATAGAAATATAATATACTTTCATCCCTCCTGGCTAAAACATTCAGTAACATCCTGGCAGAGACAGATATTTAGTGTAGTAAGTACTAGATAAAGATTAGTTATTATCATTGTTATTATTACCTTCCCAGGAAATCTATCTAAAGTTAGGAATAAAGACAATGTAGACATTCAACTAACAACTTAGAAAAAAGAACTTCAGTGCAGATAAAGATAAAAAGTAGCACTGAATAGGAGGATACAGTTTTTACTTTCTCTCATTCTGTGAATCATGGTGTTCTAGACTTTAATTTTCAGGCGTCAATACATTTCTGTCCCTATCATTCATATTTCTTGTGTAATAAATAGAAGCTGAGAGACTTGATCAAAAGTTCATTATGCAGTACACCAGCAAATAGTACAGGAAGCTCTTTTCCGAACTCTTCCAAACAGATCTAGAAACCAGACCAAATACCACTGGCAATCTCTACCCCCCGCCCCTCAAAAAAAAAAAATCACAGTGAGTCATTTTTCTAATGCAGATCAATATGGAAACAGACAGACAGGTCTTAGGTCCATAGACACTGGAGACGGAGGTAGAGTGGGATGGGAGGGGATGGCAATCTGACCAGGATTCCACCAAAAAAAGAAGTCTGGCAGCCAAGGGAAAGATTGTAGACAAGAAGAGATCCAAGAACCATACAGGATCACCCAGAGAGAGTGATGGAACAGGTGAAAAAGTCATGCTTGGTTCAGATTGTGAAAAGGTTTAAAAGCTAAATAGATAAGCTCATATTTGAAACTAGAGACAAGGGAAACTGACTTGGTCAGACTTTTATTTTAGTCAAAAGTCACTTCAGCAGCTGTGTGAAGAACAGATTGGAGAGACTTGCAGCAGGGAGACCAATTAGGCGGTTATTTGCAATTATCCAGTTAAAGGTGATGAAGGTGAATTTGGGAGTAGCAGAGATAAGAAAACTGTTGTGAACTACCTGCCATCTAGGGGAGGGGGCGGAGGGAAGGAGGGGATAATTTGGAACAGAAAGTTTTGCAAGGATCAATGTTGAAAAATTATCCATGCATATATGTTTTGTGAATAAAAAGCTGTAATAAAATAATTTAAAAAAAAGAAAGAAAACTATTGTGAGAAATATTATGAAAATAGAATTGATTATGATAATAGAATTGCAAGTGACTTGATGTATGAGGGTGAAATAAGTAAGAAGTCAAGCATGATAGTAAGAGTGGGAAATGGAGTGCCTAAAAAGGTGATATCCTTAAGTGAGGGGTAGGAGTGGTGGGAGGTTGTCAGAGGAAAGTGGGAGTCGGTTTGGGGCAAAACGAAGAGTTCAGTTTGGGACCTGTTGAGGTTGAGATTCCTTACAAGATGCCTAATTTGAAATAAATGTATACATGATAATGTATCGATACATTTATAGCCCATGATATAATGAAATAGTAATTTTAAAAGGGATGGAAATCTGATTGTTGTCCCCAAACCCCACAAAAATCCTTAATCACTCACTGACAAGCTGGTCAACAGGCTCTGTAACCATAACAACTGGTTTAATCAACACAGAAATCAGCCAATAAGGAAGAAACGCCAACAGGATACAGAGCAAGATATTGAATTTCAAACCACAGAAGGGATTTTCCTCATGTGGTATCTGCATACTTTTTTTGCTTTACTGTACTTGGGTGAACTGGCGATAACATCATTACCATACATTAATTCCCCTCCCAGTGGGCTTTTCTGTATGCATTCTAGGTAACTATATGCTCAGTTCCACCAAGACTTTGGGACTTCCCATGTAAGAAAACTCCTCCTATAGCCTCAAAATTTGCATATTTTGTGAAATAATCAGCACCACTTGCTCTATTAAAAAAAATCCTGGGCTGCTGGCTCCTTCAAGGAGCTTAGCCTGTTGAGTGCATAAGTCTCATTAAAAGCCTTTGCGTGGGCTGGAGACCGTCTGAGCCTTAGAAACAACACCATTACACCTCTCCATTACCTCAGCAAAAGGAAATAAGAAAGAAAGGTGCAGATCTAAGTGAAGACTAATGCTACTAGGAACAAACCTAATGAACAGGAAATATATATGGTAAAGAGAATGACAGAAATTCAATAATGTATCAACCCTTACAGGGTGTAGCTAAAGCAAAACTCATAGGAAGATTTATTTCTCTAAAATTATTTATTAATGAAATTTTCAAAAGATCAGTGAACAGAGCAAACAACTAAACAGATCAGATAATGAATGAAAAACACCAAAAGAATTCTTAAAGAAGACATCTTGAAAACTGGAGAATAGATATATTTTAAAAATAGAAAGACTATGTAACTGATAAAACAAAAGTGCTGATTTTTAACAAGACTAACAAAATCAATAATCATTGGCTCTCCCAATCAAAAAAGAAATTTAAAAATCCATCAAGGATAGTTCAGTATTGGCAAAAAATAATTTGCATTATTAGTCATATAAACAAAAATTATTGTTTTAATAGATATAGAGTAAAATTAGTCCACTCAACTTAGAACCCCATCCTATGGCTAAACTTGATTGAATGCCAGCTCACCAAAATTTCCCAGACTATGTCTCATATGCATCCACCCCAGACATCTTGAGACTTGTTCCTTTTTCCTTGCTGTGAAGCACACAGCTCTGTTTTGTTTTTTTTTTCTACTTTTGGCTCAGAGAAAAGTAATCAAATCAATTCTCCCATGCCTTATCGAAAAAATATGACAGACAAATTTCATGCATAATCGCCTTATTTTCAATTTATATGGAAAGTCTCACTTTATTTGGTGTTAAGTTCTGAATTTTTAAAAAACAAATTTCTTTTTTGAAAAAATTCAGTATGACAATGGATTGACCTTTCGTTATATATGCCATTCCTATGACCCCATAAATAAAAAAGTCCATCCCTTGTCACCACTATAGGTTGCTCTCCCTGCTCCTTCATTAGACTATAAACTACATGAGGGTAAGGATTATCTAACTTTTAACTTTGTATTCTCAGTGCCTCATAGAGTGGTTGGCATATAGCAGATCCTTAGCCATAGATATAAAGTCAAAAGATATGAACAGCTTTCAAAAGAATTCATTGTTAATGAAATGACCACATGAAAAAATGCTACAAATCACTAACACAAGAAATGCAAATTAAAACAACTAAAAGTTTTGCCTTACACCCTGAAAATTGATAAAGACCTCAAAAAATGGGACTAGATTGTGATGTTGGAAGGACTATAAGAAAATACACACTAATATCCTGGAATATGAATTGTTCTAACCTTTGACTCAGATGATCCACTATATCAAGGAAGACAAAGACAGAAAAAAAAAGAAAAGACATCATAATATTCATAGTAACATTCATTGTAATAGCAAAAAACTGTAAATAAAGAAGATATTTTTATTTGTAGAGTGGCTAAATAAATGATTATATGTGTATATAATAGAATATTATGTACTAAGAAGTAATGAATATGAAGAATTACAAAAAAGCATTATAAGATTTATATACATATATACAAATACAGAATGAAATGAGAACCAAAAAATTAAAAACACTAATACATATATAAATTACAATAATGTGGTCTTAAATAAAAAGATCACTAAAAGGAAATCAACTCTGGGCTTAACTAAAAAAAATCAATAATGTTCCCAGAGATCAGATAAAGAGTCTTCCCTCTTCTTGACAGAGAGGTAGGAGACTTCTAAGGTAGAATGTTGCACACATTGATAAAGTCCTTGTACTAGATTTTTTTTTGCTTGACTCCTTTTCCTTGTTACAAGGAGAACCTAAATTTCAAAATGGGGAGTAAGTGAAGAGTAGAGGAGGTTGTTTTCCTCCTCAAGAAATAACTGCTATAAAAATAAAAGGTAGCAATAAAACTTTTTTTTAAATGGATTGTAGCAGAAATATGAAGGCATGATGTTAATAGTAGCTTTATTTAAATAGTAGCAGGTGGTACCTACCTGAATGTAGGATGGTGCAATGGCCCTTTTTATCTCCATGTCCTTTTTCCATTGTAGATACTTTTCTTGATGTAATTTGATTAGGGAGTGAAAACTGTATACTTTTCTTTCTGGTCTATCTATCTTTAAAGCAGATGGCAATTTCTTCAACGGGGCTTGAGTTAATAACTCTGATCTACTAACAGGAACCCCGAATTCTTCGCTCATGCATTTTACCATGTCTGCTGAAGGCAACAAATCTTTTTCTATAACATCCTTGAGTTTCTTGCTATGACAGATGGTGTCAAGCCTATAAAGATCATTGGGACAGCACTTGAATCATCTTTATGCTACAGCAGGAACTCCCCACCACCATACCCCTTTAAAAAAATCTTCATTTTGTCATTACTACATACATGCTTCTGGAGCTTCTTAAGGGGTATGAAATTAAAGTACACCTATTTCTCCCTTACTTTTCTCCAGTACCTACCCCCACCCCCACCCCACATCATAGAAAAGTCAACCAGTGAAAATATGTGGAGATAAGTTTGTAAGTATGTGGAGATAAGAGTTCAATTATAGGAAAATATGTAAAATGCAAATGTGGAATCAGTCTAATGTAGGTTAATACACTGACCCCCATGCCATCTGGCGAGGGGGCAGGGAAAGAGGGGAAAAATTAGAACAAAAGATTTGGCAATTGTCAATGTTGTAAAATTACCCATGCATATATCTGGTAAATAAAAACTATTATTTAAAAAAATACACTGACCCCCAAAGAGAGTAGAAGATACTTGAATAAAGACAATATTTATATAGTTTGATGATTGCCACTACTCCCTCCCATAGTTTATAACATGGTGGCTTGCAGAAAGCTCACTATGTTTGTTAAATGAATTTAATAGTTGAATATTACTTTTCCAATTCTTAGTCGAATCAGTATGTAGTTTGTTCATTATCTGTTCAATGAATGAATGGATTGTCCAATTCAACAAATAGTACAGGGCATTACACTAATTTCTAGAGATAAAAAGATGAGAAAACAGTCCCAGGTTCTAAGGAGCTTATAATGGAAGGGATGAGGTATGTGTAAGTCAAGTACATCCAATCTCATTTCATAGTCCAACACTTTAAAAATCTTGTAGAAAACAATGGTTTCTCCTTTAAGTCTCTGCTTATATCAACTTGGGGGAAAGAGAGAAAAAGAGGAAGAGAGAGAGAGAGAGAGAGAGAGAGAGAGAGAGAGAGAGAGAGAGAGAGAGAGAGAGAGAGAGAGAGAAGGGGAAGGGAGGAAGGGAAAGAATACACTCCAGCAAATGTTTAGATATCCTGAAATATCCTGCTTTTATGAGAATTTTGTGATCTCTTAACTAAAAATCTCCATTTAATTAGTTCTTATGTTCAAGTGATCTGCAGCCTCTTCCAATGACAGTATCATTTCTGTTTCTCCCTTTGCTGATTTTCACTCAGATGTTTTATGCTTTCCCCCAGTAAATTCCTAGATTTCCTCATGCTTATACCTTCTTAATGTAACTCCTCTATTTTCTACCCCCTTTCTTTTCCTATCCTGGCTTCTTTAATATCTCATATTCTTCTGGAGTCATATTCTGGTCATAAATCACATGTCCTAACCCAATGACACAACTGTGAGGTCAAATTTTACTTCTATTTAGGGACTCTATCCTATTTATTACAGTACTGTGTACATTTGCATATAAACATCTGAAGTCATGGTTTTTATGTTACATTTTTTTGGTCTAATGTCTCTTGTGAATTTCTGCATCTTTTCTCTTCTTCTCTATTGTACCACCATGGTAGACCTAGGGGGGGGAAGTTTTTGTTTTTACCCTCATTTTTTAGCTCAGGTATGTTAAGTTCGGTATGCTGGTAGGGTTTCTGGGTGATATCCACTAGCAAGTTGCAATTAGAGACCTGGACATTAAGGCTAACCCCCACTTCTTCCCCACAGCTATATATGTGCAATACAAATATATACACATATACACGTGTGTACAGACACATATGCATACATGCACACAGTACATTTATGAACACATATATGTACATGTATCCATCCATACACATGTGCATGTAAGTAAACATATATACTTCTACATATATACATACATGTGTATGATGAATGAAAGTTAATTGCATAGAGGTGATAAAGACATGGAAGTGGATGAGTCTCTAGAGGAGGCAAAAAGAAGCAGCTAAATCAGCAAAGTCATACTGATACGTGAGGAAAATCAGGGAGCAGCATCTGTATACAAGTCTTATGTTCATTCTGAGCACATTTCAAGGAAAAAAAAACTGATAAGCCAGAGAACTTCCAAAGGATGACAGCCAGGGAAATCAAGGGCTGTGCCCTATGAGAACCAGCTGAAGGAATCAAAGGTATTGAGAAGACTCAGTATAGATCCTTTTTTTTTTTTTTTTTAAAGGACTCAAATAGCTATTGTATAGAATGAATAGGCTTATGCTGTTTGGTCCCAGAAGAAAAAACTTGCAGCAAGAATGGATATTACAAAAAGAGAAATTTAAGCTTGCTGTACAGAAAAAATTCCTGAACAACTACAGCTAGATTATTCTTAGAAATATAATGATCCAAGATAATTTCAAAGGACTCATGATAAAAGACGCTATCTACCTCCAGAGAAAGAACTGAAAGGATCTGAATGCAGATCAAAGCATACTGTTTTTCAATTTTTTTCCAATGGAGTGTTGTTTTTGGGGGGAGGGGTTTGGTCTGTGTTTTCTTTCACATGACTAATATGGAAATATCTCTTGCATGATCACACATATATAACCTATATCAAATTGTTTGCCATTATGGAATGGGGAAAGGGCAGGGAAGGAGAGAATTTGGAACTCAAAAAATCTTTAAAATGCTAAAAATAGTTTTTACATATAATTCGAAAAAAATTTTTTTCAAAAATTGTTTACAAAACAATTAGAGTTATTCAAGAGTGGAATGGACTGCTTCAGAAGGTAATGATTTTAAGATGGTCTTTGCAGTCAAGATAGTGCCTTGTGATGCCTCTGGTCCACTTCAAAATCAAAGGATAAGCAATAAGTAAAGGCTATACAATCCTTTGTCACTATGTTGGAGAGGAGCTCTTTTTTTTTTTTTTTTTTTTTTTTGAAACATGAACTAATCATTGTGAAATTCTTTGATTTGGTGAAATTAAGTAAGAAGGAAATAAAGTGTGTGAGGGTGGTAATTGCCAGTTTCATCTGTAGAAAGGTCAAAGAGGATGAGTTCTAAAGAAAAGCAATTCGATTGGACAATTAAGAAGTTATGAAAGATCTCAGAAAAAATAGTTTCAATGCAGTAGCAAGAGCAGTTCAGATTTCAGGGGAAGTGACTACTAAATGTTTGTTTAAAAAGTTTAAGCTAATTCTTCTAAAAAACATAGTAGAATAGGCCAAGACAAGTACGTTAAAAATTTAAGAAGCCAGAAGGATCAAAAGAAGGGTTTGGTTTTTTTTGTTGTTGTTTTTGGCTGAGGCAATTGGGATTAAGTGATTTGCCCAGGGTCAAATAGCTAGGAAGTGTTAAATGTTTGAAATCAGATTGGAAACTCAGATCCTCCTGACTTCAGGGCTGGTAATCCATCCAGTACACCAACTAGCTGCCCCTTTTTGTTGTTGTTTTTGAAGGCTAAGGGCGAACTGGGCATGTTTGTGAGCCAACTATATAGAAGTGGTAGGCTAGAACCAATTAGGAGAGCCAACTATTAATTTTCAGTGTGAACATTTATAGCTCAGAAATCAACAAACTACAAATCAAAGCTGGACTTAATATTTTGTTGCCTTCTATACTTGATAGCGATGGAGAAAATGTTAATAATTCATTGTGTGTACATTTTTTCCAGAAAGCTGATGGTTAAACATTTATTAGTATAATGCTTTGCCTAGAAAAAAAATGACTTAAAAAAAAGAAAGAATGATGATGAGTCTGGGGATAATAGCTTAAAAAAGGTTCTGGAAGAAATGGGAGGATATAAGGTCTTGATTACTTCTTCTTCCTTTGTCCTCTTTGTATAAGTACTAAGTCCTATCAATTTATATTTCAATTTTTTTTCCTGAAATCATCCCTTCCTCTTTCATGTCACTACCCTACCCTAGTTGCTTCTCACTTTACATTTGGACCATAGCAACTGCAATCACACACTGACTCTTCTCTTCCCCACTTTCAGTCTTTCTTTTTCAAATATATCCTACAGACCAAAGGCAAATTTCACCTTGTCAGTCCCTTGCCAAAAAGTAGAAACAGAATAAATTCCAAATTCCTTGGTCAAGCATTGAAGGCCATTTAGAATCTGACCCCTTGCTATCTAGACCAACTTTATCTTCCATTTCTTCCCAACAAGAAGCCTGTTTGATCCTGGTGGATTCTCACTTTTTTCTGAACAAGCCTCAGTTCCTTGTCTACTTTGCTTGCCCCCTCAAGTCTTCCTCCCTTTTCCTTCAATCTCTCCAAATTCTATGCAACTTTCAACATCCACCTCAAGTGTCATCTCCTCCATAAGGCCTGCCCCAATTATACCAATTCTATGACCTTCCTTCCCAGAATGCATGTAAGCATTTACTGTCTGTGTCACTCATTTTAGGATTCACTAGAACACTTTCTTTTACTGTTTACTGAACATGTCAGAATGAATTCTACAGTAAGCTTCTTGAAGAAAAAGGTCATGTTTTACATCTATTCTTATCTATCTCCTCAGTCCTATAGTAGCATGAGTCTTGGTACTGTAGCTGAATGAATGAATGAGAATGGAAATGTTTTTGAAATGTTTGTCTCATAATTTTAAAAATGGGTACAAGATTGTGTGTATATGTGTGTGTGTGTTAAACATAGTTTAAAATACTGAAGTGAATATTGCATTCAGCATTTCTACCTACACAGATTCTACTCTTATAATAAATTATCTTGTAATGGCTTGCCTTCCAGATATGATGAAAGGGATGATGACATTGCTTGTAGTTATAATTAACTCTCAACTCTATTTGAATCATTCAGGTTAAGAACAACAAAGCACATTGCTCAGCAATCTGGGCAAAGACAAACCACTTGACTCTGAATACTCCATTGTCACCAACTTACACTAAATCTTCTCTGAAGAAAACAGGCAAAGACAAGTAAAGAGATTACATTTGAATTATATCTATATCTATATCTATACATAATATAGATATAATGTATAATATAGATATAGATTACAGACAGATATAGATATGGATGCACACATACACACACACACACACACACACACACACATACACATACACACACACTCGCCCTGTCCATTGATACCATGGATAAGTGACTTAAAGAGAACATCTTTGGAATTGATTCATTCAAGCATCCCCAACTCTCATCTACTCTCTTTTGAACTGAATATAACTGAGACCTATAGTTTAAGAGAAGGATTAAGAAGCTGGAGGTCATCCATAGGAGGATATCTTGGGAAGCAACCATGCCACAAAAGTTTGGTTCAAAAGTCTGGGGCTCCAATTTCTGCTTAAACCCTTCCAATAACTGGGATGAGGCAACCCTTTCCCCTGTTAGACAGCTCTGCTTGTTAGGAAGTTCCAAAAGACAATCAATCTTTCTTGTTAAATAAAAGACTTAGGGGGAAAAAAAGAAAAGAAAAAATTTAGAGAGACATAATTTCTATCTTCAAATCTAGTAAGGGCATGTTCCTTGGAAATGTTTTTATTAAAACTTTAAGAAAATTTGCAATTATTTCAGGAAGATGCTTAAGCTGCTCTTGTACTCTAGCAGTCAGTTCAAGATAAAACATAACAGAGTAGAGTCTAACTTGATCAGAGCCTGCAAGGATGGTTGAGGAATTAGTCCTCTGACATAAATCACCGACTCTCTCAATAAAGATGAAAGAGGTTTGCAGAGATGGATATGGTATAGCACTGCATCCAGATCCGAGTAGAGACGGTCATGAAATGTTAAGTCCGAGTTATAAAGCACTTGAAACATTCCTCCTGAATCTGGAGCACTGTAACAGAGGACCACAATAGTAAATGATAATGATAAAACAACAACAATAATAGTACTTATATTCTATTTTAAACTTTCTACAAGTATTGCTTCTTTTATCTTCACAACAGCCCTGGAATTCTCACTTTAGGTATTTTAGTGACCCTTCATTTTACAAATGAGGAAAATGAGGCAGGCAAATGTTCAATGACTTGCAAGGTCACATAGCTAGTAAGTGTTTGAAACCAAATTTGTACTCGGGTCTTCTTGAGTGCAGATCCAGCATTCTATCCACCACCTAATTATCTCTGAATAATGATGATCACTGGGTTTTGTTTAAAATCTCCTTTTTTATTAATTACACTTTAGGAGATTATATTTCCCATATAGGAGCTAAATGTTTTATTTGATTGGTTAAGATAGATTCTTCCTTTTCCTAATTTTGCTTTTCTATGATTTTGACGACATTACTCCTTTAAAAAGTAAGTCAGCCTTGGAGAATTTTGCCCAACTATTTCCAATACTCCACTCTAAAAATGATGGTCTTTTCTATTGTAATAAACTATTTGTGCAAATTCATGGAAAATTTTGCCTAAATTATCTGACATGAACCTCATCTTTCTGGAATGAATAGTCATGTTTGAAATGAGGGTTATTTCTAGCTTCAATAGTTATTAGATTTTTAGCTAGAGTATCACAAACAATAATACATGGACCACTATTTCCTAAGGCTGAGGAGTCAGTCTGAACAGAATTGCAAGAGCCATCTTGTCCTGTGGTCAAGGACTTCAGTTCCAAGCTTAGCTAAAGCATGGACCCACACTTAACACCATACACCAAGATAAGCTCAAAATGGGTCCATGATTTAAGCATAAAGAACGAAATTATAAGTAAATTAGAGGAACATAGGATAGTTTACCTCCCAAGCTTAGCTAAATTGACATACATTTAAGAAAAAAAAAAGATGTTTCATGAACATGTAACTTGTTCTAATAATAAAAGCATCTCATATTTATAGTTAAGAGTTTATAAAGCACTTCCATGTCAATGCCCTGATTTTACTTAATTGCTGGGGCAATTAAGTGTCTCCCATAACCACACAGGGCACATGACAGGTAAACAGCAGACCTAGAAATTCATCCTCAGGTCTTTTTACTCCAAGTTTGTCATCCTCTCTGTTAACTAAGGTTGCCCCATTCAGTTTCTTCCTTTTGTGACATTCAATTAAAAAATAATATAGGGGCAGCTACATGTTGCAATAGATAAAGCACTGACCCTGGAATCAGGAGGACCTGAATTCAAATCCAGCTTCATTCACTTCATACTTCCTAGCTGTGACACCCTGGGCAGTCCCCTAATTCCAAGTGCCTTGCCAAAACAAATAAAACAAACAAAGAAAAAAAATTTATTCCACATATATAAAAACAAAACAAAAACAACAAAAATATACTTTATAGGCTGTATGAATTGTTTGGTTACAGTATATAGTGAAAATGGTCAGTGGTTAGACCCTAGCTAGCAATGTGACCATGGGCAAATCACTCAACCTCTCTGTGCTTCAGTTTCCTTAGCTGTAAAATGGGGATGATAATACCACTTACTTCTTAAGGCTATTGTGAAGAGCAAATGAGTTTATATTTGTAAAACACTATAGAGAAATGGTAGTATTATATATAAAATTAACAAGGAAGGGAAAAAATTTTCCCCTACAATTCTTAATCGTAGAATTTTTGTATGTTATTTTGACAGCTATTTTAGCACTGGAGTGGATTTCTTTTAAGTTATTGGGATGTTTGGGAGGGGAATGGGTTAAGGCCAGTAGGGTGCTATATTAGAGTCTTAGCCCGGTTGTCAGGGGGCCTGGCTTCTGAAAGTAACTCTACTATGAATTCATCCCATGTTCTCAGACAAATAACTTCCCTTCTATGGAACTCAGTTTCATTATCTATAAAGTGGAGAGGTTAAAATCAAATTATCTAGGCACCCCACTTTAATACATGAAAAGCTCTACAATGTAATATACCTGGGCAACCCATCTACTAACACTGATCAAGGGCTGCTTTGGCAAAAAAAATCATCAATTTTGGTTGTTTTTGCTATTTTTTAAGGAAAAAAAAAACCATCAAAATTGCTTACCGATTTGGAAATTGTTCCCATAACTTCCTCAGTCCTTGCTGTGCCAGTCCTTCTAAAATAAAGAGGTGAATTTGTCCATCAAACAAATGGAATCCAGTGATCACATCTTGGTCTAGCTTTGCCTGTATTTTAACTTTCACTTTAAAGGCTGAAAGAGCCTCTTGAACATCATCAGAAGGGTAAGATTCCAAGTGGAGAGCTTTGGCATTGATTTCTGTAATGCCCTTTAGGAGAGCCCTCTTGAAGTCAATTTTTGAAGGATCAAATATATAAATTATGCGCCCATATCGTTCACTTGAAACTTCGCCCAAATCTACCCCTGCATCTAACTTCAGGGGCACACATAATTCTACCCTCAATCTAAGCAATGAGGAGTAGTCCAGGTATTTGCCCATGGGTATTGGAAAAGTCTGCAGAGTATCCATTGGATCATGACCACCAAAGTTTTTCTTATATCTTCTGCTATCCTTTTGGAAGTAAGAGGAATCAACTTTACATCTGTGAATGGGCACAAATAATTCCATCAACTTCTGGCCAAGCAGCAGATCAGCAAAACTGACCTTAGCAATGCCATAAGGATCCCACTTCTTGTTAATGGTTTCTAATGGGTTTTCAGCCATATAAGTAATATGACTCATGTTGGTCAGATTTGCATCTGCTGAATCTTCCCCAAACAGAGAAGGTTCAACTAAATATATGTCCTCTTTTCTATCTCGATCATGAATTTCAACTTCCATTGGTGGTCCTTCCAGGTATTCACGCAGATTTCGAGAGTCCAGTGCCCCTATGAGTATTACATTGATATCATCAAAATAGATATGTGTTCCATAGGGTTGTCCTTGAGTTTGGTGAACAGGAGTGTCATGAAACTTGTATTTACAGTATACTGGATTGCACATTTTCTAAAAAAGAAGAAGAGGAAGAAGAGAAGCAGAAAAAGTAGAAGGAAGGAAGGAAGGAAGGAAGGAAGGAAGGAAGGAAGGAAGGAAGGAAGGAAGGAAGAGAGAGAGAGAGAGAGAGAAAGAGAGAAAGAAAGAAAGAAAGAAAGAAAGAAAGAAAGAAAGAAAGAAAGAAAGAAAGAAAGAAAGAAAGAAAGAAAGAAAGAAAGAAAGAAAGAAAGAAAGAAAGAAAGAAAGAAAGAAAAAGAAAGGAAGGAAGGTGGGAAGGAGGAAAGGAGGGAAGGTGGGAAGGAGGAAAGGAAGGAAAGAAGGAAGGAAGGAATGAAGGAAGGAAGGGGAAAAAAGGAAAAAAGAAAGAAAAAATAAGATTACTTGCATAAACTCATAGAATTCTTTTTCCTTCTTCCATCCCAATAATTTTTCTTGACTAAAGAGTGGAGTACAAGAAATGATACAAAAGATATTATCTAAAAATGTTATTTTACTAGAAATTGGAGGTAGAGAGAGTACTGATAAGCAAAGAATATCTATTTTTAAACATTCATAGATTTAGAGTAATCAGCAAGTCCAATACCCTCATTTTGTAGATGGGAAAATGGTGGCCCAAAAGGAACTTGTCCAGGGTCACAGAGTCAATAGGTGTCAATAAGGTCTTTGTGACACCAAATCTAGGACCCTCTCTACAATTCCAAGCTGCCTCTAAAATGTAAAAGGAAGCCTCCAAGATAGTAGATAGATTGTTTATATAGGTCTGAAGGGAGAACCCAAGCAAGAATCAGAGAGAATGAAAAAAAGATGACTCTGTACTGCTGAAGGTCTATCCACATCTATGGATAATGAATTCATCTTTGCGTAAAGTTTAAAAAAAACTTAAAAGAAGACCAGGAGGTAATATCAACTCTCCCATCTTTAGGAGCTTACATATAAATTGCTCCAACTGCCCAACTACCCAGCTGTGGAAGGCACCAGTCTTTCATCTCTCAGTTAGGCACAGAAAGTACTCTCTGTGTATACATGGATATCCTAGAGTTTGGCAAAGATAACTGGAGTGGTTTGTCCTTTCCTTCTCCACCTCATTTTATGGATAAGGAAACTGAGGCAAACAGCGTTACGTGACTTGCCCAGAGTCATATAGTTAGTGTCTGAGGCTGGATCTGAACTCATGAACTCTTTCTGATTCCATGTCATGTTTTTAAAATATTCTTAGAGCTACCCTCTTTCTGATCTGGGAAATGCAAGAACTGACTGCAAGAATGAATTCCAGGGATTTCAGTGACATGGGAGTGGAAACAGATTGGGCAAGAGGATAGGGAGGAAAGAAAGAATATCAAAGTCTTATTATGGTGGGTAATGTGCCAAAGATAGTAATCCATCTGGTAAGGTTAATTTCAAATTAAAAATAAATTTTCACTGTCAGTTTTATGAGAGGATTTTTAATAGCCCTTCCAGACAACAACGGGTAGCAATTAATTAATTAAAGAATGCATTTAAATTTATTAAATGCTTATAATGTGTCAGACACAGTGTGGGATGATGGCATAGAAAAATAAAAATGAAATAGTCTCTGACCTTAAGGAGCTAATATACACCTGTATAAATACAAGAATATTAGAGATGTGTTATTAGGATATTATCAAATGGGCCTACCTTGGGGTACAGATAGGAAAATGAATAATTTCCCAGACATTCACTATCTCATTGATAAAAAACTTTTTTGACAGTACAGCAACACAGTTTCTCAATGCAGCCCAAATCCTCCCATGAACCCTGAAGAGAAGGTTTATTATGCTTGGGCCTCCTTCTAGGTATTGGAAACAATGAGCAAGAATATCAAATAAACACAAGTTAGTTTAAGGAAGAAGGTGGTAGCAGCTAAGGGGATCAAGAACACCAACTAGGTGGAGCAGTGAACTTGGAATCATGAAGACTTTGCTTCATGATGGTCTCAATCTCAAAATTGCAGGGCAAGTCACTTTACCCTGTCTACCTCAGTTATCTATAAAATGAGCTCAAGAAGGAAATGGCAAAACTACTCCAATATCTCTGCCAAGAAAACCCCAAATAAAGACACAAGGAATGAGAACCCCAAATGAATTGACATTACTGAAATGATTAATTAACAATAAAAAGGAAGGAAATGTTCACTTAATTCAGATTACCAGACCTCTTCCTAGACTGGGATTTGAGGTATTTAGTTAATAATAGGGTAGGCTGCTAGTGAAAGGGACAGAAAATGCCAACTATATCACAAACATTCCTTAAGGGAACAGACTAGCTGATGATCTAATGACTAGTAATTAATTTCTGATTTAAAATTAGACAAAGGATAAAGACCTGTGTTCATATTCTAGCCACATAATATAAAAAGGGCAGGAGGAAAGAAAAAAACAACTACCACTCATTTAAACTTTCAAATAGTTAACTATTAAGAGGTGAAATGGGGAAATGGGAGGAAGGAGGCAATGCTAGTCAGGATTTTGAAAATAAGTCATAGAATAAAGAGAAAGAGGGCTGCTTTTTTTCTGCTTGGGTGGTTTGGGAGCTAGAAATCTGGAGGATGCTCCCCAAGATTCTGATTTGGCTTCCAGAAGTCAGGTGGAAATGTTAATAGAACATACTTAGACTAATGGGATATATGGGGTTTTCAGGAGGACTAACCTGGTGTGAAGGCTTGTTGAGCCTTTTTCAGGGTTACTCAAAGGGATACCTTTGGTACCTACCTGATTCATCCAGCTCTTACCTATGAGTCCAAGCAGCTGTGGCTGAAGGTCAAACCATCTTGGGAGATGGCCTAAACCAGGTTGAGGATAATCTAAAGCCTCAAACCTGTTGGGGATGTCGACCCCAAGCATGAAAAGACTTTCTTTGACAGAATGACAGATGAGAACAATTTGTTCCAACAGTTATGGAGGGAGCCAAAAAAGGCTCAGTGGAGTGCTTAGAGATTGATCAGACACTAAAGACAACCATGGTCATCCCCTGCATCCCAGTCTACCACCCATTATCCTGTCTTTGTCTTGCCACTGGAGTTGGATGATTCAGGAAAAGAGGAAAGCTGAGGACTTTGTGCAACTCTGGCTCACTTAAATCCAATTCTCTCATGAGGCAAGAACATCCCTTGTGATGTGACTTTACTCTTTGAAAGTGAAGGACAAGGGAGAAGCAAGATGGCATATAAGATAGAGCATTGTGAGCTCAGCATCCTGAGCCAGGAGGACCTAAGTTCAAACCCAGCTTCAGCCACTTAGCATTTACTAGCTGTATGACTCTGAGCAAATCACTTAACCCCAACTGCCCCACAAAAAGAAAGAGAAAATAAAGGACAAACAATAACTTGTATTAATAAAGGTAGCACCCCAGAAGTCTAACTCCTCCATTAGTGGATCAGGAAGAGGACAGCAAATGGGAAGTATTTCCCCATTTCTTGTTTTCATGTTCTCATTCTTCTTCATTCATTCCTACAACTCATTCCCCGCCCCTTTGTCTTTGCAGAACCTATCCCTCAACCTGCAGTACCTTCTGTTTTCACCTCCTATAATCCTTAGCTTCCTTCAAAGCTTAATTTGTGGCTCACCTCTTCCAAGAAATCTTCCTTTCCTGGTCCTTCTAGCTGTGAGTATTTTGTCTCTCTTCAAATCATTATGCATATTTTTACATCATTTATCCCTCTTTATAAAGTACAAACTTCTCTAGGGCAGAAACTATTGAATGAGTGAATGGAAAAACATGTCTTAAATGGTTACTATTCAGGCTGGCACAGTCTAGGGAGTTCTTTTTGGAGCTAGGAAGACCTAAAATAAATTTCTGGCCATGGAAAAGTTATGACTTCTTTAGATTCTAGGCAATTTTCGAAGACTAGAAAGGGCCAACTTGCACAGAGGGTGTTTTCTCATTTGAATATTCCCTATAACACTGAAATTTTAAGCCTAGTTCTCTCTCTCCTCTCTTTTACTATATTCAGGTATAGTGCTAGTGATTACTGCAGACAAATTCAAAATTCAAAATATACCTTCTCTTCAAGGAGGAGACAAAACATATTGGGAAATGGTGATTAGAAAAGAGTACTTTGTTAGGTTAAGTCATAGGGATAATGTGTGAACCATGGAGCAGCAGATTAAAATGTTAACCACCATTAAACAGAATCAAGATGGTAGTGTAAAGACAGGACCTTGTCAGAAATCTCCCAAATTCCCCTCCAAACAATGTTAATACCTCAAAACAAATTCTGAAGTGAGAGAACCAATAGGGTGAAAAAAATTTCCAACGCAAGACAAATTGGAAGGTTGGCAAGAAAGGTCTGTTTCATTGGGGTGAGAGTGGAATACAGTACAGTGTCTGTGTCTACCTGGGGGTATGGAATCAGTGGCAGTTGCAGCTTTTGAAGTTAAGAGGCTCAAAAAAACTGGTTTAAAAAGAGATAACAGGAGACCCTGCACTAGGTGCAGAACTCTATTATATTACTCATACCCAATTCTGGATCACAATCCCAGGGAGAAGAGGAGTTCTAGTAAGAGCAAAGACCCCAGTCATAATACCAGGGCAAAAAAAAAGTGCTTGTGGTCACACACAGACCACAGCATAAGTAGAGCAGTGACCACACTTCTTAGATCATACCACTTTGGAAGAACTGAAACTTACAGACCCCCAGAACTAGCTCTCAACACAGTAATATGAAAAACTTGAGATGTGGGACAGACATTTGTCCCCTTCACCTGGGAGCCAATTATGACAAAGTTAAAATCAAGAAAAAGGCTGGAATATGAGTAAATATTTAAAAAAATAAAAAAACCTGACCACAGAAAGTTACTCTAGTTACAGGGAAGGTCAAAAACAATACAAGATCAAAGCATCTATATGCAAGGCCCCAAAGAAAAATGTGAATTGGGCTCAGGCCCTAGAAGAGCTCAAAAAAGATTTTTAAAATAAAAGAGAGGGATAATGGGGAAAGTGATGCAAGAAAAAGTCAATATATTAGAAAAGAAGGCACAAAAATACTAAAAAAAATCACACACATACAAACAAACAAGCAAACAAAAACCAGAATAGGCCAAATGTTAAGAGAGGCACAAAAGTTCATTGAAGAAAAGAATTCCTTTAAAAGAAGAATTGGCCAAGTGGAAAAAAGATACACAAAAACTCAATGAAGAAAATAATTCCTTACAAATTAGGACTGGGCAAGTGGAAACTAGTGATTCATGAGACATCAAGAAACAATCAAACAAAATCAAAATAATGAGAATAATAGAAAAAAGTGAAATGTATCATTGGAAAAACAACTGACCTGAAAAATAGATTAAGGAGAATTATTATATGATCTGAAAGTTTGGAATAAAAAAGAGCTTACATATCATATTTCTAGAAATTGTCAAGTATATCTGATGTGATTTCCTAGAACCAGAGGTAAAATAGAAATTGAAAGAATCTACCAATTAACTCCTGAAAAAGATCCTAAAATGAAAACTTCTAGGAATATTATAACCAAATTGCTACCTCCCAAATGGTTATAGTATTACCAACAAAAGACATGTAATTTGTTTTTATATGATAACTTTTTATTTTTCAAAATACATGTAAAGGTAGTTTTCAACATTCACCCTGAAAAACCTCATGTTCCAAATTTTTCTCCACCCCTAGATTAAACATGTGCAATTCTTCTAAACATATTTCCATATATAGCATGCTGCACAAGAAAAATCAGTTAAAATGAAAAAGAAAAAACAAGCAATCAAACAACACAAAAAAGATGAAATACTATGTCGTTTAATAAGACTAACTAATTCATGGAAATAGTGAAATACACCAGATAGCAAACATTTATAGAATGCTTTTATGTTTGCAAACCACTTTACAAATATTATCCCATTTTTATCCTCACTACTATCCTGGGAGGTAGGTGCCATTACTATCCCCATTTTACATAAGACTAAACTGAGGGACAGATTTGCATGGTTGGTGAATGTCTAAGACTGGATTTGAATTCAGGAATTCTTGATTTCAAGTCCAGAACTCTATCCTCTGTGGTACATAGATAGTAAACTTCTGCATGCCAGAAGCCTATTTCAAAGACTAGAAGCACTCCAAATGCTAAATTGGTAACATTTATGACCCAAAGGTCCCTTTTCTCTGGCATTATGAAAACAATAGCTCAGGTCTCCTTAAGATCACAACATTTTGTCAGAGGAAACAAGTCTTCATATAGTACTTCTTAGAAATAGCTCATGGCCATTCAGTGGACAATGACAATTAACATACAAAAACCCTTCTGAAAATAATGAATGACAAAGAGACCAAGTGTGACAAGTGTATTAGAGGAAATCTATAATGCAACAAGATAGTAGAAGGGTCAGATTCAACAAGGCATCAGAGTCCTAGATTAGCTTTAGTAAAAAACATAGCTTCTTCTATGTCTAGTATTTCTGCCACCACCTTGCAACCTGATCTAAGGTAAATATTTTACTTTCCTCAATTTTGTTTTCTCCTTTGTAAAATGAATCCATCTATGATATTATGTACATTTATATTAGGATGTCAGATCTTATAGTGATTTAACCAATGGAAATAGCCAGGATCAAAATGAATCACAGTCAGCAGGAAAGATATTATTTGTCATTTATTTTCAGAGAGAACCAATGACCTCACAAGAGTGATGACTCACTTTCAGTGAGGTAGCTGTGCAAAGTCAGTAGCCTTAGTCTTTCTTCCTGAGTCAATGAAGTCCCATAGCAACAAAAAGTCATGATTACTTGTTGTGTCCTCCTTTCTAGAGCCCCACATTGGGCGCCAAATTTTGTCTCCTGCTTTCTAGAGCCCCCAAGTTGGAGTGACAAAGGGTACTATGCTTTCTAGAGCCCCCACAATGGGGTGAAAAACATACCATCCTAGTAGAGGAGTGATAATCTAAGACTCCTGAGGATAGTTAAAATATGGAATCCATTTATTCCAAAGTCTTCCCTCTTTATATGCACTAATACACATGCACTAAGTATATACTGCACACATGAGACCACATGAACAACTTGCTATTGTATATAGTTTGCCACCTGGTATTATTCTTTGCCACCTGATATCACTCTGCTTCAATCATAACAGTTATTACCACCTCCTGAATTCTCAGGAAAGCCAAGAGCCCTTAGGGGAGATGGAAAGCCAAACCAGACATTGTTAGCAGGTTCCCTCTGGGCCGAAGAGTCTTATACCTCACCCAGAGTTCCCCCACTATCTGTGGCCCTCTACAATTGCTGGTGATAGCCTTGGATTCAATAGATGACCTTGGCATAGTGATATCTGACCAAGCTCTTAGCACCCCATATGCCTGCTTCAGCTGCCTTCATGGCTATTGGAACATATTGCTCCTATCCATCCATTCCACTGGAGGAAGTCTCCAAGTGCTTGGGGCAGACACCTGCTAACTCTTCTATGGATTTGTGGCCTTTGGGTTACCTTCAAGCTAGTTTAGCCCATCTGCTAAAATGATTTTACCAGAGTATGACTTCTTGTAGTCAAAGATGAGAGTAAAGTGCCAGGTGGACACTAAAGATGGATTAACAGCCTTGAAAAGGGCTCAGCAAGCTATCACACAATAAGTATTTGTTCTCTTTGAATATTTCATACACTCCAGTAAGAAAGCCAAAAACTTAGTGGATAAGCCAGAGTTTCACTATTTAAACAATGATGGAAATAAAAAGTGGGATTATTACTCCTAATATTTGGTGCATTGGAGTTTCCACAGATTCTAATCTGAATATGTATTCTTAAAAGAAACAGGAATTCTGTTCTCTAACTGGAATTAGCTATATCAACCTTGCAACAAGGTAAGCATTTTTCTGCAAGGAGAGTTAATGCAATCGCAGATAATTATTAAATTCCATTTTTTTAATTAAAAAAAAATCCATCACTGATAGTTCTCTGGGAGGGAGATAGAGAGGGAAAATGAAATTAACCATGATGATAAAACAGAAAACATCAATAAAAACATATCACTGATAGTTGGTGTACATATTTTGGCTATGATAAAACCCTGGTAAAGGAAAGAAGTTAGGAAGAGAAATCTGCAAAATTTGGTGTTATATAGGACCAGGAGAAAATGACAATAGTAACTGAAATACCTGCAGCTTTTCAGGAGTCACAGGACCTGTTGGAAGGTAAGCAAGTGATTTGATCTTTATAATCAAAGGGTTTAAATCCTGCTTCTGTTTCTCAGTCATAAGTGGAGCATTTACTGTTATACTTAAAAAGCAATCCAAAATTTTGGAGTTTACATCCTCAGCATGACTCACTATAGTTTTCTGTCCTGTGGGGAAAACATGAATCACAGAAAAACCTTTATTCACCATTTATTCACCACAAATCAAATGAAGGTTACTTCAGTGCTCCAGTTAGTTAGAGAAGGCAGAATACTTGCTATGGATTAATTTTAGTTTTTTGTTTGTTTGTTTGTTTGTTTTGTTTTGTTTGTTCATGTATTAGTATATTTTTAAAATTTTAATTCATTTTTCATTTTAATTATAATTTCTTATGTATGATCATTCAGTCATTTTTTAGTTGTGTCTGGCTCTTTATGAGTCCATTTGGGATTTTCTTGCCAAAGGTACTAAAGTAGTTTGCCATTTCCTTTTCCAGCTGAGGCAAAGAGGGTTAAGTGACTTGCCCAGGATCACATAATTACTAAATATCTGAAGCCAGATTTGAATTAAGTAAGATGAATCATCCTGAATCCAGACCTGGCACTCTATACCACCGAGCTGTCCCCATATTTTAGTTTAATAATATAATTATTAATAAATTAATAACAAGGTAAAACACACATAAACAAACTCATTAAGTTTTCTGAAACAAATATTTACAGTCAGGTATTCCTCCCAAATTGTAGACATTGTAGAATGACATGGATTTTACTATATTTGAAAGTATTTCTATATTTATTCTCTCTATATATTTTTTTTTCTCGTTGTATGACACAATCGATGTTTTTTCAATGGTCACCATTGTGAAAGATATTAAGAAAGGTATTGAAAGGCATCCAACATGACAGTTCAATCCAAATACCAATTCCCATTTGTTTCTCAATTTATAAAGATTCTACTGTGTGCAGGACATTCAAAAAAAGTCACGTGTGCAGCCAGTAAATGATCTGATCTGATCTGAAGAAAACCTCTGTGATGATTGGTTCATTCTGGTTACAGAAAATTCTTCAGGAAAGAATTTAGAAACAAGAAGAATGATCCTACAACTCATTAAGGGGGAAAAAAAAATACTATGATTCTGAAAAAATATTTTTAATTCAAATATTTTGTATCAAAACCAGCAGAGGGAGCTCATCATATTTGAGAACAAACATTGAATAGCTCTGCAACTATTTTCTTTCAGCCTGGAGAAATGGGAGAGGGGATCAGTAGTAACTTTGGCCTGGTTTTTAAAATTTGATGAATTTTAACTAACAAATATCTTTTATTTTTCTCTTTCCTACCTCTCCATCTTTTGGGAGGAGATTTAAAGCAAATCTGCTTAGTCATGAAAAACAAATGGTCTTATTGTTTTTTAATATGCTGTCCAAATATTTTTTGCATATAACCTTCTACCTTCATGCAAGTGACTCCTTCCTAAAAATAGAATTACATAAAATACATAAAGTTCCCCTAATTGACAAACTATTTCATAACATCCTTATTAACAGATTATGTAATTAATCCTCACTCGATTTAATCATAAATTGGTGCAAGCCTACATGCCTAAAGTTGTTACACCCCTATGGACTACTCTAACCTGGTAGCTCCCCTTTGAGCTACTCTTAATGCCCGTCTGTTGATGGCACAGCTAGGCCACACTTACCCGTCTTCAGGCACCAACCTGGATCCCATAGAGACAGACCACCAGAAGGTAGGGGTGAAGCGAAAGAGAATTTTATTCTTAGATAGCACATATTTATACCCCGGATGATATGGGGGAAGAGGGAGGTCCTATAGGAACCTGGCATAATGGGATTGACCCGAGAAGGAGGAGGGAGGTGTGCTAGGCTTTGAGAGCACTAAGGAGGGAGGCGTGGTACCTGGAGTCAGACACCGCCTCTCGGGGCTGTGCCTCACCTCCATGTAGGACTCACCTGCACCTCCTAACCTCTCCTCAGATCCTCCCACAAGCCTTGAACTGCATTTTTTGCTTCTAGAGGCTTTTTAACCCTTACATAAAGTTAGTAGATAAACCCTCTAGAAGGCTATTTTCTCAAAGGCCAATTTGCAAATCATCCCATTTGCAACACTTGCTCTTTAGTAAATAAATGTCTTCCATCATTCTATACCATTGCCTTATTCCGCCAATGCACAGTCACTGAAAAAGTGGAAAGGGGGCTGATTGGACTGAATCATGAGAGAAATCAGGAATTTCAAAAGTTGAAGGTGAGAAGAAAAGCATCCCAGGCATGGGAAACAGTTACGAGATGAGTTTTTAAAGTTGGTAATTTATGGTCCATTCCTTGTCAGATCAGATTAGGTTTTGATAATTTATGGTCCATTCTTTGTCCGATCAGATTAGGTCTTCACTGCTTTCACCTCCTAATATGGCCGATGGAAAAGTTGGGAGGAGGAAAATTGTTCATGGCAATTTTTTGTCTTTCTTTGTGCTCATATAATTTTTCTCCCTAAGGAAAGGAAACTGTAGCTAAAAAGGAAAATTCACAGATGGCCATTGGAAACCAGTTTCATTGTGCTTCTCTCACCTTTCTGGATCTGTTTCCTTGAGTGAAGTTCATTGTGTAAGCTAATGGGGCCTTCTAGCTCTAAATTTATGACCTTGAACTTGACTTTTATACTGGGATCCATTCCTCGTGGGAATTTTTTTTATTGGGACCTTCCTAGTGAGAATATACATGAACTCCAAGGCCATTCCCTGCTCTAAAATTCAATGATTCCAAGCAATGCTTTTCTGAATATTCTGCTCCACTTTTAGGTAAAGACAGCAAAAATTTTAGAGATATATGTTATAAGAATATAATATATTCATTAATCAATACATTTTTAAAATAAACTTTTTTTAAAAATCAATTAAAAACTTTTAAACTGTGATAATCACCAGCAAGAAGAGGCATAGCATTCAGCTCCATAGAGAAGATACTTTGTTTCTTGGCCAATGTTGATTCTGATTCATCCTCATTTGTTCTAAATTTCCTCTTTTTTTTGATTGAAAGTCTTCTTGTTAAATCCTTTCCTTTAACAGCGAAAAAAGAAGGATCAGTGGGAAGCAAGAAAGTAAAATTAAAACTAAACTAAAATCAAGGTGACAAAATAATTCTTAGAATGAATATTTGTGATTTTAACTTTCAGGCCATTCTCCTTACCATACTATTAAGGAATTTAAAACCTATTGATGGATTTTGTTGAGGTTCCTCAACAAAACAAAACAAAAAAGTTTAAGAAAAAACATTCATGTTAGATTCTATCTTGGGCTCAGCATTAGAGCACGCTGGGATGTTCTTAAATATTGACTTTGTTATTTATGATAGCAGCTCTTCACTGTAATTCTGTATTCTCTCCAAATTGGATGCACATGATTTCTCTTAATTCAAGTACTGAAATGTGACAGAGTCACTAGAGAACACCTCTTATAATAAGGCATCAATTGATCAGCCAATACTAGACATTATTTTCTAACCATCAATGAATCCACCTAATTCGTAAAGCTATGTTTTCAAGTGCTCTGATGAAATCAATGTATGTTGACATTGATAGTATCATCCTAATCTGACAGTTCACATATTTGCCTTAACATAAAAGAGACTGTGGTTAGTTTGGCATGAGTTATGAACTGGTGCTGGCTCCAGAACATCTCAGACAGAGATTTCTTATCCTTTCTGGCACTTTGCCAGAAATTCATATACATTAACTGAAATGTTGCTTCCAAGACTGATCAAAAACTCATAAAACTGAAAGGGGCATCAGAAGTCATTTACAATTGGAGTCTGCAGATGAGGAAGCTGAGGCCCTAAGAGGTAACAACAAACAAACAAACAAACAAACAGAAACCTGCCAAAGGTCCCACAAGTAGCTAAGCCAGGATCTGAGCACAGGTTCTCTCATTTCAAATCCAGCAGTCTTTTCAATGTGCCTTTCGGCTTACCCCCCCCCCCATTTTTCCCTTTAAAATATTAATGCAAAATTTGCACAATCTACTAATACACCCCCTCAGGTTCAGTGATTTATGAAAGAGTGTCAATAGTGTTTATGAGACTATATCAGGATTCAATTCATTTGAGTCTGGAGGATTGAATATATTTAAAGCAAATGGATACTTTCTCCTTAGCTTCTCACCCATCTTGGGATTCAATTTTTCACTAATTATATCTGTTATAGTCTTATGTTCAAAGATCATTTTTTTTTATGGGAGTTGAGTAGTTCTGTCATCTGTTAACATTGTACTATGGACTCAAACAGGGAAGCCCATATCCCTCACAAAATCACAGAAAAATACCAGAACTTAATGGGAACTTTGAGATCTAATATCTCCTTTCAAAAATGAAGAAAAGACCTAATGGCCTAATGGCCTAAAGACTGTTAAGGTGATTTTCATATTTTAACCTAAGTTGTCCCAAATCCAAAGTTTATTTTATTATTCTGAAATGTACATCCTTTCTGTTGTTCTTGCTCTGAACATCTAAGAGTCCTTTTTGTGATCCTCAGAAATTCTCACCTAATTTGGGGCTGTAACCTTCCTGAGATTATGACTATAGTTTTCTGCAGCTCTCCTATGTTTCCTTAATTATGGCTCTCTTTCATCTTTAATACATGCCCTTTTAAAATGTGAATTAATTAGAGATGTCTTTGGACACCCTGATTTGTTTAACTGGCTCCCTTTTTCTTCTGCATTATGATCCCATAATTTTGATATTGACCACAAAACATCCCTTTTAGAAGTTTTGGTCACAAAATCACAAATACCATTTCTTTTTCTTTCTTTCTTTCTTTCTTCTTTTTTTTTTTTTTTTTTTTTTTTTTTGTGCTGAGGCAATTGGGATTAAGTGACTTGCCCAGGGTCACACAGCTAGAAAGTGTTAAAGTGTTTTAAGTGTCTGACATTAGATTTGAATTCAGATCCTTCTGACTTCAGGGCTGGGACAGATACCATTTCTTAAATAACAATGATATCATTATATGATATTACAAACTATATTATTGTTATTTATTATTACAAGGTAGCATTATGCTCAGCATACTTTTTCTTGACTATCATGGGCAGTTAAGGTTACATAGTCCCTATCTCCCAAGATTCCCATCACTTCCAAGTTTCCATGTTTGGTCAAAATTAACTTCAGAGTAACAATATTGCTTGTTGCTCCTTTAGTCTTCAGGAAAAAGTGAAAGTGTAACCAAAGCAAGTCAAGAATTTATCAGAATGAGACTTCAGACAGATGCCTAAATAACTTGTATTGTTGATCATTACTACCATATATCCTGTTTCTACATTAGTTTGATAATTTATATTTGGAAGCATTCTTTATGCTGCCTATTTTGTCTGTCATAATGCTCCCAAAATACTATTATTTTCTATTCTCTTTTACCTTGGTCCAAGTACTAATATGTTTCTATCTTTCAGATTATAGATTCCTGTAATCTTCCAATATGCAGGGCTATATTCTTTATCTCTATTTGATCTGTTTCTTTTAAATGAGTATATAATTCTATTACTATATTCTGATAATGCATGCCACAATCTAGGCACATCTGAGCTAATATTAATTTCAAGTTCAGTTTTTTCATTATCTATACTTTCATCTACTGGTAAATGAAAATCTGAGATGAGAAATATTTTTTGTCCCTTTCCCATTAGTTTCTCTTGAGAATTGATCTTAGAAACTTTCTTTACCACTATTGAAAATGGTATCAGGTTTTTTTAATTTAAAAAAAATTTTAAAGGCTAATTACTCCCTTTCCTCTTAATTTTAATCTAAAAACCTATTCACTTAGTTCTTTTGCCACATTTATTCTGGTCTTTTAAATATAGACTCTTTTTTTTTTTTTTTGCACAAAGGCTATGATTATAAGAAGCTATGATCCTTTCCCCCATACTTTTCTTTCAATATCTTGACACTCCTTAGATCCTCCATTTTCTTAGAAAAAAATAAACGCTTCCACTAAAAGAAACAAAGATACAATGTATCCCAATGGCCTTCAGTTTTCCTGTCCAAATGCTTCAAAAACCACTAACAATACAATCTATGTTTCATCTGGTAATAAACATTCAGTTGCAAAAGTGGTAAAAGCTCTAATAGCTCTTCAAATAATAAGAGAAATCTAGCATATTTTCCTTTTATATTTTCAAAAAGCCAACAATGCCACTTCCTTCAACTATAGCATCTTAAAGAGATTTGATTATGCTTCAGATGAAAAGAAGAACTTAAAATTATCGTGTTCCTTATTATGTAGGGTTGGGTGCTCATTTATTTCTGTTTTTCCCAGACATTTTTCCTTTGAGAAAAGGTTCTTTGAATCTGATTAGATCTTGGAAGCTACATTAATTCGCCCAAATCTTCTAAGTGAAAATGAACTTATCACTCTGCTACTTTTTGTGGCAATGTGTTTTGTGACAATAAAAGTATATTTGTAGTCAGAGGTGGAGAGTTCAAATACTGACTCCATTATTATCTGTAAGACTTTGAGCAAGTCATCTAATCACTTTAGGCCTTGTTTCCTAGTATTTAAAATGAAAAGATTAAACCAGATAACTTTTAAGCATCTCTTCCATCTTTAAATTTAAAATCTATGAATTTTAGAGTGACATTGAAACATTTCTGAAATTCTTGCTAGTTATGATGAACGATAGTAAAAGTGAATTCAATTCTTGAAAATTTGCTGCCTATAATTCCAGGTCTAATTATGTTCTACAATAAGTGTTCAAATTCTTTCAATCCCCAATACTTTGAGTCTTGAGATTATCCGTAACCAAGGATGAGCTGTGCTGGTTCAGTTGTTTGAGTATTTCTTTGGTCTCAGATTGTTTTTCTATAGTGAATGCTGATCCTCTTGACATATCCCACCTAGATATTCACAAGGGGAAAAAAAGGGAAGGGAGAGAAACCTTTGTTAACATTTTTTTTTTCCTTTCAAAAAAGATCTCATTTGGGGGATACATTTTAAGGATTCAAACCAATATGGTATTTTAAATGCTTTTAAAAAAAATTCTGACCTTAATAAACACCAAACAAAATGAACATTTCCACATACAAAGCAGAACATAAAAAGGGATTGCACATGAAACTTCAAATTTCTATTATGTACAATCTTTTTTCTCTTAAGTAAAATTAACGTGGTAGCACATAAACTGTCTTGTTTATCTGCTTCTTTCCAGATCAACATGGTTTGCCTTACATATTCATATAGGTCACGGGAGAAAAAATGCTTTATAAATTGTAAAATTCAATATGTAAATATGAATTGTTATGCTTTGATCTCATGAATACCTGGGGTCTCCTCTATTGTTCAATAAGAGCATGGAAGCCAGTAAACTTTAGTTTGAATCCAGCTCTGTCATTTGAACCTTGGATAAATTCTTTAATTTCTCTGAGTCTAGTTTCCTGTTTTGTAAAATGAGATAGAATTGGGCCTTTAAGGTTCCTAAGTGGACCCTAAGGTCTCCCTACTAAGATCCTTAAGGACACAGAACTTTGGGAATTGTGATACAAGATGTTATTGTTCTCATTACATAAGAATTGCTTCTGTGATGTCTCTAAGACCTAGAAGAGTACATTGTATAACAGCAAATAATGAATATTTATTGAATAAATGCTTAATATTCATTGTAAGTTGATTTTACCCCCATTATTGGGGGTGGGAGTGGGAAGGGGTTAGAGGGTCCCAGGCACTCAAGTTCTCACATTGGGATTGGGAATTGGGAAGCCTCCATTCTCATCACTATAGTGATTCAAAGGTTTAAATAGGAGTCATCACAATTTGTAAAAGGATATTGGAAAGCCCTAGTCAGAGCTCTAATAAAGATAGCCAGGTTAGAGGGTAACCTCACTTGTATACTGTTTTAAATATTCAGCTATCCGAGTGAATTTTAACATGATTAAATCTATGCAAATTAATTTCCATATTATTTCTCAGTTATTGCTATATGTAAAACAGAACATAACCATATTAAAGTACAAATTAATACCTATCTCCTCTTCCTTTTCTTTTTTTAAAAGAAAAGAAAAGATCTCCCTTTCTCACTAAGATTGTCAAAGTAGGAATTACTCATGGGCCCAATCTCACTCTGAGTGGCACAGTCACTCTGACCCCTAAATTTGCCTGTCCTTAGGCAATCTGTTAGTCCTCATTCCCAGAGGGTCACCATATGGACGCCAGACTTAGGACCAACTAGCATAGTACAATGCAGCACAAAACTCCAGAGCTCAAGAGATTTGCTAGCTTCAGCCTCCTCCTTAAGTAACTGAAATTAAAAGTGTGCATCAATAGCTAACCCTAATTTCTTTTCTTTTTCCCCTTTTTTCTTTTTGAGGCAAGTGGGGTTAAAGCATTTTCCAAGGTCACACAGCTAATAAGTATCTGAGACTGTATTTGAACTAGATCCTCCTGACACTAGGATCAGTGCTTTATCCAATGTGCATGTAGTTGCCCCATAATGTCTAATTTCTTAAGAGTTTTCACTTGCCATATATAATGACTCTCTGGAAGCATTTGGAAATAAATAACAGCTCAATTTTATATAGAATCACAGAATTTCAGATTTTGAGTAGCTCTCAGAGCTTCCCATTTGCATCTCTAGTTCAATCTGTACCCAAAGCATGAATTCTCTCTGCAACACCACTGAATAGTAATCATGGAGTGTCTGAGCATCTGTGTGAAGAGACTTTTAGATAGCCCATATTTTGTAGAATTTCTTTCAACTATTAATACAAAATCTACTGCCTTGTAATTTCCACCCATTGCTATCAGATTTGGCCTCTGAACAGAATCAGTCCAATCCTTTTCTCACATGGTTCTTTTAAATACTTAAAGATGGCCATGTAAACCTCTCTAAATCATCTCTTTTCTAAGCTAAACATGTCCAGTTTTTTCCACTGGTCTACATCTAATGCAGTTTGAGAATCTGACAAAAACAGAATATAGCCCAACTTGTAGGTCACTTTTTATGGACCCTAATATTCTATTATTTTAAGATCCCATAAACTTCTTTGTATATCACATTATACTACGGTTCAAAATAGGCTTGCAGTTCATTAAAATTGTTAGTCATCTGAACGTGAAATACTTTCCAACCAAATCTCAGTTGTATGGTAGCATAACAGTTGATTAAACTAAGTGAAAACTTATTAAATTCCATCTTGCTATCATTTGACCATCATACCAGCCTATTATGATCTTTTTGTATCCTGATTCAGTGTTAAAATATTTTTAGTTTTGTGTCATCCAAATTGAGATGTAAGTAATCTATTCATTTCAATTTACTATGTGCAAGGAACTTGGTTATAGTGCTAAGAGTAGAAAAAAATGAAAAAATACAATCCTTTTCAAGGAACTAGAAGATATTACTTGTAAACAAGTAAGTATAACATAAAATAAGATAAAAAGCTAAGAAGAGATACTGATAAAGAGCTTTCTATAAATTTGAGGAAGGAGAAGAAATCAGGAGAAGCTTCATGGAATGGCAGCACCTGAACTGGAAGAAAGCTGAGGGAAGAAGATTTTACTGAGTGGAAGTATGAGAGATAGCCTGCCAAGTATAGTATATAGCCTATAAAAATGTAGATAGTAGGGCAGAATTTAGTTGACCGAGCAAGAGGAAGCATTACAGCCTAGCTCACCCACCACACCTCCTTGACAAACCTCCAAAAAATGCATCAGATTGAATTCTAAGTGAGAAGTTCAAGAGAAATTCACAAGTAATTTTTTCCAATTCACAGTTTATAGAAACAAAAAAGAGATTATGTATCCAAAACCTGTGAACTTCTTTATCTCTTGTTTAGTCATGAATTCGTCCCTTATCCATAAATCTGCAGGTAATTTATTCCACACTCATTTAATTTGTTTCTTATATCATCTTTTATGCTTAACTCATATACCTGTTTAAAATGTGTCTTGGTATACAACATGAGATGCTAATCTATAGCTAGTTTCTTCCAGACTGCTTTACTTTTTTCCAAGTTCTTCTGAGTTCTTGATGAATTCTGAAATCTTTTGAATTTTTTGAACACTAGGTTACAATAATTTGTTTGCTTCTCTATAATATGTACCTAATGTGTTCTCCTAATTTGCTTCTCTATTTCTTACTTAGTACCAAAATGTTTTAATGATTACAGTTTTACTAATGAGATCAGTTACTATTAGGTCCCCTTCCTTCCTTTTTTTTCCCACCAGTTGTTTTGTTATTCTTGATTTTTTGTTCCTCTAGAAAAGTTTTGTTATTTTTCTAGTTCTCTAAAGTAAATTCAAATACATACAAGATATTAGATAAATATTTGTTAAATAGATCCCAATTACATTATAATTGGTGAAGGCTATTATTTGGAAGAATTCCAAGACTCTGGTCATTTGACATTGGTAGTTTGATTAGTATAGAACTAAATAAGTAAATGAATTCAAGCAGTATTGTCATTTTTATTGTATGGACTTGACCTATCCATGAGAAATTAGCATTTCTCCAATCATTTAGATCTGTTTTAAGTTGTATAAAAAGTGTTTTGCAATGATGTTCATGTAGTCTTGGCAAGTAGATTCCCAAGTATTTTATATTATCTATTGTTATTTTAAGGGAAATTTCTCTTTCTGCTGGTTTTTGTTGTCAATGTACAAAAATGTTGATGGTTTCTATGGATTCATTTTATGCCCTGTAACTTTGCTGAAGTTGTTAATTGTTCCAGTTTTTGAGTTGACTCTCTAGAAACCAGTATATCATCTACAAAAATGATAATTTTGTTTTCTCTCTGTCTATGCTTATTTCTTTAATTTCCTTTTCTTGCCAAAGACAATAGAGTGATTTATCATTTCCTTCTCCAATAAATTAAAGCAAACAGGTTAAGTAGCTTGCTCAGGGTTACACAGCTAGGTCTGAAGCTGGATTTGAACTCAGGATCTTTCTAATTCCAGCCCCAGTTCTGTGTACACTATGGCACCACTTAGCCAACTCCTTAGATTTCTTTTTTGAACATATCCAATTTCTATCCTTAAGGAAAATTAGATAGCATAATGGATAGACTTGGAGTCAGGAAAACCTGAATTCAAATATAAACCTCAGACACTTACTGTGTGATCCTGGGCAAGTCACTTAATTCCTACCTCATCTTCCTCATCTGTAAAATGGAAATAATCATAGCACTATCTCTCAGAGTGACTTTGAAGATCAAATAAGATACTATTTGTAGAAAGCAGTAAGCACAGTGACTGACAGATAGTAAATGCTACATAAATGTTAGTTGTAATTAATCCCTTCTCATTTCATGGCCAGACCTGACTCAGGCTAATGCTGGTGATTCAGTCTCATAATTAGAACAAAAACAAGACATTTGTAAAGCTTATATTTGTAGACTTTTTAATAAAGGAAGTAACTCCACAATTTTATGAAGTGAGCATATAGAGCTGTTTCAAATAAACACAGCTCCTATTGAGCTCCCCACCCAATTCTTCATGGGAGCAGGCGTTCCAGGACAAAAGAATATGGTGCTTTGGATGGCACTGTTAAATCCATCAAATCTGATGAGCCCCAACTATTTATGCAACCAGACATTTTAGGCAACTGGGAAATAATGTAATTCTTTAGTCTTCAGTCTCTGTGGTTGCTAAGGAGGCAAGCAGAGGTTCCTCATTTCCATAACATTTACTCTCTTGGATATTAGCTATTGGGGGTGTTGCTGATGAAGGCAAGGGTGACAGGCAGGCCCCTTATCTATAAGGGTTTCTATTACATTATGCTCCTGTGCTAGACTTAGGGCATTTCTGAATTATTTATTTATTGTCCAAATGGTCTATAATATATTTGGATGATAATGCCTCTGAGACTACACTACTGTATCTCATTATGGTTCATGGATTTGCTCATATATGTTGTTATACATACACACACAAAGAGAGAGAGAATATTACTTCATCTTAAGTTTCATTTGATTATGGGATACACTTCAAGAACCCTGTATAATGCTGATCTTTTTGTTTGAGAGGCTTATTTGTTATTAGAAGACTTACTTGTAATCAACTTGACTCTCAATTTTTCCTAAGTCTATTTTCTTTTCAAATATCCATTTCTTCTGTCTTCACAGTATATGCTATTTTGTTAAATAGGTAATCCTGAGGTTGTTACTCTAAATTTTTTACCTTCTTTTTAAAAGAGTAATTAAAAAAAAAAAGCACTTTTGCCTCTAAATTCTGCAGTTAAGTAACCTAGGTTTTCATAGTCTCCTTAGAGATTCTAGCTATTTCCATAGTTGATTCTATATAAGCCACCAAAAGTGAGTCTTATTAATCTAATTAATCTTCTTGTTTATTTGTTTGTTTGTTTTATTATAGCTTTTTATTTACAAAATGTATGCATGGGTAATTTTTCAACATTGACCCTTGCAAAACCTTCTGTTCTGTTTTCCCCTCTTTCCCCCTACTCCCTCCCCTAGATGGCAGGTATTCCAATACAAGTTAAATATGTTAAACTATATGTTAAATACAATATGTGTATACATATTTATACAGTTATCTTGGTGCACAAGAAAACCAATTAATTTTCTCAACAGTTTATTAGTTACCTAAGTCTCTCTTCAAAGGCTCTCAGTCACATTGGAAATACACATGCTCTCCAGTTTACAGAGCACTTTTGTCATAGCAACTATGCAAAACAGGTAGTGTTAATTTTATTTTACAAATGAATCATCTAAAGCTCAGAAAAAATTTCAGAAGCTCAAGGTTAGAAGGAGTATCAGAAATCATTTTAGTTCATCCCATTGCTGGGCAGGAATCTCACTGATTGTTATCACTTATGAAAGATGCTAAGCAACTAGTCTGAAGTCCCACAGCTAATAAGGGGTAGAGCCAGGGACTCAACATGATTTCAAGTATGGGGTTCTTTCTAATTGCTGTATGCTATTCTTGGGTATGATAATGCTGTAGTTGGAGAAAACCTAGGGAATGCATTTAGGATAATCCGATATTCACATATCATTGATAGAAAAAGAAAGCTGATGTTACCATGTTAGGAAGCACAAATATCAAAGGAGCTTGGGAAATTGCTGGATTTCAAACATGATTGTAGGGGCAGCTAGGTGGTGCCAGTGGAGCCAATCCTGGAGTCAGGAACTTTACTTAAACCTAGCCTCAGATATTTGACACATGTGACCCTAGACAAGTCACTTAACATTAACTCCATTATCTCACCAGAAAAAAGAAAAGGAAAAAAAGAAAGAAAGAAGCAAACAAAACCAGGACTATACTGGAGGACTCTTGAAGCAGATGAGCCCAAATGAGCTGAACAAGCCAAGTCAATGAAGAACTATGGCCCAGTAATGCCTGAAAACTAGTAACGAGCCTACGTAAGCCTGCAAAAAGAAGATCAACTTTATGTGAAATATTTTCGCTCTTAATAAGAAGCTGAACATGGCTACTGAATTCTCGTATTTAAAAATATGTTAGATAAAAGACCAGGTTCAAGATGTTAATAACAAAACTCTAGATCTAAAGCAATTTAGCTGTCTATATCTTGTTTGTACATAGTTGGTTGCATGTTCTCTCACCCATTAATCTGGGAATACCTTAAGAGCAGGAACTATCTTTTGCTCTTAAAAAAAATTATTATTATCAAATGGCACTGTGAGTAGAATGCCTGCCCTGCAGTCAGGAGAAATTAAGTTTAATTCTACGCTCAGACACTTATTAGCTGTGTGACTCTGGTCAAGTCACTTAAATCTTGTCAGCCTTCACTTTATTCATCTATAAAGTGAGCTAAAGATGGAAATGGCAAATTACATCACTAGCCAAGAAAACTCCAAATAGGATCATTAAAGAGTTGGACATGAGTGAAAAAAACCACTGAACAAAGAAGTTAGCACAGTTCTAGGCACCTAATTTATATTTATTAGCTTACTGAATATAGAACTGTAAAATAAAAGATGTCATATAGGATGAGGATCACCCAAAGCCAAATTCAATACAGTGTCATGATTTTACCTAGTCTGACCCTGTGCAAAGAACAAGAAAAAAGTGCCCAAGCTTACGTTTTCTACCAAGTTGAAGTAGGAATATCAGAAACAGAGAGGTCAGAAAAGGTACTTTAAGAGTTCACAGATTTTTATAGCAGTTCTTTTTGCAGTAGCAAGGAACTGGAAACTGAGTGGACGCTCATCAGTTGGGGAATGGCTGAATAAGTTGCTGCATATGAATGCTATGGAATATTATTGCTCTATAAGAATGATGATTTCAGAAAGGCCTGAAGAACTGATGCTCATGTGAAGTGAGTAGAGCCAAACTCTATGCAGAACACTGCATATGGCAACAACAAGATTATGTAATGATCAATTCTGATAGACTTGGCTCTTTTCAAGATGATTCTGGCCAATTCCAATAGAATTGTGATGAAGAGAGCCATCTGCATTCAGGGAGAGGATGATGGGGACTGAAAGGAGAATCACAAGATAGGGGATTTTCACCTTTTGTTTTTGTTTGCTTGCTTTTTGTTTTCTTTCTCATTTTTCCCTTTTTTGATCTGATTTTTCTTGTGCAGCATGATAATTATGAAAATATGTACAGAAGAATTGTACATGTTTAACATATATTGGATTACTTGCTATCTAGATGAGGAGATGGGGGAAGGGAAAGAGAAAAATTGGAACACAAGGTTTGGCAAGGATAAATGTTGAAAACTATCTTTGCATATATTTTGAAAATAATAAGCTATTATTAAAAAAGAAAAAAAGAATTCACAGCTTCAAATAATTTGGCAAAGCACAGGAATTCCAGGAAACAAAAATAGCTGGGAAATAAACTTGGAAAGTAATTGTAAGTCTAAGAAAGAGTCACATTCAACAGCTTGTCAAATATTGTCTGCAGCTTCAAATCAAATAACTATCTAAATATATGTTAAGAGTGAGAATGATAGCAATCAAATCATCTCACTTCTTCTAAAGTAAGTGATAAGATGTCCACCTGATACCTTGACTAGGTAAGAACATATCTTGTTTGAATCAAATCAATTATAAGTTTTAGACTAAGTATTGAAAATTACTCTGTAAATTGCAGTTTCAATGCACAGAAAGTCTATTCAGATTAATTTAAAAACAGCAAATCGGTTTGAAATGAGGATATTTGAGGGGGACTCCGGACAGAACAGTTCTGGCCAAGTCACTGAGAAGTTATTGGGGGTTAGGGAGAAAAATCACTCAATCTCAGTTCTGGTTTTCACCTCCCACCTCACCCCACTTCAGCTTCCGTAGTTGGAAGAGGACCTTAAGAATTTTTGAGAGTTGGAAGATTTGGACTTCTATGAGAATCCACTTTGCATTCCCCAAAATAACAGCTGGTGGCAGTGTCTACATTGGGAACAGTAAGCTGGCTGAATGTAAAGGCTTCAAAGCTCCACAAGTAGTCCAGAAAAGTTAAAACATGCCTAGGGGAAACTTCTTGAGCATTCCCCAAAAAAGAGAAAGGATTCTGAGTTTACCTCTTTGCTATACATTTGCTGTCTAAGTTTGAATCTACTTTCTCCTGGTTGTTCTCCATACTTGTGTAAGAGAATATCTCTCTCCACAAAAAAAAAAAAAAATGTGTCCCCACAAGTGGAAAAATGTGTTTTGTGCCCTGTACCACTGAAGTAAGGACCTACTTATAAAAGCTAATTAGAGCCAGCTGACTAATCTCAACTCATAATCATGGAGGAAAGCACACTGGTGGGGACTCCTGTTCTATGGCACTGGAATAGATACCCATAAACATCTCAAGGTCCCTCTGAAAATGAAAAAAGAAGCTTCTCAAGCTCTAGTATATTACTTAACAGTGAGAATAGAGACTTGGGAAGTAACACTGGAGTTTACAAGTACTACTTATATTCAGGGTAGATATAACTATTCACTGAATACTAGTTCCACAATGTACATCAGTAAGTCAGTCAATGAGCATTTATTAAGCTCTTATACAAAGCATTATGATGGTATTGAGATACAAAGACAAAATACACATCCACAGCATAAAATTGTGTGTGTCTGTGTTTCTTTTTTTAAAAAAAGTATAGTAAACTTATTAAGAGTAAGGAACTCTGGATTCTGTCCCAGAACTCTAATTGGCTATATAACCTTAGGTAAATTGCTACTCTTGCTTTTAATTTCTTTTTTTATAAAATAAAAAGTTGGATTAATTGAACATTTGCTTCTTTATAATCCTATTATATGCATGTATATATAAAAAATTATTAAGGACCTACTGTATGCCAATAATCATGCAAGGAACTGGGAATACTTGCCCTCAAAGAAGTTACAACTTTTTTAGATCTATATATGTCTCAAATGTGAAAATTAACCTTAAAATACAAAAAGTTTACTAAAAACTACTTTAGAGGAAATTCAAGATGCTTTACATGTTATCACCATTAAGGACTAAATTGGTACCTAACTAATTTAAAATATCAGGCAAAAAAAAAAAAAACTTAATGTGCATAAATCTCAGGGAGAAAAGTGAAACAAAGAAAAATTCTAAAGATCAAAAAGTTTTTAAACATTTTTAGTCCCCTAGAAAAGTCTCGTTTCAATAACTCATGACAACACAGAGGTGACTTTGGATTCTTGAAGACTATATTTGATAGACTACAAGCTCTGGCGGGTACTGCCAAAGCTAGAAAATCTTCATGTCATCTAAGGAGGAGAAAGGAAGCACCTACTCTGTACCAAGCACTTTACAAATATTCTCTTTTGATACTCCCAACAACCCTGGAGGTAGGGTTTATGTGACTTGCCCAGGATCACATAGTTACTAAATGTCTGAGATTGGATTTGCCATCAGGTCTTCCTGCCCCAAGCCCCAGAATTCTACAAAACTTTATGCCAGCTAGATCCATTATAAGAACTCCATAAAAGGCATTTCAAACTGAAAATCTCAACAATTTCTAGAATTGTTGGAGCAGAGAAAAAAATAATAAAATCCTTCCATTAAATAGCTAAAGAACAAATAAATGCCTAAAAGTTAGCCATCTTTAGATGAAGCTCTAGAAAGAAGCCTACATAGTTTGGCTAAATAAATCAATAAATTTGGAATCAATAAATTTGAAACTCTGGTAGGTAACTAGTCTCTTCCAAAGCCAAGCTCTGAAGACAACATAGAGAAGTCTGTGACCAAAGGGAATACCGAAAAAGGTAAAAGAGGAAGAGGAAAGAAGAAGGAAAAAGAGGAGGAGGAGGAGGAGGAGGAGGAGTAGGGAAGGACAATGATAATGACTTTCAAGAACATTTGAAGCAGACATGAGAAGATAAAAGCAACAAAATATATTAGATTGGGCTTCAATAGACTTGACTCTGAATCCCATTTCTGACACTTACTTTTTACCAGGGGCAAATTATTTGACTCCTCTGGGTCTCAGTTTCCTTATGTGAAGTGAGGATAATTAGTACCTCACAGAATTAAAAATTTGGATTAATTACCTGGTACTTCAGAAACCACAAAGAACTTTGTAAATGTTAACTATAATTATCATGGACAGTCATACAAGTTTCTAGGAATTTTCATTTAATTTAATTCTACCAGTGAAACCAAACACCTCTCCTTCCCTCTCTGAATTCTGTGATTCTGTGGATTTTTACAAAATTCTTAGCTTGCTTCAAGTATAACATTGAATATTAATATGATATAGAAAATTATGTCTTCATCAAGACAATGTAATTTTTTAAATCTTCAATAAAAGCCTAAATCCATACAGTTTGTTTCTTCTGCTATTCTGAAATATAATTGAGAATGCATATTTCTTTCAGCAGGAAATTCTGCTGACAGAGAGGTTGTGATGAAAACATTTGCAAAATGAAAAGTTCTATATAAATTTAAGCTATTATTCCTATTTTAAGCCTTTTAAGGCCCAAGTTTTCATAAAAATTCCAAATTTCTTTGTCTGTCTTTTCCATGAACATCCATCAATATGATATCCTCAGTTTTCAATCCTTCTCTGAGATTCCTCAGAAATAATATTTTCCCAAGATACTCATCTCCTGGTCAACTCTCTTTCTCTGGACAAACAGAAAGAATATTAGCAAATTTATTATAGTTGGTTATAGTTCTAGAGTCAGAAGTACCTGAGTTCAAGTGTGGCCTTAGACACTTCCTAGCTGGGCAAGTCACTTCACCCTGTTTGCCTCAGTTTCCTCATCTGTAAAATGAGCTAGAAAGAGAAATGGCAAACCATTCCAGTATCCTCACCAAGAAAACCTCAACTGGGATCATGAAGATTTGGACATGATTGAAAAATGACTGAACAACAACAAAGTGAAGTTTGATAACATGAAGCACTGCCTGATTAGAGTTACTCCTAAATCAGACTTTGTTAAGAGTCTTATAATTTTAGAAGAGGGATTTTTGCCACTCAAATATAAAAATGATTCCTAAGGATATAAATAGAAAACCTGCTTACTGAGCAACAAAATCGTCTCCTTTCAAAGCCTTCTCAAATTCAGGATCAGTTTTGTAATAGGAGTCTCGAGCTGTATGAAAGAATGTTTAATATGTATTAGAAAATGATTCTATGAAAAACAAGTATTTTCCACAAAATTATACATGACATAAAATCCAAAAATTAAATAAATAAACCTGCAACTGAGAATCAGAAGGCAGAAAGACAAAATGAAATCACCTCAGAGTAAATAAAGATTCCACTAATTTGGTCATGGATTTGGGGCATGTATTGTTTTTAAAATGAGGGAACTAGAATGAATTAAGAAAACCATAGATACCTTGTGCAAATGTATTAGATATTGTATTTATTAGTTTACTGGAAGCAGGTAGATGAAGCAATAAATAAGAGAGCAGAGCCTGAGTTCAAATTCAGTCTCAGCTTACTAGCTGTATGACTCTAAGTTACTTGTTTGCCTCCGTTTCCTCATCTGTAAAATGATCTGGAGAAAAGGATGGCAAACCCCTAGGGTATTTTGGCCAAGAAAACCTCAAAGGAAGTCATGAAGAGTTGGATGTGACTGAAATGAACAACAAAATTTATTAGAAAAAGAATGTGAATGACATCTGTTTCTCTCTAAAATTATAATAATTTTACATAATTAAAAATTATATATAACATAATAATTTTACTAGCAATTTTATTAATTATGAAAGAAAATTTCAAAGAAACTGAAAATTTCAAAAAACTCACTTAAGAATTGTGTATCTGCCAACATTTATCACAAAATCCATGGTCCCTTAATGGCTACTTTAATGAGATTGGATAAATATGTCTAAATTCTATTCCTAATTCTTTTGACAAGGTTTCTTGCAATTTAAAGAAACAATAGTTCTTTATACCACACTGAACTTTTCATAAGTGAATATAGCAATTAGCAAATTGGTGAGCTTTAGCCAAAAGAAGCCATCTAATATGTGATTTGTCTAGACTCATATGATCCACTACATATGTAAAGAAATAGTCTAGTTGCTATATAATTAAATAAGAGCTTTCATATTTAAATATGTGTGTTATAATAATATAGAAAAGTCCTTGGGATTGACAAGGACATGCTTTAAATTTCTTTCATAGGCAATAACAAAAAATTGTATTCAAATGGACAGCATACCAACAAAAGTGACAAGCAGCAAAGACATCATGTTTTGATGCTGAACTTTTCTTTTGAGACTACATGGCTCAGAAATTACCATGGAAGTTAACAGGGAGTGATTCTATATGTAATTTTCATTTTATATACAGTATTTGAGAAATCCATTTAATTCATAAATCCCCAGATAAATTAATACATGTAAGGTTTCAAGCCTTTTTGCACTATTGTCTAAAGAGCAAATTAAGCCCAATGATTTTATTTCTATCTTTTTGCACGTTGAAATTTTATTTGTTGTCAATACAGTAGTTTAGTCAGTATGGGAATGATTCTGAATCAGCTTTACCTTGAGCAATCTGTTTCAAATTTCTCCCCAGAAGGGAATGTCAATTGCTTTAAAAAAAAAAAAAAAAAAACTCAAGTCTGCATGATTCATATAGGAGGCCCTAAATATTCTTAGAAGAAAGATTCTAAAGGTCCCCTAGAACCCATAATAAGCATGTGCTAGACTGGGGAGAATATAAGGAGGGACTGAATGAGGGTCATGAGAGAAAAACAGCCCAATCAATATCAGCATTTTTATCACCCTCTAGTTTTCTTTCTTCTCCTTCCCCTCATTTTCTCTCAAAAATCTAAATTACTCTTAAGAACCCAGCTAGAAAATGAGATAGTAACCTAAAAGAGAAAAATCTCTAGTTAGTGAAATATGTGTGAGACACAGATAGGCTGACAGACAGAAATAAAGAAAAAGAAAGAAGGGAGGAGGAGGGGGGAAGAGAGGAGAGAGAGAGACAGAGAGAGAGACAGAGAGAGAGACAGACAGAGAGAGAGAGAGAGAGAGAGAGAGAGAGAGAGAGAGAGAGACAGAGAGAGAGAGACAGAGACAAAGAGAGACAGAGACAGAGACAGAGACAGAGACAGAGACAGACAGGGAGAGAGACAGAGACAGACAGACAGAGTGGTAAGGGAGAGGGAGAGGGAGAGAGAATTTAACTGAGAACTTTTTAAATGCAAAGCCTCTAATCCTATAGCCTTCTCTCTAACTTCCACCTGTAAATTCAGCACCACCTGCCCTTGCTCCTAGACTCTAGGATTAAATATTTCATTATGAAGGAAGAAAATAAGTTATCTTAAGCTGGAAAATTATTACCCTCTGAATGTTTGTGGGTTCTGTCAATCCAAAATTTGTTCTAATGTTGGTTGGCTTTCTGCCTGTAGTGGTATGATCATTTCCCTCTGACACTTAGTCCATCTTCCAAATCTGCTGGTTTTGCTATTTCCCATTTGGCCTGGCATGGCCTGCCACTAAAAGTTAAAACACTAATATCCTTTACCTATTCTAAGCAGCTTCTCAAATTCCTCTCCATTTCACTACCCATCTAGTGCCTTTCCAATTAATCCATCTGAAAGTAAAGTTCATGGAATCAACACTGATCAGTAGCCATACCCCACACATTTGTTGGAGACCTTTATAAGTGACTTGATACAACAATGGAATGAATAAAAATCATTTATTCCTAAGAATGAGTGGTTTTATGTCTAAAACAAAAGAGAGTACCCATTAACATGCAGCATCTTCTCTTCAGCTTATACAGAGTCAACTTACATGCCCACAAATCTGAAGAGTTTCTTTTCTAGCTCCCCATAGAATTAAACACTGTTTGCCTTGGCTAGATTACAGAATAAAATGATCATGATAAAATAAATATATATATATATATATGTGTGTGTGTGTACGTGTATATAAACACACACACATATAGTAGGTTAATTAAAATACAAAAGTCATTGACTTTCTAACATATGGTTAATTTGGCTAAAATAGCTTATTTTACTAACCTGTTTCAGAAATGGGAGGAGGTATATAAGGTTCAACTTTTTTGATCCCACTTTTTGTTTTAATAACACTGGGTTTTGGCAATTTCTCTTCAAACAGTTTTTTCTGACTTAAAACTAATTCTTTCACTTCATCTGGGAAAGGACAGAACAGAAAATTAATTAATCAATCAACAAGAATTTATTAAGTTTCTATTATCTGCTACATACTATGTTATTAGATCTTAGGGGATACACATATAAAAGAAATAGTCTCTGCCCTCAAGAAGCTTGCAGTCTACTTGGGAGAAGAAAAGACAAGTGTCCATAAAGAGAAATCTTCCCCAACTAAATAACCACAGAGATCACAAACTGTTTATTTAGAGTGGTATTTTGACACCAATCAAAGGCAAATTTCTCTAAACTAAGTAAGAAGCAATTTCCTATATTTAATAAGTCTCCTGCAGACACAATAGAGTTTCCTGTTCTCTCAGACAGACAGTAATTAATAGCAGGATCCACATAGATTTAGGTGGGTTCAGTGACCTAAATTTTATCAAAGATTTTCAGTGATGATGTAAAATGTGATTCCAGTTGTCTTGGTGATAGGAGGTATAACACTAGAAATACTGTTTAAGCACCTAGTTCTTGAATTGTCTCTCCACTGAACTCAAGGGGTTATCCTGTAGAAAGCTGAATTTTTGCCCATCCAGTGAGCCATGACTTGTGTGATCCAGAAACTGAAGACATCAATCAGAGGTGATGTGAGAAGAGATGCTAGAAATTTTCAGAGCATGTTTAGCAGCAGTGAAAAGTCCAGTACAGGAAGGGAAAGAGCCATCTTAGAGCTTGGGGAGAGGTGGGGATTAAATATATAGATAAAGAAATAAACTACATAGTGATCATTTAAACTACAGGAGTAGATTAGAGAGAGAAGAGGGCTGAAAATGGGAATACAAAGTGGAGAAGGATCAGTGAAGGAAGAACAATCAGACCAAGAAAATGAAGAGGAATACAGTAAAGGAAGAATCTATCAAGAAGGGAGGTAGGGATGGTCAAGATTATCAAAGCCTACATAAAAGTCAAGGAGAAGAAGGGCTAAAATAAGAAAGGGTTATTAGATTTGATCCTTCAAGAGGGAGTAAATGGCAAGACTAGAAGACAGATCAAAGTTTAAACAGTGAGTGGGTGATGAGGCAATGGAAGTCATATATATAGCTTTGAAGGAGAGGAAGGATATAGGATAACAATAGTAATAGAGTGGCAAAAAACAAGAATTTTTTTTTGGTTTGGTTATGTTGATTATATTAAAGAAAAAAAGAAATTTTTAAAGCATCTTATTCCCTCAAAAAATGTAAATTCCATATATAATGAGGAACTGGTGCATGTTCAGAGCCCCAAGACAGTGTCTCTCCATATGGAGAAGCTGAGATCCTACTTCTTAGATAGTCATGATGACAGGTAAAGGAAATGCCTTGGAGAGACTGTGGAGCAAACACGGACTTTCCTGGTCCTGGTTAGCTAGCGCCCTAGTGGGAAGGAGCCTTTTTTTGGATTGGCCATATAGATGAAATTTCCAGTGATTTCCAGGCCTGAGCCAGCTTCAACCACCTCTCTTTGCTATATTCACGTAGTGGGGAGCTACATGACTCCCTCAGGGAATTTAGTGAAACCCTACAGTAAGTGGTTCCAGTTAATTAACCACATAGAAAGATGCTATCCCAGGTGGTCTGCACCTGTGCCTTATCCTCATTAGACAAAAAAGATTAATAAGCACTAGCATTCATTTGAATGGCAGTTATCTCAGTAACCAAAGTGAGTATCAGATCAATAGAGTATTATTTTTATTAACAACTGAATGATAAATAGGCCAGAGGTGGAGGGGAGAACAATAACTTGATTGTGGGCATCACAAATGAAGAAGAAAAATCAAGGTTAGTGAGTCAAATGAAGGCTCGAATCTCAATGTAGGGGAGGAGTGAGAGAGGACCCTAATTTCAAAAATGGAAGATCTCAGAAATAATAATGTACCCTATGAATCATATGCATGCATTGTACACCCATTCTCATCTACTTGGTATGCTTTATTTTTAAATAATATTTTTCCAATTGCATGTAAAAGCAGCTTTTGAAATTTAGGGATTTTTAAAATTTTGAGTTCCAAATTCTCAATCTCCCTCTTCTCCCTCCCTGAGAGGGTAAATAATTTGATTTAGGTTATACGTGTGCAGTAATCATGTAAAATATATTTCCATATTAGTTATATTGTGGGAAAGAAGGACAAAAAAAGAAAAGAAAAAGAAGGAAAGCAAAAAATAGTATGCTTCATTCTGCATTCAGAAATATTTTTCATGAAGAATCCTTTGGGAATGTCTTAGACCACTATATTCAAAAAAGCCTGTGATGAGAGGTAATGCCTATTTGAAGAGCTTGCAATAAATCATCTACTTCTAAACCCAAGCCTCCCACACAAAAGATAAATACTATATTTTAAATGATCAAGATTAAGAGGGTTGTTAAGAATATGTAAGGATAGCAAAACAAGACATTGGCTAAATCAATGAATATTTCAGATAAATAAAGGAGAGATAATTCCAAGAGGAGGAAGGAGGAGGAAGCTCTTGCCTCTAATGAAAGAGAAGCCCAAGTTAAGGTCGAATCACACATTTAGAGCTAGAAGAAGTTCCTGGGAAGTTAGGAAACCCCTTCCCTTCTTCTGTTACATAAAAGGAAACTGAACCCAAGAGAAATCAAGTGTGTGTTCAAAGAAACACAGCATGATGTTTAGATTAATAATAGAAATAATGAAAACTAAGGGAGTGTCCACAGAAAATAAAAACAATAATGCTAACACCAAATGTTTCTAGGAAACACTTTTAATCCAGAAAGATCTAAGTATTTTCAAAATGAATGGCTTATTTAAAATTTGCTATGATTTGGCCAAACAATAGTATGTTAGATAATAAGGGGAAAGTAACCATTATCATTTTTAATGTCAATTGAATTAAAAAAGGGAGAGTCATTGAATGGATTAAAACTCACAACTCTATAATATGCTGTCAAAAGGAAATACACTTCAGGCAGAAAATCATATAAAGATTTAAAACAATAGACTGAAATTAACCATATCAAGCTGAATCAAAAAATCAAGTGAAAAATCAGACAAAAAATGAATTCAAATTATGAACATTAACAGGAATAAATAAGAGGCTGGTGTGTCACATAAAGACACCATTGACAATGAAAAATACTAATGTCTTTCAATAGCCACACTCCCATAAAAGGAGGCAGCTTTGAAAGACAAGGGAACATTTGGAAAGTGAACAAGTAATTATAAAAATGATACTCAAAAACAGATTTTGGATTTCTGAAACACTGCTTAAAGTAGGGGAAGGTCCTTGGTCAAAGTTAATGTACCCCTAAGCAAGGATGGTAAATATATATACTTAACTAATATCTTATAGATCTAATCAAGGCTGCTTTAAATTGAAAAGGGAGAGGAGAGAGAAAACTACCTACATATTTCAGGGCAGATACTAGAATAATGGTACGACATTAGAATAGCAAAACCGGTTATTCACAAGAGACCATTCAAAAAACAATAAAACCAATAGACTCAGATATCTCTACATAAAATACAAAGTAGAGGTAAGAAATAGTGTGCCTGTTTGGCAAGCCTGCTTCTAGATGCTTATGATGATATAGATTTTAAGGGCTTGGAAATCCTCTTCAGAGAATGCACAGAAATGCTCTGTTTCAGTTTGCTTGCTGCTGGTGAAGAATTGACTGCTGAGCCAGAAGTACAACTGTATAAAAAGGGTCCCAGTGGAGAAACTTGCTAGCTAAAGCCAGAAGGGGCAGAGGGACCCATCTCCCTACTAGGCCATTAGGTGAATGTATGACCTCCTACCCAAGCCTGTGTCTAGGATGGGTATTGCCTTTTATTTATGTCTTCTTCCTAGGGTATAAGACTATGAGATCTCAAAACACCCAGGAACTGGAGCCCATACCAAAGCATGCTAGTAAGGACCTCAGCCCTGAGAAGTGATCTGTGGACCGCAGGGGATCCAGCCCAATGCAAGGAGATCTTAAAGATGTCCAAGGAAGTGATTTCTGTCTTTATCGATACTTCGTTCAGAAGTGAAATTTGATGAGATTAAACTGATTTAATCATGTAATGGTCAACTCTGGATTCCATGTTTTAGAAAAGGCTTTGACAAGCCTCCAGAGGACAAGGACCACGAGAATAAAGAAAATAGAGACCATGCTATGTAAACAAAGAGTGGAAAGAATTAAGAACAATTGGCAGGGGAAAAAAAGGTTGGGGGAGGCAGGAGTTAATAACTGAAGCCTTCAAGCATTTAAAGGGCTATCAGGAGGAATTAAATTTGATATACTTGGTCTCAGAAAAAAGAAATAGAAGTAATAGGGAAAAGCTACAAAGGTAATTTAAACTCATTAAAAGTCTGCAGGAGAATTATGGATCTTAACCTTTTGTGTCATGTAACCCTTTGGCATTTTGGTGAAATCTGTAGATCTCTTCCCAAAATAATGTTTTAAATGCATTAAAATAAAATAATTGCAGATGAAACAAATTTCATTGAACTAAATATGACTTTTTCCCATTCAAGTTTATGGATTCCTTGAAATATAACCCCTTGGTTTCACCTGGGCTCTACCCCCATTAACTATAATCCAGCCAAGTCAGTTCTTCTTGATGGGCCTCAGATTCCTTAACTATAAAAAGAAGCCAAATTAAGAATCTATGTAAAGAGGAACAGCTAGATGCGCAGTGGATAGAGCACCAGCCCTGAAGTCAGGAGGACCTGAGTTCAAATCTGACCTCAGATACTTAACACTTCCTAGCTGTGTGACCCTGGGCAAGTCACTTAACCCCAATTCCCTGGGGTGAGGGGGGGAAGGAAAAGAAAACTTCTATGAATATTTCAAGTAAAATTTGAATAATTAACTTACCAACACTTTCCATATCATCCTGGCGACTATAACTTTTTGCTTTAGAAAACTTTGCTTTTTTAGACACTCGATCCTTAGTGTCCCATATAGTAAGAGTGATTTTATGATAGTTTAGTTTCTTTAACACTTCCTTTGTAATTGACATCTTATGATTTTCTTTCCAAGCCACCCACAATTTATCATGGTCCCACCAAGGATTCAGAACCTATGTTAAAACAATATCAAAAGTCTTTTAACTATGGAAATTTTATAAATATTTGTGGGAAAACAGTAATATTCCTAGTCATGAGGTCAATTTGAAGAAGAATTGCCTAGCAAACACATTCTTTTTTCATTTTTTCCTACTTTCCTTCAAGACTCAGCTCCAGCTCCATTTGCTATCCAATTCCCATCACCTGCCAATTCTGACTCTCTTCCCCCTACCCTCCCTCTATATACAGGCTATCACAAAAGTCTGTGGGGATTATTTTTCATTTCTTTCATCTTATTCCCACTAGCTACCCCAATGTTTTACACAGAGCAAAACATAATAAATGTTTATTGAACTGGAGTGAGATACTATATCAAAGTACTTGTAAACAAAAAGCATTATAGAAATGCCAGCTATAATAATCATGAGGATGAGGATGAAAATGATTCACAGAGTATCCTGAATGCCTAAGCTAAATGCTTATTGTTTTTGTTTCTAGTTCAAATTAGACAGTTTGTAGCTAAAAGGATTACGTGAAACATTTATGGAAATTTAAAAGGTAATTTTACTAATACATTTTTATAGGTTGCTTGGTTTTTTAAAAATTGTACAGTTCTAAAATTTTGTTCAAATGGATGTGTTTAAGTTTTAAGGATGATTTCATTTCCTACTTTGCATTTGGATGAACTTTTGTTTTTATTTAAGATAATTAAGTTTATATCAAAACCACATATGCATACATGTATGCATAACAAGCAGAAACAAAGTACTTTTTTCAAAAGATGTTCTTGTTCATCAACTTGAGAGATATAAAAAAGGAAAGACCGGAGAATCCTCCAACTTTAAGAACACTCTAAACAATCACAATAGAGCCATGCATTAGAGGAAAAAAAAGTGAGACCATTTTTTTTTTACTATGGAGGAAAAATCCTGGCAAAAATGATCTAGTAGAATACTAGGGAATTTCAGAGATTGGAGAATTTGGAGGGAAAAAAAAAGAAATGATAGAAGAAATTAGGGCAAAGGAGGGAAAGAGGGAAGAAGAAAAAAGATTTAACAATCTATTTATTTTATCTTAATTTCTTGAGGATCTCTTATTCTAATTCATTTTTTATGTGTGCCAAATAACTATTAGTAATGTACATACATTATTTTATTAGATCTCACTATGAGTCTATGCCCAACTGTGGTTCCTGCAAAACAAGAGAAGGGAATTGTAAGGGCCCTTTAAATGGGTGGCCACAGGGCAACAGGAGATTGAATTGCCCAGAAGTATTCTCTGTGGATATAGGACTGTCCTGTGGGTGGGATCCTGGCCATATTGAGATAGCTTCGTAATGGGTGACAGTTCTCTCCCTGGTTGGCTGTGTGTGTGACCTCACAGGCCCTTTATAAGCCCACTGCAGACAGCTTTAACCTGGCTCCCTAGCCTGGGATAGCCGAGCCAAGCTGATGAATAGCCGAGAGGTAAGGAGTTTGGTAGTGAACACGTGGGTCTTCAGACCAGGTGTTCACTAGGGAGTTAACAAGTCAGGGCATTAAGTCAGGGCATTATGTGAATAGGTATAATAAAGGCTTTTAAGTTTACACGTGGCTGTTCTTGAGTATGCTATCGGTAATTAAACTACTATTCAAGAAATCATGGCCAGAGACCTTTGAAGGCCTCAGAGGAGGTGAACTGGGTAGAGTTGACACTGCAAAGGTCAGTGGTCAAAGGTACTCTGTTGGGCCTAGGACAGACTGGTAATAGTAACTGCCAGGAGGGCATGTTACACCCAACTTTTTTCCCCCAAAATATGTTTTTTTAAAAAAATGACAATATATGAGTCTACAGGTCTACTACTAAAGACCAAAAAAAAGTAAAATTAGTAATAAATTATAACTATTAACAAATTATGTGTCTTTCTACAACTCTATTTCCTAAATTACTTGGTAAATATGCTCTTTGTGAAATAATATAGCAAAAATTGGGTTTCAAAGCTTAACGTGAATATTAGAAGTCAAATGTAAAAAAAAAAATCAGAGAATTAGGTTATATATCTTCTCAGCTATGGCTAGAAGAGTTCGTAATTAAAGGCAAATAAAACAAAAGGGGATCACAAAAGATAAAAGAGATCATTTCAATTACATGAAATTGAAATGCTTTTGTAAAAACAAAATCAATACAAGAATAAGGGAAGATGCTGATTGGAAAAAATCTTTGCCAAAATCTGATTCTTTTTGTACAGCAAAATAGTTGTATGGACATATATTGAATTTAATATATATTTTAACATATGTAATATGTATTAGTCAACCTGCCATCTTGGGGAGAGGGGTGGGGGGAAGGAGGGAAAAACTGGAACAAAAGGCTTGGCAATTGTCAGTGCTGTAAAATTACCCATGCATATACCTGGTAAATAAAAAGCTAATATAAAAAAAATCTTTGCATGAAACATTTTAATAAGCATCTTATATTCAAGGTATATACAGAACCGCCACAATTATATAAGAACAAGAGCCACTTATCAATTAGCAAGTTGTCAAAAGATATGAACAGTTTTCAAAAGAAAAATTACATGTTACTTGGAATAATTATAAAAAGTGATTCAAATCACTAATAACAAGACATTCAAATCAAAACAATTCCATAAAATTAGTTTACATCCAGCAAGTTAACAGAGATGACAAAAGGTAGAAAAAAGATAATGTTAAAAGGGCTTTGGAAAGACTGGCACCTTAATATGTTTAATGGAGCTGTAAATGGTCTTACTACTGGAAAACAAGGATGGACTAAAATTTCCATCCTCTTTGACTCAGAAGTCACAGTTCTAGACATAGCCAAAGAGGTCAAAGGCAGAAAACAATCCCATGTTCAGTAGAATATTCATAGCAGCAGCACTCTTTGTGGTAGCAAAAAGTTGTAAACAAAGTAGATGTCTATTGATTTGGGAATAGCTAAAACAAATCAGAGAAGGAAATGGCAAACCATTTCAGTTTCTTTGCCAAGAAAAACCCAAATAGGATCATGAAGAATCTGATGAGACTCAAAAAAGTTTCCACAACAAAAAAACAATTATAGCACATGAATATAATGCACTTCTCAAAGAGTTATGTACTTCCTCTAGATGTGTTGCAAACTGGGTAGAATTCATATTTGCAATTCCTTGCACAAGTCAATTATTAACATCCTGTGACTACTCACAACAAAAATAATAACTATATCATGAACAAATTAATCTGACAACCGCTAGTGTAATGGAATATTCTTGTGCTGTATGAAATGATAAATATGAAGAATTCAGAGAACTATGGAGAAGGCTTCTATAAAGTGTTGTGGACCAGAAAAACAAGATACAATTACTACAGTAATGTAAATGAGAACTACGCTACAAAACAGAACAGAACAACATGGAATTACAATGATCAGCCTTGGGTCCTGGCAAGAAAATGTATTTCCCTCCCTCCCTGCTTTGCAAAGGTGAGAGGCTATAGATGTATAGAGAACTCTGACTCAGATTTAGAGGATATGTTAATGGACTTTGCTGAACTGCTTTTGAAATTTCTGTTACAAGGGAAAGTACTTCAGCAAAATGTAATTAAAAATAAAATAAAAGGGATGGACAGCTAGGTAGTGCAGTGGATCAAGTGATACATCTAAAAACAAGACAACTTCCTGAGTTCAAATCTGGTTCACTAGCTGTGTCACCCTGGGCAAGTCACTTCACAGTTTATCCCATTTTCCTCATCTATAAAATAAGCTAGAGAAGGAAATGGCAAAGCACTTTAGTATCTTTGCCAAGAAAACTTCAAATGGGGTCATGGAAAGTTGGACGGGACTGAATAATATTAATATTTACCTAAAGCTAAATGCCAGCCAAACTGTGAAATGATTTTTAATCATTTTGGTAAATTTCTCCAAAGGAATTTTTATACAACAGTAGCTGCCCACTTTTAACTCAGAAAACACAGCTGGCAGCAAAGTAGGATTAATGTATAGAAAGTGAAACTAAGACTCTCTTTTCCCCCTTAATTTGCCTACAAAGAGTCAAATGCCCTCTAAAGAAGTGAGAGAACATTAACTTACTTAGGCACCAAAAAAACATTTTTAGTGTAACAAATTTTCCTGAAATGGATAGAATAGTGTTAATTCATCATGCTGTCTTATGTCCTTTGAGATAAGCATTATTACAAATTAATTTTGCAATGGGACACTTTTTAAAATAATTTTATATTCTGAAAATAATAGATTTTTATTTTCTCACATTCATGCAAGGAAAGGTTTCAACCTGGTGTTTCAAATTTTTCTCCCTCTTTCTCCCCTTCCCCCTTCCCCTAGATAGCAAGCAATCCCCTATAGGTTAAACATGTGTGATTCTTCTAAAAATATTTCCATATTTGTCATGTTGGGCAAGAATAATCAGATCAAAGAGGGGGGAAACATGAGAAAAAGAAAAGAAGCAAATACCATCACCATCACCAAAAGAAGGGGGAGGTTGAAAATACTGTGCTTTGATCCGCATTCAGTCTCCACAGCCCTTTCTCTGGGATGCAGATGGCTCTCTCTCTCCCTCACAAATCTATTGGAATTGGCTTGAATCACCTCATTGTTAAAAAAGAGTCAAGTCCATCACAGTTGATCATCATATAATCTTTTTCTAATTAAATCTTTTTATTTTCTATATATATATATGTATATATATATATATATATAGAGAGAGAGAGAGAGAGAGATAATTTTCAATATTCACCCTTACAAAGTCTTGTGTTCTAAATTTTTCCCTCCCTTCCCCCTATCCTCTAGCCAGCAAGTAATCCAATATATGTTATTGTGCAGTTCTTCTATCCATATTTCCACAGTTATCAATGCTGCACAAGAAAAATGAGACCAAAAAGGGGAAAAATGAGAGAAAAAAACAATATGCAAGCAAACAACAACAAAAAGAGTGAAAATGCTCTGTTGTGGTCCACACTCAGTTCCCACAGTCCTCTCTCAGGGTTCGGATGGCTCTCTTCATCACAAGACCACTGGAACTGGCCTGAATCATCACATAATCTTGTTGCCATATACAATGTTCCCTTGGTTCTACTCACTTCACTCAGCATCAGTTCATGTAAGTCTCTCCAGGCCTCTCTGAAATCATCCTGCTGGGCATTTCTTACAGAACAATAATATTCTATAACATTCATATACCACAACTTATTCAGCCATTCAGTTTTCAGGAGTTTGTTTCCACTACAAAAAGGGCTGCCACAAACATTTTTGCACCTGTGGATCCTTTTCCCTTTTTTATGATTTTTTTGGGCTACAACCTCAGTAGAGACACTTGCTAGATTAAAGGGTCTACACAGTTTGATAGCCCTTTGGACACAGTTCCAAATTGCTCTCCAGAAAGTTTACAACTCCTCCAAGAATGTATCAGTGTCCCAGTTTTTCCACCCTTCCAACATTCATCATTATCTTTTCCTGTCATTCTAACCAATCTGAGAGGTGTGAAGTGGTACGTCAGAGTTGTCTTAATTTGAATTTCTCTGATCAATAGTGATTTGGAACATTTTTTTCATATGACTAGAAATGACTTTAATATATTTTCTGAAAATTGTCTGTATCTTTTGACCATTTATCAATTAAGGAATAGTTTGTATTCTTATAAATTTAAGTTAATTCTCTATGTATTTTAGAAATGAGGCCTCTATCAGAAAAATCAGGCCTCTATCTATCTGGATATAAAAATTTCCCCAGATTTTTGCTTTCCTTCTAATCTTGGCTGCCCTGGTTTTGTTTGTAAAAAAAAATTTTATTTTAACATAATCAAAATTATCCATTTTTCGTTTCATAATGTTCTCTAGTTCTTTTTTTGGCTACAAACTCCTCCCTTTGCCACAGATCTGAAAGGCAGACTATCCCTTGTTCTCCTAATATGCTTATAGTTTCACCCTTTATGTTTAAATCATGAACCCATTTCGGCTTTATCTTGGTACAGGTGTTGGTCAATGCCTAGTTTCTGTCATGCTATTTTCCAGTTTTTCCAACAATTTTTGTCAAAAAAATAAGTTCTTTTACTAGAAGCTGGAATCTTTGAATTTATCAAATACTAGTTTACTACAGCCATTGATTATTGTGTTTTGTGAACCTAATCTATTCCACTACTCTATTTCTTAGCTAGTACCAAACATTTTGATGACCATTGCTTTGTAATATAGTTTTAGGTCTGCTAAAGCTAGACCTCCTTCCTTTGCATTTTGTCACACCAGCAAAACTTTCTGGAGAGCAATTTGGAACTATGCCCAAAGGGCTATCAAAATATGTAGACCCTTTAATCTAGCAAGTGTCTCTACTGAGGTTGTAACCCAAAAAATCATAAAAAAGGGAAAAGGATCCACATGTGCAAAAATGTTTGTGGCAGCCCTTTTTGTAGTGGAAACAAACTCCTGAAAACTGAGTGGATGCCCATCAGTTGGGGAATGGCTGAAAAATGTTGCATTAATTCTCTTGAAATTCTTGACCTTTTGTTCTTCCAGATGAATTTTTTTATTATTTTTTCTAGCTCTGTAATTTCTTGGTAGTTTAATTGGTATGGCACTGAATAAATTGATTAATTTCAGTACAATTGTCATTTTATTGTATTAGCTCAGCCAACCCAGGAGCATTTAATATTCTTGGAATTGTTTCAATCTAACTTTATTTATATTGAAAAGTGTTTTGTAATTGTGTTCACATAATTGCCATTGAACTTTTTAAGTTAATTTGCAAAAACTCTCTATTATCCAACATAGTAAGGTATGGTAAGAAGTAAGACAAGGCAAGGAAAGAGACTTTATTTGGAGAATTGTGAGGAACTAAAGGAAGTAAAGGGTAGTTAGCTTAAGGTACAAAGTTTAACAAACAGCCAAAAACAGATTCTAATTCAAAAACACAACATTAGTACGTGGATGACTTAGATCTGTAGTATTTCTAATGTGCCAGAGCAAAAGGATTCTCCAGAACATCTCAAAGAGTTTATTGAAGGCCAAAAAAAAAAGTTATCATGTGTGGTGGGTGAAAGATGAAATGACTGAGGAAACAAAGGTTTGATCTTCCAAACATATTGATTTATTAAGCAATGCATTGTGATTACCTAGCAAATCAGAACCAGATTTCCTCAGCTTAGGTCTGGATCCCAAAAACTGAAGGGAAAGTGGAGGGGCAAAGGAAGATCAATTAAAAATTAAGTTATCTGATTTCTAATTGTAAAAAAAAAAAAATAAGGGACTTTTCAAATTGGAAGAGGGAGAGCAAATAGGAGTAGTTTCCTGAGTTCAGAAAAAGAAGTGTTCTACTTTCCTTAAATGTACATAAGCAAATAAACACAGAAACAAAAATTGACCAGTAAAGGGCCGGTTTTCAGATAACATATAAACAAAAACTGACTAGTACTGGGACAGTTTTCAGTTAGATATATAGATTGTTTTGAGATATACAATGGTGAGAAAACTTCTTGCATCAATCTTTGGTTCTGACTGGGTTTCTGATCAGCAAAACCTAGGCCCTTAATTAAACAGCAGATAAAGGTAGTCCAGCTTCCCAGCCAAAGTTTTCTCCTAATTCCTATTATTAAATAAAGTTTTCTCACATGATAGAATTTAGACTAGATCCATAAATGAATAGAAAGGAGCTAATTCCAGAACTGAGTCACCTGATGGAGTCAATAGGGTTCATTCAATTCCCACAATTACCCACTTGCTGTCCCAATCCCCTCAATTCTCTCATTTGTCACAGCAGACATATTTAATTTATGCTACATATACTTCAAGTCTCACTCCAATGCCAAGTAGTGGTCGGGTGTTTTGCATCACGAAAAATAATTTCTTTTTTTTTTTTTTTTTTTTTTTTTTTTTTTTTTTTTTTACGAAAAATAATTTCAAAAATGTTGTAAACTAGATAGCAAGACAAGTGCTTTAAAATTTACTAAAAGAAATGTAATTAAACAAATAATCAATTAATGGATAAATCAATGTATATATAAATATATTCACTGCAATAGATAAAATTAATATGACTTAATTTGTTATTTACATTTAGTATACACATATATATTAGTTAATATATTTCTATTTCTTTTAGGAAATATATATTTAGGATGTAGATACATGACAAATACATAATATATTCACATATATACATCTTACCTTCATTCCAGATTCCATGAACAATTTAATTGTTAATGTGCTAAACAGTACTATGTCAACTTGTTTGGGTTCTGTGTCATCCGGTAAGAGCAAATATTCTATATGATAGAACCGTCGCAATTTTGTAATTTTGTCATGTTTTAATCTTTTTAACATTTCATGTGTATGCTTTCCTTTGAGCCCTAGAAGACACAACATAGATTTAGTAAGTGAAAAGTAGTCACATTTATATTTCATGAGAAAATTAGAGCTTTCTTCTTGTGGCCAAAAAACCTACCTAGCATGATGCATAGCATGTTATTAGCCAAGTTCAAATCTCCACATCATCCTGCCACTTTTTTTCTTTCCTACTTTATTCCCAAACTTCTCTCCCTTCTCATGTCTAGTTTTGATTAAATATGCATTGAAAATGGGTTATATCTCTTCCTAGATTCAATACTTCCTCCTACTATCCTCATGACATTTAAAAAATCAACCAACATTCACTGTAATGAATGATTTCACAAGACCTGAGCCTCAAATTGAACAGGAGATAGATAACAGGTTGGATTATATTTGAGAAACTGCATTGTACCTTCAACAACCTCAGGTTTCTCTCTGAAACAAATAACATTAATATGCTTCTGGTAATGCCATGTGACAGTCAATCATGAAATATCACAATCTCTAAAAATCAAAATTGTGTGTCATCTAAAGGGCAATGAAGAGCTATTCAACAAACATAAATTACTTGCAGGATATTACCAGTGATGACTTGCATACAAAAAAAAAAAACAAAAAAACATAAAACATGTTCTAGGAGAGATGTATATAACCAGAAAAGGAGATGGGCTAGTCATGTAGTAAGAGTAAGTAATAACAGATGGTTGCCTGACTAGGGCACTAGTACCCATATGTTCAAAGAATATCCTGAGTACACTGGGTGGACTACTATGAAGGACAGGGGAAAATATGAATAAGAATGTGTGGATAAACTGTAATCAATTAATCAACAAGTATGTAATAACTATCAGGGTTACAAAAACAATGAATAAAACAATCCCTACTAACAAGGTACTAACATCCTAACAGAGAAGCTAGAACTAGAAAGACAGATAGATACATAGATAGATAAACAGATGAAGATGTGTGTGTGTATATAAATATGTGTCTATACACATACATGTGCATATATAATAGCCAACATTTATATTTTATATATCTATATATATATTATTTATAAAGGTTTTAGGTTCATATATTTTATAAACATTATCATAAGTATTGGTAATATACATATATAGCTAGCATTTTATAGCACTCACTATGTGCTAAGCACTTTACAAAAATTCTATCATGCTTTGTTCACTTTTTTCTGTTTTTTTTTCTCTTGTGGTTTTCCCTTTTGTTCTGCTTTTTCTCTCCCAGCATGATTCATGAAGAAATGTATATTTAAAAAGTTACAAATATTTGTAATACTCTACAAATGTTAGGATCATTTGATCCTAACAACCTTGCAAAGTAGGTATTATTATGAGTCCCATTTTTTTTTTTTTGAAAAAAAGCTGAGGCAAAAAGAGGTTAACTGGCTTTATTAGGGTCACACAGTTAGAAAATGTCTGAGGAAAAATCTGAAGTCAGATTTCTAATTTCAAGAACTTTATCCTCTGCACCATCTAGCTGAATATATATACATATATATGTACATATATATATGGGGAGAGAGAGAGAGAGAGAGAGAGAGAGAGAGAGAGAGAGAGAGAGAGAGAGAGAGAGAGAGAGAGAGAGAGAGATTGAGAGAGAGAGAGAGAGAGATTGAGAGAGAGAGAGAGAGAGAGAGAGAGCAATTTAAAAAAGGAAAGAAAAAAGTATAACTCCATACAGCTAGGTAGCACAGTAGATAGAATACTGACCCTGGAGTAAGGAAAATCTGAATTCAAATTTGGCTGTATGACCATGTATAAACCCTGATTGCCTCAAAAAAAAAAGCCATATAAAAATTTGTTCCAATAATATCATTTTTTTGGTCTTGGAGATCTAGAAGTCTCAAAATCTGCTCAACTGACATTTCTTTTGTAATTCTGCTTTGTTTATAAAGCACAGCACCTTCTTTGATGTGAGCACACAATGCTGGATGGCCCTTTGCCTATGGAAAATACACTGAATCAGCTCTATAATGACATTTAATCAGAGTCCTTCTCTTATTTTAAGTTGCAACCCCAAATAAATAAATGGATGAATAAGTAAATGGATAAATAAACAGATGAGTGAATAAATAAAAGAGTGAATAGATACTCGGACAGATAAACAGAAGATGCAGCCCAAAATGAAGACCCATCTTCAACATAAAGCTCTCTTTCTGATCTCCCCAATTACTTGTGCTCTCCTGCCCAAATGATCTTGTATTGAATGACTATATACATAGGTATTTGTTCACGTTTCATTATGTTGTATATATATTTTAAATGCACCTGTTGTTTCCCCCTTTAAGCTTATAATAAAGTGGAGACTGTTTTCTCATTTTTACTTATATCTTCGATGCCTAGCATAGCTACTGGCACAGAGTAGGCACTTAATAGGTATTTGTTGATTGATCAATTGATAAGGAAAATGAAGAAAATAGAGGGAAATCTGATGAAGAGAACTTGGGTGAAGTTCAACAGAGGCAAAAACTGAAGCAACATTTTAAACTGGAATATTTTATTGGCCAACTGGACAGAAAAAAGAAATTGATGAAATCAGAAAAATGGATCACAAACCTACTATAGAGAAACAGTATAGTAAGAATAGGTTCCTTCATTTGACTGGATAAACTTCCCTTAATGATATTTTTTATTCTTCAAGTGGTTTAAGAACCAATGAAGGAAGTTCTATTCTGGAAGTGATTCTCACCAGGAAAACACTGATTTCTAGAGGAATCGACTTAATGGGAATCTGGGGAGCGAAACAGAAGGCAAAATAACCCCTCATCTTAAGAGTTTGTAACAGGAAAGAGGAAAACTAGAACTAATCACATGTATACTCTACATTTGGGGAGAACAGATCTCGTTCAAAGGATTTGAAGGAAAAAAACACCTACCAATTTCACTCTTTACAAAACATAGAGAAGAAGGGAGCAAGAAAATATAACAAGCAGATGAATTCAAAAGCATATAACAGTTAGGCAATCCCAAACAAAGAATAAGGCTAGATTTTTGAGGAAAAATATAACAAAAAGGGATTGGGTTTTTTGGTTTTCTGTTGTTTACTTGGTTGGGGTTTTTTTAGCTACATAACGAGAGGTTCCAAGAAAAGATAAGATTGTCAATTCGGGATAGACAGGATAATGATGACTGACAAGAAAAAACAGAAATCCTTACTATTATTTTACTTCTGTCCACCAAGGAGAAGGATCTTAAATTTAATATGGCTAAATGTAATGGAAACACTTGGATAAAAAAATCAGCTTGACAAATATGAAATGGGGGAAGCATTCATCTAGAAAAGTCCTGGGAGTTATTAAGGAAAAACAAACTCAACTTGAGTCTGGTGTGATGTGACAGCAAAGAAAAAAGAACTCGTTCAAAGTCACATAGGCAGAAAGAAGCAGACTTGAAATTTGAACCAAAGCCATTTGCCTCCATTCTCCAGACTCTTGTCACTACAATATGATTAATTATACTCTGCTGTATCCCACATGCAAGTGATTCCAGATCTTCACATCCTGTAGTAGAGTAATTAACCAACAGTTGCACAGTTTTCTTCAGGACAGAAAAAGAGTAAGTAAGGTGTAATGGATAGTCAACATTGGAGCCAGGAAAACCAGAGTTTGAGTCCCACCTTTAGCACATAGTGGCTGTATGAGCCTGGCAAGTTAATTAAATGCTCAAAGCTCTAGGCAACTAGAACCGTAAGTCGAAGTAAGGCACCGACCTATTTTGGCAAAGAGATTTCTTCATCCAAGAATTTCCTACACTGTTCCAAACCCTATCCCTAAGAACAGATGCTTGTTTTCCATGCATCCCCAGTGTCTTGAGCATAATATGTGATAAAGTAATGATTGCAGAAATGATTGGTTGTTAAGAGAGGAATAAAAAGAAAAGTCAAGTACAAAAATAGGAAGAAAATAAAAATATAAATTATATAAACATATAAATTATAGATATAAATAACAGAAAAATTTAAAAATACATCCTCTCAGAGGGGCAACAGAATATCTACCAGAACCAAAATGCCCATTAGCGTTTTTTTATAGGTTATTAGGGCCTTTTTTTATATGCCACTTCACTTTTCTGGTTCTCTGACATCCATTCATTCTACTTGTCTCAGGAAAATATATTTATTTCACTTTGAACAACATTTCCAGCCCCACAATCCAAGCCTAGAATATCTATCTCTCTTTTTCCTTTTCATATTCTTTCCTCTATTAAAATCATGACTCTTCCATGAAGACATTCTAGACTTGCAGAAATGGTGACTTCTGTAGAAATCTGTCTAAAAAGGCAACTTCTATGATTTCCTTTTCATTTGCTTCACTAAATGAATGTCTCCCTTTTTTAACACATAATATAAATACTTCAAGGCTCTATGATTTCATCTGGGTGAGTGTTCCCTCTACTGATGCAAACTGCAACCCCTCTGTACCCGTGATTTAATAAGTTAAAAAACTCAAAATTATTCACCATCTAATGGCCAACACTGTGATGAGTCTCCCCAAACTCACCTGAGAGGATCCTGGGCCAAAAAACAGTTGACCACTGAGCCCATAATTCAATGTAAATATTATGATTTATATATGTAGTAAGTATTTCTCCATTTATCTAAAATTCTTTAATAATTCTATCTATATCAAAGCTGTCTCAGATGGAAAACTCCCAGAGGCAGAAATTCTGGCTAATTTACATCAAAAAGCATAGTGTTTCATGCCATATTCAAGCAGTCTCTTAATAAATGGTGACAAGTGGGGGAGAAGAAATTGTATTCCTGTATAATCATATATAGCATTTCTGCTTTCCTTTTACTGTTCCCTATATTCACTATTTAGCATCTGATCAAATTTAGGACAATATTCTTTTTTCCATAAATGTGTAAATTAAGCAGTTTTCTGTAGTCAGTCATGTCAATACTCAGAAATCTTCAGGGTCTCCCTCCTGCCTCCAGGGCTAAAGTTCAGATACTTTTCAAGTGTTTCAAGACTGCATCTTCTGATATATCTATCTTTTCAGATTTCTCTCTTAGTAATTGTCTCCATGGGGAACAGGGTGTGTTCAGGGAAGACTGATATCCCTGGGGTGAGAGCTGCCAGGTCCTATACAGGGCTACTTTCCATCTTTGGTGATCACCTGATTCACCTCATGTACTAGGATCCATCTCACTTGGGGTTCCAAGAACTGTAGCATGCTCAGTAGCCACACTCTGGTAAACCATTTCAGCACATGGTCTAAACCAGGTCGAGGGTGACTATGAGGTCTCAAACCCTGTGGTGAATTAGGTGGGATGTCTACCCCAAGCATAAAAAGACCTGGTGCAATGGGTAGATGAGAACAATTTGTTCCAACAGCCATCAAGACAGCTGAAGCAGGTGTTGTGGAGCCCATAGAGTTGGGCTAAAAATAGAAGACAGCAAGTCATCTATTGCATCTCGAGTCTTGACTCTGTCCAGCCAAAGGACAGTGGCGACTTTAGAAGAGAGAGTGAGCTGACAACTTTGTGCAACTCTGCCTCACTTAAATCCAATTTATGCAGAAATTTTAAAAAATCTCTATCTGGTGAATCCTTCCCTATCATTTAAAGTCCATTTCAAATACTTCCTGATCTATGAAACCTTCTCTGGTTTCCTGTTACAATTCAATTTATTCTTCTATTGTCAAGACTAATCATTTATGTTAAACTGTTTATCAAAACTGTGGATAAACAACATTGGTCAGTGGAAAATGTGGTTAAATTTCATAAACATAATTAAATCTGATTTCAGAATAGGGACTTGGGCTCAGTCATTACGGTATGTGATTTGTAAAGAAAGCACAGAATTTTATTTAGTCTCCCTGGATTAGTCCTTACAGTGGTTGGCCACCTAGAAGCCTGAATCCCTGGTAAGTATTATCCTCTCATTCACTAGAGTTCTGTTATCATGTACAAGGAGGAAAGGGTGAGCAATGGGTGGTGGGGGGAACAGAGAAGAAGAGGAAAACGTAAATATATATTTTGAAACTTAGGAAAGAAAATCCATTTGCTCATTCATCTAAAACAATGTGTCTTCTCCAGTACTTACCAAAGACATCTGGCAGAGCCAAGCAGATGGTGATCGTACAAGGAACTATCTGGGGAATATCAGAGTTTGCAGCATCCTCTGAATAAAAAGAGTGCTGTCCAAAGGGTTTCTGTTCCATGGACTGGAACCAGTCCTCATTTCCCAAATCACTGTCATACTGATAGAGCGTCACACTAGAGAAATGTTCCTTGGAACTGTAGGAAGGCTTAGCTTCATAGTCCCACTCCAAGTTCTTCTGTAATTGCTTGGAGGATTCCACCTGGGATGGGAGAGGAGGAGAAATGCAGACTGATTCCACAGAGCCCCTCAGGAACTTAAGACTGTAAGGTATTAGCGGAGCAGAGCTCAGATCAAGATGACAGCTAAGTGATATAGGAGATTGTATTGAACTTGGAATCTGGATGATAATCTGGCTACAAATATGTAGCAGTGTGAATCTGGGAAAGTCACTTGGACTTCTCAGCCTTAATTTCCTTATCTATCAAATGAGATAATCGGAGGATCTACCACCCAGGATGGCTGGGAGGAAATAGCAATGATAATGAAAATGATGATAGTGATAGTGATGAAGAAGAATACCATTTATAAAGCAATTAACTTATTTTATCCCCACAACAACCCTAAGGGGATGGTACTATTATTATGAGATAGTATGTGTAAAGTAATTTACAAATCTTAAAACACTATATAAATAAATACTAACTATTGTTATTATTACTCAAATAGCCTTTCTCCTCTACTTCAATGTATCATCACTTCATTCTCATGCTTTTTGTTAGCAGTTCTGTTCATTCAGAATACCTTCAAAAAGCATTTATTAAGCACCACTGACAGACATGGTTCCAAATGCTAGGGATACAAAGACAAAACTCACACAGTTCTTGCCTTTGAGGAGAAATGTTATGTAGCCAGATAAGCAAATAAATTTTTTTTTAATTTCACCAGATCTGTAAATTCATGAGATGCTCTAGGTAAAGAACCCTTACCATGGCAGATCCCTATGTTGGATGTGACTGGAACAATAATAAGTCAAGTGACTTGGCCAAATATGTCAAAGGTGGAAAACAAACACAAAATATAGAGAGTAATTTCTTTGGGAGGATGGCATTAGCAACAGGTAGGTAGAAAAAGAAAAATCAGAATAATCCTCTTCAAGGAGATAAGATTTGAGTTGGGTCTTGAAGGAAGCAAAGGATTCTAGTGACAGGAGTGAGGAGAGAGAAAGCAGAATGTCAGGTAAATGGCCAGAAGGCCATTTGGATTAGAATGTTAAGTACAGGAAAAGGGAATTAGATGCAATAATTCTGAAAAGGCGGGAGTCTGAATACAAGGAGGTATGGCTGCCAAACCAGGAGTGAAGACATATAACTCTTTGTTTACATTATCCTGAATCTTTTTTTTTTTTTAACTGTACCACCTACATTAAAAAAAAAAAAAATCATCTCCTCAACAGGATTGCAAGTTCCCTGGAAAGCTCAAACACTTCTTCCTAATCTCTCTTTAGGGAATGGCCACTTTGTAGATGGACCTACTGATTTTGGATCACAAAATTTAAGAGTTGGAAGAAAGAGATTATTATCTAACCTCATTTTACAGATGAGGAAACTCAGGGTGAGAGAAATCAAGTGGCCAGTGGCCAGAGGGGAAAATGGGAAAATTAATACAGCAGTCCCACTAAAAGCAAGACTTCCTTAAGATAAAGTTCTTGTGACCGTTAATACTTGACTGGAATATACTTGGGACCTCTTGGAGGATCACAAGAAACAACTATGGAAAGGGAAGAAGAACAGAGGATGACATTTAGGTAGCAGTTGTTTGTTTGTTTTTGTAAATGTGAAATCAGAAAAGGGTTTGGAAGAGATTCAGAGTTAGGATTTCCAGGATGACTTTGAGCAAATCATTTCATAATATAATAACAACCCATATTTATATAATACTTTGTCTTACAAAGGGCTTTCCTCCCCAAATTCCTAGAGGCACTATAGTGCCTATATAGACACTAAAATGCATTATCATTTACAATTAAAATATTATTTTAATTGAATCCAGAAAAATCAGAGGGGGTTCCCAGGGTCACGCTGAAAGTCAGCATCAGAGATTTTATTTGAAACCAAGTCTGAATCCAAATCGTAAAATGGTAGATTTAGCACGAAGGAGTTTAATCCAGATGAGAAATCTGAAGCCCTGAGAGCTTTAGGGATTTCCTCAGAGAGGTCTTAGAACTCCCCAGAACTCCAAATCTACTAAAATCAAGGTGTCTTTTACCATGTCCTCTCAGGGCTTCATCCCCCTTATTCATACTATTTAAGAGTTGTTCTGAACAATAACATCATCCATTTAGGACTAGAAAGCAACTTATCTGGGGCCTGAGCCCATATGAGCTCTCCTAACTGAATGGAAGGGTCATGAAATTATGATTTATTATTAGTAAATGTTTAATTTGCATACCTATTTTACATACCTATCCATACACCTCAGGTCACATAAAAATTTCTCCATTGAGAAGGGGTTGGGAGTGGAAAAAGTTTAAGCTCTGATCTAGTCCAGTCTCCTTAGAGGAGGAAATGGAGAGCCAAAAACATTAAGGGACTTGCCCAAGGTTTCAAATCCACTAAACCAGGTGTCCACCTGTGGTCACGTTTACAGGAAGGGCCCTCCCTACCCAATATATCCCTCGTCATCTTCTAAAGTCCAATTCAAACACCTCCAGCTCTATGAAGCCTTCTCTGGCTTCCTGTTAGAGTTCTATTGTCAAGGCTATTTACAAGATTTACAATACAGTTCTATTGTCATTTGTGTTAAATTTATCACAGCTGTGGGTAAACAAACATTAATCAATTGAAAATAAATTTCATAAGCCCAATTAAATCTCCTCTCAGAACGGGAGCTTCCACTTCCACGGTGTACATCTTGTTGCCCCATTCGAAAGTTAATTCTATGAGAGTAGAGAACGCGGTATTTGTGTCCTCCGTGCTCAGCACAGTGCCAGGCACGCAGTAAATGCTATGTTTGATGAACGACTAATTAGGCCTAAATTCGCCCACGAGGGAGGGGGGGAGAGTAAAGTGGAGGATAATCCCTGAAGTTCCTTTCAAATCTGACATTTGGGGACCCGAAGTAAGACAATAAGAGCCCAAATTCCCTGACGCCACCCATACACACATCACACGTGGGCGTGTAAGGGTGGTCCTCCGAGGACCGAGGCTTGGCACGTGTACAGCCTCTCCGAAGGGGGGCCGGGAACTTCCATCCTTCATCCTCCATCCCATGCGTGCGCTCTCCCCGAGCACTCGCCCCCAGCCCAAATCTGTCATCCACTCCGGGGCCACCCCGCAGACGGGGGTCCCGGGGGGCTTACCTGCTCTAGCTGGGAGGTAGGAGGATTCTCTTCGCTGCTCCGCCGCGATCTCCCCATCCCTGCCCCGCCCCGCCACACCCCTCAAGCCTAGGGGCTCGCGCTTCTCTCTAGCATCTCTCTTCTCTTCCGGTCTGCTCACTGCCGACCTAGGGGTAGTACCTGTGTCCACCTCGGGAACTGAAGAACGCCCCAGGGCGAGCCGCGCAGGAACCCGAATGAGGCTGTCCTGTGTTATGCGGTTGCTAGGCAAGAGAGGACTCAGTGTCCTTCAGTTCGCTGACTTTGAGGCCGGAGTTCTCCGCTGGAGGGCGGAGCCCGCTTTCATTTTTAGGGGAGACCAAAGAAGGCCCAGAAGAAAGTGATTAAACTTCCCTTAGAAAGCTTCACTGGTCCCTAAGCTCTCCCCCGGTGAAGTCATTAGAGTTGGAAAGGCGATAGATTTGGAACCAGAAGACCAAGGTTTGCTGACTCTTACTGCTGACAGACTTGGGGACCACTTAATGGATCTCAGGTTCCATGTTTTCGAAATGAAGAGGTGAGATATGAGCACTTCTCTTCCATTTTTAAATCTATGTCCCCTATAATCAACTTGTCTTGAACTCTTACATTTTACAGATGAAACAAGCTTGGAGAAGGAGGAATGACTCGGCTAGGTAGGAAGGTAGGAGGAAGCAGAGTTGGAATTCTGCACTAGATTCCCTAACTAGAAATTCAGAACTCCAGATCAAATACCCTTGTCATTCTTCCCAAATCGGGGTGAGGGGTAGGGAAGAAGGAGTGTTCCTCTCCTCGTTTCAAAAATCTGTTATTTTCAGTCATTGTAGTCAGGTCCCACCTTGGTAACCCTGTTTGGAATTTTATTGGCAAATACACTGGAGGGTTTTACCATTTCATTCTCCAACTCATTTTACAGATGAGGAATCTGAGGCAAAAACTTTCCAGAGTCACTGATCTGATTCACTTTAAAAAAAATACACTTTTATTCAACAATTCTTCCAGTGTGCAAGGGCTCATGGTACATACAAGAAAGAGGAGAAACAGAGATGAATTTAAAAGCAATCCCTTCCCTTAAACTTACCATGTAATAGCAGGAATAAAACATGTACCTAGACAAATTTAATATAACTTAGAATGAAATGTCTAATAAAAACTCCCATTTATATAGTTCTTTAAGGTTTACAAAGTGCTTTTCTTTCACCCCCGGTCCTCCCTGTTCCCTGCAAAAGGACAAAGAAATCAAGTTTTGGCACAAAAACATGGAGTACTCAATGTCAAAGAAAAACTGATACAATACTGAGTTTCTGCCATCCTCAAATTATCCACTAGTCAGATATAACCAACAGCATTTAAATTAGGCTTCTGCATCCAGAGAAACACCTCATATTTCCAGGGTGCCCTTCTTATGAAGCATCTCCCTCACAACAAACCTGTATGGAAGGTTCACATAAGCCATCATTCATTCAGGTGATATTTCTATGAGTAAAGAATATAGAGATCTCTGTCTCTCTCTATCTCTCTGTCTCTATCTCTCTCTATCTGTCTCTGTCTGTCTCTCTTTGTCTCTGTCTCTCTCTTTGTCTGTCTATCTCTCCTCCTCCTCTTCCTGTTTATGTGTGTATGTCTATCTCTCCCTCTCCCTCTCCCTCTCCCTTTTTTTCTCTCTCTCCCTCTCCCTCTTCCTCTCTCTCAGTACAGGAGATTCATAGTGAGGGAAATTCCTTTTATTTTTGAAGATGGGCAATAGTTTTGCAAGTTTTAGCATTAGAATTGCTGAGGAAATCTGAGATGTTTAGTGACTGGCCAAGGCCACACAGCCTAAAATGTGACAAAGGCAGACCTTGAGCCCAAATTCCTGGCTCTGAGACTGTCTCTTGAACCACAATAGCACCTCTCATAGAGATTGGTGGGAAGGAGAGGGAATTAAGATCTATGGATGCAGTTCTCAAAAAGCTAGTAATTATGTTACTTTAAATGATAGTGTAAATGCTGTCTTGGGCAGGGAAAGAGATCTAGTTAAAAAGGGGGAAAGACTCAAATGGATAAGGGCTTTCCAACTGATGTGAGAGAGAGGGGGGGGAGAGGGGAGAGGGAGAGGAAGAGGGGGAGAGAGAATGAGAATATCTTTGGGAGCCATAAAGTAAAACAATGAATGAATAACCCTCCCCTTCCCTTTGGGAAAAGAATCCTCATAGTACCAAGTGCTCTACAGAGAAAGTAGCATCAATTGAGTGAATAGTTCAGCAGAAGACTCCAACCAGCAGAGCAAGCTGTTAACTGCATCATATTCTCAAAGGATATCAGTGTATTGGGAGAAGCAAGTGGAAACATCAAGGTGTGAGTTACCCTAGCAAATAAAATTTTTTGATCTTTGGATCAAAACTTAGTGTTAAAAAGGACCTCAAAGGCCCAATCCCAACTATTTTACAGATAGGATATGGAGACGAAATTAAAACTCATATGGGGCAAGTGATTTTTCCAGGGTCACAGAGTCAATAAATGGAGGTTGGAATTTAGGTTGTCTGGCTCCAAACTGAGCATTCTTTTCACTGTATCATGATGCCTGGTTTTGCTACATATGAGATCTTTTTCTTTACTGATGTCCTTAGAGTATAAACCCAGTATACAGATGACTAGATCAAAAGATAGGATTGTTGTTCAGTCGTGTCTGACTTTTTGTTACTCTATTGGGGTTTTTTTGGGGAAAGATATTGGAGAGATTTGTTTGCCATTTCCTTCTCCAGCCCATTTTACAGATAGGGAAACTGAGGCAAATAGGATTAAATCACCTGTTCAAAGACATACAACTAGTGTCTGGGGCTAGATTTGCACTAAGAAAAACAAGTCTTCCTGACTCCAGATGTGATGCTGTATTGTGGACAGAGAACTGGCTTTGGGAGTTAAGAAGACCTGGGCTGAAGTCTCATTGCTGGCCTCTGATATTGACTGTTCAATTCCAGGCAGGTCACATAACCTTTCAATGTCCCAGGAGCTTTTCTATTTACCTTAAGTTGGAAAATAGCTGCTGATCTTCAGTGGGAGAGAGAGAGAGAGAGAGAGAGAGAGAGAGAGAGAGAGAGAGAGAGAGAGAGAGAGAGAGAGAGAGAGAGAGAGAGAGAGAGAGAGAAACAGAGAGACAGAGAGAGAGAGAAACAGAGAGACAGAGAGAGAGAGAAAGAGAGAGAGAGAGAAACAGAGAGACAGAGAGAGAGAGAAACAGAGAGACAGAGAGAGAGACAGAGAGAGACACAGACACAGACAGAGACAGAGACAGAGACAGAGACAGAGACACAGAGACAGACAGACAGACCCAGAAAGAGACAGAGACAGAGAAAGGAAGGGAGGGAGAAAGGGAGGAAAAGACAGAGAGAGGAGAGAGAAGAAGGGAAGGAAAGAGAAAGCGAGACAGACAGACAGAGACAGAGAGAGACAGGGTAGAGGGAGGGAAGGAGAGGGAGAGATCCCTTACCAGGAGCTACAAATATCAATAAAATCTGAGGTATGGTTTCCTCCTCAAAAAACAAATAAATCAGCTTTGCCAGTTTGATCAGTAAGAAGTGTTGTTTTAATTTACATTTTGTTTATCAGTGATCTGGAGCATTTTCAATATGATAGTCAAAGATTTGCATTTGTCATTGTGAAAGCTGTTCATTGCTTTGACCACTTATCTTTTGGAGAGTAATGTTCAGTCTTACAGATTTGCATCAATTCTCTATGGACTTTGGATGTCAAGATTTTTATCAGGGGTAGTTGATACAAAGGTTGTTTCCCCTAATCCATCATTACTTATCTTCTCAATGCATTGATTGTGTGTGTGTGTGTGTGTGTGTGTGTGTGTGTGCGCGCGCGCGTGCGCACATGCATGTATGCATGCATGCAAAAGTTTTTCAGTTTTATGTAATCAAAATTGCCTTTTTTGTCTTTCATAACCACTTCTATCTCTTTCCTAAACATGAATTTTTCCACCAACCAAAACTGCAAAAGATACCGTCTTCCATTCTCCTATTAATTTTCTTATGACATGAATTTTAATATTTAGATCATTTATCCAGTTGGAATTTATGGTGATAGTGTTAAACCTGTTTTATATTATTTAAAATCTCAATGCCAGTTGTCAAAAACCTCAAACTTAAAAAGAAATGAAAGAAAATGGAATATTCACTTTGGAATGTGCTTACTTTACTTTGGTAGGTTGATATATTAGTAAATTGTGTTGATATCTTTTGACCCATTTTCTTCCCACCTTATTCAGTGAAAAGTCACAGATTTATCATGCTTCTTCTATCCCATTCTTTCTAAATAAAATAGCAGATGGGTAAGATTTCAACAAAGAAACAGCATTGTTTTTGAGGCCCCTAATTTGAAAGAGGGCATGACTGTCAACTCAAAGGCTATATCAACATATTTATAAAAGGTTTATCAGTCTTTAAATCAGTTATTTATACACAGCTGGAGATTTTGTTTTCTTATTTAAAATATCTAAACCAAATAGTAAAAGCATAACATCTTCCCAGAGGGTCTATATATTTTTCCCTTGAGTTCTGTTCTTTAGTTAAAAGCTAATTTTTGTAGAGCATATGCACAAAAGTCGTAGGAATTAACCTTTCAGTTAATTTATTTTGAATTATTCATTATGGCAATTTCTCCCCTCCCTTTCATCTCCAACTGAGATCCCCCACCATCACCATTTTGATTTTATATTGAATCTGTGATTTTACTGACTTAGGAATTTCCCTGGGTAAGAAACTCCTACAAATGTAGATCAGAACCTGCTCCATTTATAATCTTAAAGGATTGCCACAAATAACTCATATGAAGTGACATAGCTAATATTTGCCACAGGTTAAAGTTGAACTCAGATCTCCATTAATTAATCCTCTTAGCTTTGGACCTCTTTGGGGCCTTTTTACCAACCTGATAGATAAGTGTATAACATAGTCCCCCATATCTAAATGGCTCTAGCCATTGCACCTTCCTCCATTTTCTTCCCATATACCTGCCTGCTTTTAAATTCTGGCCACTACCATGTCACCTACCAATGCTTCCACTTTATAGATGTGGAACAATAATCAAATAATTAAATATATCAATCACACTCCCATAGCTCCATTCAGTATCTCTGTGACTTCCCAAACCAAAACAATTTCTCCTGATCACTCCTTGCTCATCTTACTCCACTAGCTCCTTGAAGACAGGAGCTTTTCTACTTTTGTATTTGTATGGGGCCCACCTCTTAGCTCGATATATGAATCATGGTTATATGCTTTTACATTCATAACTTCATTTCTCACTCCTAGATCCAATTTTCTATTTGCTATAGCACACTGCCTATCATAGCATAGTAATAATTAAATTATTCCCAAGTAATATAACTGGATGGAGAGATCAATTTTCCTTTTACTTATTTTTGGTTAAATACATATGATCAATGAAATGAAGTTAGGAATCCTAGAATGACAGTCTAGCAAGCTGGGCATGGCTGACCTTACTGTCAGAAAAGACCTGGATTTGACTCTCTGCCACTGACACATATTAGCTCTGTGTGACCATGTAGTAATGGCATGGTCACATTGGTAGTAATTGGAAACATTACTACCATCTGAAATTTTATTTATAAATACATATGTACACATATACGCCTATGTTATAGATAAATCAAGAGTCTGAATTAGTGGAGGGAATTTCTATACTATTAAAATCTCAGGTCCTGACCAACAAAAGAAAAAAGTCTCCTCCCAAACTAAAGAAACTTTGAATTGGGGTTCCAGGCCATATGTTTGCCTTCTCAGGACCTTTGAAGAAGCTAATCTTCAGGTTGACTATAAGTAAAGAATTTTTTTTAATCTATCAAAACTTTCCAAAGGTACAGAGTGGTTATTTCTGCCTGCAAAAGGGAGACTGATAAAACAAAAAATAAGAATCTTTGATGAAAGTGAAATAAATTTGACGCTATGACTTTGGCACCTATATTCCTCTGAGTCTCAGTTTGATCATCTGTAAAATGAGAGGTGTGTTACATGGAAGCTAAGGTCCCTTCCAGCTCTACTGGGAATAGTAAGGAATCCAGAATGACTCCAAAGTTGTGAGGGACTGTGAGGATGTTGCCCTCTGTAGTAATAGGGATGAAAGGAGATTATGAAGGCTTGGGATGGAGAGAAGATAATGAATTCTGTTTCAGATATATTTAAAGATGTCTGCTGAACATCCAGTCAAAATGTCTGAAAGACAGTTACATATGGAAGATTTGAAAGTCAGCAGAAAATAGATTTTGAGAATCATCAGCATGGAGATTGTAATTAAATTCAAGGGATTTGATGAGATCTCTCTATACCTCTTGTTCTTCAGTCATTTCAGGCATGTTCGACTTTTCTGACCCCATTTCTGACCCATTTGAGGTTTTCTTGGCAAAGTTATTGGAGTGGTTTGTCATTTCCTTCTTTAGTGCTTTCTACAGATGAGGAACAGACAAAACAGCTAAGAAATGTCTAAGATTGGAGGCAGCTAGGTGGTGCAGTAGATAGAGCACCAGCCCTGAATTCAGGAGGACCTGAGTTCAAATATGGTCTCAGACACTTAACACTTCCTAGCTGTGTGACCCTGGGCAAGTCACTTAACCCCAATTGCTTCATGGGGGAAAATGTTTAAGGTCGGACTTGAACTCATGAAGATGGATCTTCCTGACTCCAAGCCTAATACTCTCTATCCACTGTTGACGCCTAACTGCTCCCTGTCAATGTATCAGAGATCAATCCCCTGTAAGTAATTATATCATTCATTTGGCCCCTAATTCAAATCTTGTGGCACTTCTCCCTTTTGAATCTTATTGCTCTACTTTTGTTTTGCAGTTTAACTTTTTTACATTTTATCTCTCCAAATAATATTGGCTTACATTTATATATTGCTTTACAGCTGGCAAAGTCTTTTCAACCATATTATAAATTCCTGAAGAATGGGGGACCCCTGTGTTTTCTTTTATAGCACTCATTCTCCTTCCCTCATCTCCCCAGCAATGACTACCACTTTCTAGGCACAGAGGGGTTGACCCTTCATAGCTTGGGGAATGTTCTTTCTGTAGAACTAAGGGGCCTCCTCTAGTCACCGAACCAGAAAAGGACCTTAGGGCTCAGGCATCTTCCTAGGGAGGCCTTCTTTTCATTTCTTTCTGCAAGCTTCCCCAGCTCATGTAAGCATTTAGAAAGAGAAAAAAAAAGATTAAAAATGACAAAATATTAAGCAAAGAAGCAAATGAAAATTGTAGAATATGTTTCTGCTTTCAACAATCAGAAAATTTTGTGATGGATTTTTTAAAAAAGGATGTCTTGGGGAAAAAACAGTAAAAAAAAAAATAAAATAAAGAAGAAGAAGAAGAAATTCTTTCATTTCTTTACTGGGATCCTTCAGTACACACACCCATCCCCCAACCAAATACAAAAGAAAGTAGCAGAACCATTGAATTTACTTACTTTGAACATCAGACAAAAACCTTGTGAATCCAACTGAAATTTCTTTCTGAGACTCCTGGTAACACTGTCACAAACAGAAAGGTCTGGAAGGATTCTATTCTAAATGGCCTTCAGTGCCAGTGTGTTCCCAGCTACAAACTAGAAGCAAATATTTGTTTCCTCTAGGGGGGAAAAACTATTAAAAGATTATATTTTCAAAAATTAATGAACCTCTGAAAGTTGCCTTTTGGAATTAGTTCATTAAGTCCTCCCATGTAGGCCTTGAAACACAATGAATCACCAGCTATTGTATCCCAATTGTATCCTGATAGTTCCCAGATACTGTGTGGTGGTTTTGATGTTGCCTTTTTTTGTCCAGGCCAGTTTAGTACATTTTAGCTGTTTCAATCATTAAATCAAGTTCATTATTTGTAGGCTGAACATTGAAGGTAGAGCTATAAGTAAGAATTTTGTATCAAAGTTCCAAAAGAAGGAAGAGATGGGGAGAGGGAGCAGAATACAAGGAGGATATATCATCTGGAGTGCATAAAATATGAGAGCTATATCTTGAGGTATCTCTAGATTTTTAGAGTGAAGGAAGTACTGGGGACCTGAAATAGGGTGACTGGAGGAAAAATCGTATTCCAGACTGAAGTAAAAAATAGAACTTCAATGAATTCAAATGGGGTATGTAATTTTTTGCAGCAAGAAATAACTCCCATTTACATTCTAAGTTTCCTTCCTCCCTCCTTTCCTCTCTCCCTCTTTCCCTCTTTCCTTCCCTCCCTCCCTTCCCCACCCTCTCTGTTTCTCTCTGTCTCTCTCTGTTTCTCTCTCTCTCCTCCCTTCCTTCCTCCTTCTCTCTCCCTTTCTCCTCCCTCTCTGTCTCTCTGTGTCTTTGTCTCTGCCTCTTTCTTTGTGTGTCTGTCTGTCTGTCTGTCTGTCTCTGTTTCTATCTCTCTGTGTCTCTCTGTCACACACACACAGAGTGCTGAATAAGAAATTGTTATTTAAGGATTCTCTTCAACACAATGGCACAACAAAGATGCTGATATCCACCTCCTGGCAGAGAGGAAATGAACTCAAGATGCAGAATGAGATTTTTGAATATGGCTAATGTGAGAGCTTGTTTTGCCTGACTACTTATATTGGTTAATAAAAGATTCCCCCCCAAAAAAAAAGTGGGGAAGAGGAGATTAGAGAGAAAATAGATTTTTGTTCATTGGAAAAATAAAATCTAATTCAATAATTACAAATGCATGCTAACTAATACCAAGGCAGGCCTTCTCACCACGGTACCACACTCCTCTTAACCCATTTTAGATGCATGAAAACAATGGCTCAGATATGGCAAGCAACTTGCCTAAAGACTCATCTGCCTCTCAAAGCAACCAGCGCTGGAGTTTGCATCCCCCTCAGTTCACAGCATGGTGTCTTGCACATTGGGAAATTTTTAAGTGTAATTCACGGATCTCAGAGAATAATCTGAACATAGACTAGTTTGTAAATGTTCTCAATAACCCTAAATTTCAATCTTAAACCACGCAGTTTCCTCAGAAAAGATCAGATACTTTTTTGTATTCTCTCTACAATTCATTTCTATCTGGCTGAAGTCAAATTTGTTTTTGCCCAATGGGAACAAATTTGTTTTTGCCCAATGGGAATTGCTAGCGTCTTGCAGTACTTCTCTAGATTTTTTTTTTTACAAGAGCAGGGTGGGAAAAAGAGGGAGAGTAACAAAAATATCAAAGCAACATCCTCTTGCCTCTTCCACAAGACTGTTTTATCATCCCCAGTAGATAATTTACTGTATACTCGATTAACCTGAATTAGGCTTTATGGTAACACTAGAAAACATTTATGTTGGCAAAAGGAGTGCTATATTTAGAATCCCAAGTCCTGAGTTTGAATCTTGTCTCTTGTCTTTACTGCTTTGTGACCCTGAGCAAATCAATTAACTCTCTGGGCCTCAGTTTCCTGTTGTGTTAGAAATGAGGTTAAACTAGACTCTTCTTGGGTCGGTCCTACTCTAAATCTAAGCCATAATCACACTAGCTCGGCGTTATTAGGGCTTCAGAGTTTACAAGCAGGTGTAGATCGTTTCAAATCAGGAAACGGAGCTGACATGAACTGTTCCCAGGTCTAGCAGACGCCACAGCAGGGACTCGAAGTCGAATCCCATTCGTCGCCGCTTCCCCCACGAGGGAAACTCCGTTATCTAAGATTTATAAGTCCTCGAAGAACTTTCCTTGCAGAATGTCACGAGCTAACTTCAACTCGAACCGAACGCACTGGGGGAGGTCTCTGGGGAAGCCTTCCTGCCCCGGACGGTGCTCACGATCGGGGCTAAATAAAAAGGAGAACATAAATCAAAAGGGCAAAACCTCTGCCCCCTGACTCGGAGCCCCCTCCCACCTGTTCTGTGGCAGGAGGGACCTGCACTGAAGAGGGTCCCAGGGGGCCTACCCGAGCTGCCAGGGCGCAGAAGTTACGGGGAAAGGGGTCAAGGGGCGCCCCACTAGAGGACGGCCGGCCGCCTGAGACCGCCAGGACGCTAGGACCGGACAGCCGGGGCTGGTGGCTCTGAGAGCCGCAGGGACCCGGAGAGGAGGGCGGCGGGAGGGGAGTGGGCGGGCAGCCCCTCCCTGGGATGACGTTCCTCAGCCCTGGGGCTCCGCAGCCCGTCCATCCGCCCTCTCCTCCTCGGCCCTCCCCGCCGGGGCCCAAAGGACGCCGGCGCCTCCCGGAGTTTCCTGTCGCTCGGGTTCTCTCCAGCCCGCGGCCGGCCGGGCTACAGGCGGGGGAACTGGGGGGCAGGCTCCCTCCCCACTTAGAGCGATGCCGGGCAGCAGAAGGGAGCCGGGTCGGAGTCCCGGGTAGCAGGAGAAGCGGGGAAGAGGCGAAGGAAGGAAGGGTCTGGAGAAGAGGATCCGGGCGGCTGGAGGAGCGATGGAGCCGGGGCCAGCGGACGCCTGGGATCCCTATCGGCGCCCGGCGCGCCGGACGCAGTGGCTCGTGAGCGCCCTGGCCCATCACTATCGTCTAGATCGAGGCGTGGAAAACGAGATCGTAGTGCTGGCCACCGGGCTGGACCAGTACCTGCAGGAGGTCTTCCACCACCTGGACTGCAAGGGAGACGGCCGCCTGCCCGGGGAGGACTTTCGCGTGCTGTGCAAGGTGCTGGGGCTACGGCCGGGGGCCGGCCTAGGCACCCAGAGGGGATGCGGCGAGGAAGAGGAGGACGAGGAAGAGCGCGCGGCGCTCTGGGACGACTCGGTTCCGGAGCTCACCTTCCGCCAATTCCACGCCCGCCTCTGTGGCTACTTCAGCACCCGGGCTGGGGCACGGGAGGGTCCCGAGGGGAGCCGGCTGCCCGTGGGGCCCGAGAGTGAGCACATCGAGACCCAAATCCGGCTGCGCAGCCCCCTGCGCCGGCGCCGGGAGCGTCCCGGGGCGGCTGCTAGCCCTGCTGCGTCCGGACGCACAAGGAGCTCTCCTCCCGCCGCGGGCTCTGCGGGCTGTTCCCGGGAGTGCTACGAGGAGGTGGTCGCCCTGGAGCAGGCGGAGGACCGGGTCGCCAAGCTGGAGGAGGAGAACGCCAGCCTTCGGGAGCTGGTGGAGGACATGAGAGCCGCGCTCCAGAGCAGCGACGCCCGCTGCCTGGCACTGCAGGTGAGCCGGCGCGCCGAGGGCTACGGGGAGGAAGAGAAGCCGGTGTGCTGCGCCTCGTCCTTTCTCCTTTTTCTAAGACAGTCCTGTGTGGCCAAGTCTTAGACTAACCCCCGAGGGCTCAAGACAGTGTTCGGGCATCAGACTCCTAGTGAGCGTGGGGTGGGGGGAGACACCGTATTTAAGGATGGCAGAACCCCACTACCGAGCCGCCTGGCCCAGAATAAGTCCCTTAAATTCTCTGGGCTTCAGGCTCCTTTTCTACAAAATGGGTATAAAAATAGATACCCTGCCACTCTCATAGAGTTTGTATCAGGACATACGAAAGTGCTTTGAAAGTTCAATATTCAGTCATAGAGGCAGTGGGTTAGGGTGATCTAGAGTAATCTGCTTTGTGAGCCAATGTCCTGGGTTCAAAAACTTCCCCTCAGACATATTGGCAGTGTGTCACTGGGCACAATGCCTGGCATAGATTGAGCCTTAATAACTGATCCTTCCACTCTGTGCCCCCAGAAAGCTCTCTAAGAACCAAGGAACGGACCCTTGCGAGAGGGAATTTTGCGTGGCTGCTAAATTCGAACCTGCGTCTCTGTAAATCCTTGCATATTTGAACTTGATCAGTGCTGTGCGTAATCTCTCTAAGGATGCAGCTCTCAGGCCATCTAGTTTTCTTCGTTTCTCTTAGTATCCTTACAATGTTAAGAGAGAACTAGAGGACAATCTTTTTTGTTCCTTGTCCTTTCCTCCCTTCCCTCCCTCATCTCCCAAAGTGGACCTGATTTCTGAAAGACATGGACATAAGAATTGCAGAAGATGGGGAGATAAGGCTGAGTTACCAGCTGTCCCTGGAAAGGTACCCACAAAGATGAAGGAACACCCATAGATGTGGCTCAAAGATGGGACCACAAATCCACAGAAGTATTGAAATATATAATTATATATAACATGTCTATGTATGTGATCTATTTGGTTTGATAAATCAATCTGATCCTTCCTTACTTGCATAAGATGATCAATATTCCCAGCCCCAGACCTCCTACACATAACTAGCCTAGGAGGAGCTGTCCTCTCTCTAAACATTTTCTGATTTACACTTTTCTTGGAATTGGAGTATTAAATCTTTTGACTTGCTCCTGCTGGGCTACATATTGCATGTGGGTAGTTTGAGTAGAAATTCTGTACACCTTCAGATAGATGGGTATCAGAAACATTTGTGTGATCATAGAACCAAACCGCAAAAATTCACAGGGTAGAGCCTCTGCCAGCTCTGAGGGCAGTGCCTGGCACGGGGTACCAAGCCCTCTGCTGAGTTAAGAGAAAACTTTGATAAGATGGGAGTTTAAATGCAAGTATAGAATAATTAAATAATGTCAATGTGACCCAACTATTCATCACTGCCATGTAATTGGAACTGATGTTTCAGCCAGGGAATTGCTGGGGTCTTAAACTCAGATTTTTAAGCCAGGAACTGCTCCTTCTAAGGATTGCATTGTGCTGAAAGAAGAGGTCAGTGCTTCTAGCACTGCTGAAATCTGTGCAGCGGGTATTTAGCACAAAGCCAGAACTACAGCCCAGTCTCACCCCAGCTCCCTGGAAAAGTGGCTCATTAATCCTTTGTGATCAAAGCGAGCTAGGAACAAGTTGTTTGTTTCACTGATCTGTGACTTGTAGAATGTCAAAAGGGACCCTTACATATCATCGAAACCAAATTTATGGTTTTCCGGATGAGAAATTGAAGTCTAGAAAGGAGAATAATATAACTGGCATTTGTATAATGCTGGGGGGCTGGGGTGGTTAAAGTGTTGTCTTTGGAGCTTCACAATGCCCCTATGTGTGAGATATTATAGGCATTATTATCTCTATTTATCCATGAGGAAATAAAACTCAGATAAGTTAAATGACATGCATGGTATGGTTATATACCTCTCTGAGTCAGGTTTTAGTTTGGGATAGGAAATATCATGTCATCTCTAGTGGGGCATGAATGACCTGTTGTATATTTGGAAGTATACACCCTAGGGCTGCAGTTAATAGGCTGATGTATTAAAACACAGATGAAATGTATCAGCTTTTTTCTTAAACTTTTTCACACTTCTTTGTTGAGAGATGACATGTCATACCAAATAAACCACCTAGCTATAAAATAACATCATTTTTTAGATCCAATTGGGAAATATTTCTTAGAAATACATAGGGTTGTGTTTATTTTTTAGCTGGATGCCAGAAATTTAGCTGAAGTCTCCAAAAAAGTACTTGTGGTTTTTAATGCCTTTTGTGTGTTGGTTTGAAATCTGATCCAAGACAAACATCCCCACTGAGACCCCTTCCTGCTAGTAACTTATATGATACTGCATTTATCCAGTTAAAACTTTTCATTCCCTTGCCCCTAATTCAACAGTTGAAGCTGAAGTGCCAGGCAATTTGAACTACACACCACAACCTGTATCTCTTATCTACAACCTGGTACATCAGTAAACTGGATTTTGAGAAATAACTAGATGAGCCAAGCTCTATAGTCTTTCATAAAGCCAGTTAGTGGTAGATACATTTTGTTTTGACAAAACAGACACTTCACACCAAACACCCAAACAATCCCTTTTGTATAGTACATTGGCACACGGACAGAAACAGTTTATTCATTGTTTTCAGCAAAAGGGGACATATTTTGACAGTACAATACTAGCATTGACTGTTATTTGATCAACTTTGCTGCCTTTCAATGCTGATTTCATTTATACTGTTTCTATAGGCTTTTTGCCTATCCTATATAGAAAGAAGCTTTTAGGTGATAATGATAAACGATATTTATAGAGAATATTACAAAATATTTTCCTCACAAAACATTTTGTAATATTCTCTATAAATATCTCCTATTTATACAAGCTCAAAAGAAGTAGTAATAGTATTAATGTATCTAGTTTACAGAGGTGGAAACTGAGGCTAAGATTGGGTAAGTGAATTACCTAAGGTTATACTGAGTAATAAACAGCGGGTTTGGAAACTGATTTCAGATCTCAGACCATTTCTCTTTGACCAAACTGCATTATATAAGATCTTAAAAGTCAGAGAACTGAAAAAACATGGATGAATTCCTGTGGACACAGTATATCTAGTTGAAGGAATGCTTAAAAATAATTGAACCCTTCAGCAATTTAAGGGTCCAAAGGGTTTGAGCTAAAAATTTTCCAACTTAAACAGTAGTTTAAAAAATATTTTAAAATATTGGTTGTATATTAAATTACCCTAGAGGCTGAGGATCCATTTTATTGTTGTTGTTGAATGGGATTTGAGTAACTTTAAAAATCCACTGGTATTTTGTATTTAAGTTTTAAATTAATTCATACATTTTTAAAAATGCAGTGAAAATCCCTGATGTAGCCTGTTCACTTTTTCATTTTATAGATGAGAAAAATGAAGCCTAGAGAGACCAATTGACTTTGTTTAAAGTTACCTGGGCAGTAGACAGCAGAGGTATAATTCAAGTTTAGAATCAATTCTGGATTTAGCAGAGACAAGATAACTGGTTTCAAGTAGTTGATGGGCTATTTACAAGAAGGAAGAAATAGCTTAGTTGGCCCCATGGCTCACATAAGTTACAAATAGCAAGACTAGAATTTGAACTAAGGTCCAAAGTATCCTGGATGATCTGTCAACCAAAAAGTATTTTTGATAGATATTATGTTAAATAATGTGAGATGCAACAGATCTGATCCCTGACCTCAATGAGTTTCCTATCCATTTCATAGATATTAATTTTTTTTCTCTAATTAAGGATCAATTAAGCACAAAAATATATGCCACTTACTGTGGAGTTGTTTTTGAGTTCAGATCTGAAAGATATTAGCAAGGGCTGAAATGACAAGGAAAAGCCTCATTCAGGTTGTCTGGTGTGAAGAAATTGAGATATGCTTGGAAAAAATGAATAGAATTTCTGTAAAAGAGGGGAGGACATTTCTGTTCTTACATCTTCTGTCCACAAATCCTGTGACTACACAGCTCTCCTTGCTCATCCTTGAATACCAGACTTCCTTGAGTCTAAGTGTTTTCACTGGCTGCTCTCTCTCTTTCACCCCACTTCCAATCCCTTTCTAACTGACCCCCGACATGGATCTCTCTCCTCATCTTTTCTATATTCTTCAAGTCCCAATCAATGTCCCAGCTTCTGCAAGAAGCCTATTCTAGGACTTCTGGCCAAGATGGTGGCGTGGAGGCAGACAGCCTTTTGAGCTCCACGTTTTCTCACAGGACTTATTTCATGACAAACCTTGGAATTAATGCTTGACCGGAAAAGAAACCCACAAATAATCAACAACAGAAGACATCCTTGAAATTCGCCAGAGAAGGTCTGTGTTTGCTCGGGGGAGTGTTGAACAGACTGGGCACAGACTGAGGGCAGGCAGGGAGAGTGAGACAGGCAGCTCACACAGCTCAGACCTGAGAGGGGAGGGGTGCGATCTCTTCAGTTTCTGCAAAAAGACTTTTACCCCAGTGTGGATGTTCTGTCTTGGCAGTAAGCCAGGAGCAGGAGAGAGGGTGTAAACACCGGACCCCGGAAAGCTAGCGTCTCTCAGGACTGGCCACCCCCACGCCCACCCGAAGTGACTCAGTGCATTCTTAGAGCCTCAGAGTGCAGACTCAGCACAGCCATCGCTGTCCTGTTAGTGCCTTGCTGCTGTCTCCCGCAGTCTGTAGAGAAAGCCAGGTAACAACATCCAGCCCCATCCCCCACCCAAAACAGACCAATTGTTTCTCTTGTCAATTTATTTTCTTCAATTCCTGCTCTGACAAAATGAACAAAAAATTTAAAAGAGCCCTAACCATTGACAGCTCCTGTATGGAGACAGAGCAGACTTCAAACACTGAAGAGACTAAAAGCAGACTGTCTCCAGAGGAATCCCCTAAGGGGGATATGATCTGCTCCTCAATACATAAGACTCTCATAGAGGAAATCAAAAAGGCTCTCACAAGAGAGCTAGAAGAGAAATGGGAAAAGGAAAGGGAAGCTTGGCAAGAGAGTCTGGAGAAGTCATCCCACACATTTAAAGACAGAGTGGATAAAGAAATCAAATCATTGAAAAACAAAATTAGTGAATTAGAAAAGGTAAACAACTCCAAGGAAAACAGGATTAGTGAGCTAGAAAAAGAAAACAGCTCTCTAAAAAATAAAATGGATGAAATGAAAAAAAATTCCATAGAATAAAAAAACTAACTTAAAAACTCAATCAGACAATTACAAAAAGATATGAAAAAAGTGAGTGAAGAAAATACATCATTGAAAATTAGACTCGAACAAATAGAAATGAATGACTCAAAGAGAAACCAAGAAGTAATCAAGCAAAACCAGAAAAACGAAACAATTGAAAAGAATGTCAAGTACCTTATTGGAAAGACAACAGACCTGGAAAACAGATCCAGGAGAAACAATTTGAGAATAATCGGACTCCCTGAAAAATGTGAGGAAAAAAAGAGCCTGGACACTATTTTCCAGGAAATTATCAAAGAGAACTGCCCAGACGTTTTGGAAACAGAGGGTAAAATAGACATTGAAAAAATTCATCGCTCACCTATTGAAAGGGACCCTAAGGATGTGGGAAAACTGGGACACTGATACATTGTTGGTGGAGTTGTGAAAGAATCCAGCCATTCTGGAGAGCAATTTGGAACTATGCCCAAAAAGTTGTCAAACTGTGCATACCCTTTGACCCAGCATTGCTGTTATTGGGATTATATCCCAAAGAAATACTAAAGAGTGGAAAGGGACATGTATGTGCCAAAATGTTTGTGGCAGCTCTTTTTGTTGTAGCTAGAAATTGGAAGTTGAATGGATGTCCATCAATTGGAGAATGGTTGGGTAAATTGTGGTATATGAAGGTTATGGAATATTATTGCTCTGTAAGAAATGACCAGCGGGAGGAATACAGAGAGGCTTGGAGAGACTTAAATCAACTGTTGCTGAGTGAAATGAGCAGAACCAGAAGATCACTATACACTTCAACAACAATACTGTATGAGGATGTATTCTGATGGAAGTGGAAATCTTCAACATAAAGAAGATCCAACTCACTTCCAGTTGATCAATGACGGACAGAAATAACTATACCCAGAGAAGGAACACTGGGAAGCGAATGTAAATTCTTAGCACTACTGTCTATCTACCCAGGTTACTTATACCTTCGGAAGCTAATAATTAATGTGCAACAAGAAAAAGGTATTTACACACATATGTTGTATCTAGGTTATATTGTAACACATGTAAAATGTATGGGATTGCCTGTCATCAGGGGGAGGGAGTGGAGGGAGGGAGGGGATAATTTGGCTTTTTATAAAATGTAATTTTATAAAATTAATTAATTAAATAATAAATAATAAATAAAATAATAAATAATAAATTAATAAATAATAAATAATAATTAATAAAATTTTATAAATGTAATTTTGCATTGTGGTCTGAAAAGGATGCATTTACTATTTCTGCCTTACTGCATTTGATTTTGATTTTGAGGTTTTTATGTCCATGAACTGCTGAAAAGAAAGTGTACTACTTTCTGTCTCCATTTAGCTTTCGCCAAAGATCTATCATATCAAACTTTTCTAGTAGTTTATTTACCTCTTTGACTTCCTTCTTATTTATTTTGTGGTTTGATTTATCTAATTCTTAGAGTGCACATAAAAACCTCAAAATCAAATGCAGTAAGGCAGAAATAGTAAATGCATCCTTTTCAGACCACAATGCAATCAAAATTACATTTTATAAAAAGCCAGGGGAAAATAGACCAAAAAATAATTGGAAACTAAATATAAATAATCTTATACTAAAGAATGATTGGGTAAAACAGCAAATCATAGACATAATTAATAACTTCACCCAAGAAAATGATAATAATGAGACATCATACCAAAATGTGTGGGATACAGCTAAAGCAGTAATAAGGGGAAGTTTTACATCTTTAGAGGCCTACTTGCATAAAATAGAGAAAGAGAGGGTCAATGAATTGGGCTTACAACTAAAATTGCTAGAAAAGGAACAAATTAAAAAACCCCAGACAAACACAAAACTTGAAATTCTTAAAATAAAAGGTGAGATTAATAAAATTGAAAGTAAAAAAACAATTGAATTAATTAATAAAACTAAGAGTTGGTTCTATGAAAAAACCAACAAAATATACAAACCCTTAGTAAATCTGATTAAAAAAAGGAAAGAGGAAAAGCAAATTGTTAGTCTTAAAAATGAAAAGGGAGAACTCACCACTAATGAAGAGGAAATTAGAACAATAGGAGCTACTTTGCTCAACTTTATGCCAATAAATTCGATAACTTAAATGAAATGGAAGAATACCTTCAAAAATATAACTTGCCCAGATTAACAGAGGAAGAAGTAAATAGTCTAAATAGTCCCATTTCAGAAAAAGAAATAGAACAAGCTATTAACCAACTCCCTAAGAAAAAATGCCCAGGACCAGATGGATTTACATGTGAATTCTACCAAACATTTAAAGAACAACTAACTCCAATGCTATATAAACTATTGGAAAAAATAGGGATTGAAGGAGTCCTACCAAATTCCTTCTATGACACAGACATGGTACTGATACCTAAACCAGGTAGGCTGAAAACTGAGAAAGAAAATTATAGACCAATCTCCCTAATGAATATTGATGCTAAAATCTTAAATAAAATATTAGCCAAAAAACTACAGAAAATCATCCCCAGGATAATACACTATGACTAAGTGGGATTTATATCAGGAATGCAGGGCTGGTTCAATATTAGGAAAACTATTAGCATAATCGACTATATCAATAACCAAATTAACAAAAACCATATGATCATCTCAATAGATGCAGAAAAAGCATTTGGTAAAATCCAACATCCATTTCTACTAAAAACACTGGAGAGTATAGGAATAAATGGACTATTCCTTAAAATAATGAGCATATATTTAAAACCGTCAGTAAACATCATATGTAATGGCGATAAACTGGAATCTTTCCCAGTAAGATCAGGAGTGAAACAAGGTTGCCCACTATCACCATTACTTTTCAATATTGTACTAGAAATACTAGCCTTGGCAATAAGAGCTGAGAAAGAGATTCAAGGAATTAAAAGTAGGTAATGAGGAAATCAAACTATCACTCTTTGCAGATGACATGATGGTATACTTAGAGAACCCCAAAGACTCTGCTAAAAAGCTATTAGAAATAATTCAGAACTTTAGCAAAGTTGCGGGATACAAAATAAATCCACATAAATCCTCAGCATTTTTATACATTACCAACACAATCCAGCAGCAAGAATACAAAAAGAAATTCCATTCAAAATAACGGTCGATAGTATAAAATATTTGGGAATATAAAAAGAGGAAAAAGTCAGGAATTATATGAGCAAAATTACAAAACACTTGCCACAAAAATAAAAACTAGAAACTGGAAGATGAACGGATGTCCATCAATTGGAGAATGGTTGGGTATATTATGGTATAAGAATGTTATGGAATATTATTGTTCTGTAAGAAATGACCAACAGGAGGAATACAGAGAGGCTTGGAGAGACTTACATCAACTGATGCCGAGTGAAACGAGAAGAACTAGGAGATCATTATACACTTCAACAATGATACTGTACGAGGATGTATGCTGATGGAAGTGAATATCTTCAACATAGAGAAGAGCTAATCCAATTCCAATTGGTCAATGATAAACAGAATCAGCTACACCCAGAAAAGGAACACTGGGAAATGAGTGTAAACTGTTAGCATTTTTTGTTTTTCTCCCCAGATTATTTTTACCTTCCGAATCCAATTCTTCCTTTGCAACAACAACAACAACAAAATTCGGTTCTGCACATATATATTGTATCTAGGATATACTATAAGATGTTTAATATGCATGGGAATGCCTGCCATCTAGGGGAGGGGGTAGAGGGAAGGAGGAGAAAAATTCAGAATAGAAGGGAGTACAAGGGAAGAAGAAAAAAAAAAAAAAGAAGAAGAAGAAGAAGCCTATTCTAATCCTCCTCAATCTTAGCACCTTCCCTCTGAGACTACCTCCATTTATCCTGTTTATGACTTGTAGGTATATAGTTTGTTTGCATGTTGTTTCCTTCACTAAATGGTGAGCTCCATGAAAGAAGGGACTGTTGTTTGCCTTTCTGTGTGTCCTCAGCCCTTAGTGTAGTGCCTGACACACGATAGACACTTAATAAAAGTTTATTGACTGACATATATTTGTGTGTGTATATATATGTAAATGTATTTGTATTTAAGTAGATAAATAAAAGGATAGATAGAGGGGTAGCTAGGTGATGCAGTGAATACAGCACTGGCCCTGAAGTCAGGAGGACCCGAGTTCAAATCTGGTCTCAGACACTTAACACTTCCTAGCTTGTGACCCTGGGAGAGTCACTTAACCCCAATTGCCTCAAGGGGAAAAAAATTAGATAGATAGATCTTGATAGATATTTCAGATAGAGGGAGTTGCCCAAGGAAGGAGGCAAGGGTAAAACTGAATATGCTATTTCTAGTAAAATAATTCTGAATTCTTTTTTTAATTTTAATATTAAAAATGAGTATACATGGCATAGCATTTTCCCTGTTTATAAGAGTTTCCAGAACATAGTAAATACTTAATAAATTTTCCATTTATTAATGTATTCATCATCAATCAGAATGGGGAGTGTTATCTCATAATCAGATAATGATAGGATATTATTACAAAAAAGTTGGCAATCTTTATCCCAGGATTTGAAGATTTAATTAATGGTTGCTAAGTACCTGATGCGTTCATGGCATTGGGCTAAGGTCCTGGAGACAGGAAGCAGAAAACAGCTTCTACCCTCATGGAGTTTACATTCTGCACTTACATTATATGACACTGAAAAGAGATTTTGGGGGAAGAAGAAAGTACTAATACTGAGGGGACTGAGAGCTGAGTCTTGGAAAGCCTAAAGGATGGCCTGTGCATAGGAGCTGAAACAGGAGGCAGGAGTGAGATGATATGGAGTTCCATATGGACGTTTGACTGAAACATAGAATGCATGAAGGTGAATAATGTGAAATAAATCTGGAAAGATAGACTAGATAGACTATAGGTAGCTAAATGGTGCCATAGTGCATAGCATGCTGGCCCTGGAGCAAGGAAGACTCGCATTCATGTGTTCAAATCTAGACCCAGACACTTAATAATTGCCTGAGAAAATCACTTAATTCTGTTTGCCTCAGTTTCCTTATCTGTAAAATAGCTGGAGAAGGAAACGGCAAATCCCTCCAATATCTTTGCCAAGAAAACTCCAAAATGGTGTCATCAAGAGTCAGATACAATTGAAATGACTGAATAACATGGATAGGAAGATTCACCTCCTGTGTGGAAGAGAGATTGGAAAAGGAAGACTGGAAACAGGAAAACCAACTCAGAAGCCATTCCAGAATCAGTTCCAAACCTCCTCTCCTCTGCTTGAGCTCCCTTCATCTCCCTCTCTACATCTTTTCTAGTAGAGGGCTTTGTCTCCTATTCATCATCATTTACAATAATTCAAGTAAGAGATGATAAGAGTAAGAATAGGAGAGACTGTATCAAAAGGGTTAAAGGTCATCTACATAGATACATAATGGACCCTTTAAGAATTGATGAAATGGCCAAGAAAGGAGAAGTGTAGAGGGAGAAGAAAAGGTGGGCCCAGAGGATACCTACAGCTAAGGAACAGGACTTGGCTAATTATCTAATGAAGGAGAATCAGAAATAGTCAAATGGATAAGAAGGGAGCCAAAGTAGAGCAGGGTCATAAATGTAGAGGGAGGAAAGAGTATCCAACAGGAGAGGTCAACTAACAGTACCAGAAGCTGTAGAGGTCAAAAAGGATGAGAAATAATTCCTGAGCAGAAGTAAGGAAGGAAGGGAAAAAGGAAGAGAGGAAGGAGAAAGGAGGAAGGGGGAGAGAGAGGGAGGGAGCGAGGGTGTGAAGGAAGGGAAAAAGGAAGAGAGGAAGGAGAAAGGAAGAAAGGAAAAGAAGGGAGGCAAGGAAAGAAAGCAAAGAAAAAAGAGGGGAAGGAAAGAAGAAAGGAAGAAAGGGAGGGACGGAGGGGAAAAATGCAATAGTGACTTGCCCAGGGTCACACAGCTAGGAAGTGTTAAGTGTCTGAGGCCAAATTTGAACTCGGGTCCTCCTGATATCAGGGCTGGTGCTCTATCCCCTTCGCCATCTCTGCCCCTGAGAGCTTATATTCTAACAGGGAAAGAAAACACAAGAGTGGGGAGCTTGAAAGGAGAGGGAGGCTACACAAGTGGCTACCTAGTATGGAGATGATTTTGAAGTGATATGGAGGTCTGGCTCCAGCCAAGTTGAGGCCAAAGTTCACCGTTCAGAGCCAAAGTTCACTGATCAGAGGCAGACTGTGAGGGTGCAATTCAGAGGAGATAAAGGTGAAGGTTGGTATACATTCACCCAATTGAGGAGACTCTAGGAAATGGCATGAAAACCTGTTTCCAAGAAAAAAGAAAATAAATTTAATAATTCTATGGGGTTTTTTGCATGTAAAAATAGTCCAAAAAATGTTGCCCAGAGCCTTAACTAAGCAAGGTGACCAGAGCCTTGTCCCAGAACATCAAAATTCAGAAGATGTTGGCTATGCTTGCAGTCAAGGTAGAAATAACTGAGTTTAGTACTTTGTTAATAAAAATAATTAATTAAAATAGGAAGCTACTAAATAGGATGCTTTCTCCCCTGGCCATCCTACCTGGGATAAGTTCCCTCCCAGACCCACAAGCCCCCTTCTCTCCCAATCTCTGTGGTAGAAAGGCCTTGTAGTGTCCTATGGTCTCTATCTCCTTATCATGGAGTTGTATTTCCCCACCCAAACTGAATTTGCCATAAAAAGATATCCTATAAGACATGGTTTTGTGCTGTGTGCTCTAACAACAAAGATGTTACCTTTACTTCCTGTGGACAAAATACTTTCAAGGTTTGTTCAAAGGAACCATCCAAGGAGGTAGTATGTGTATTTTTTCTGAATCAAGCAGGTTCCTTGGACAGGGAACTTAACCAATGACCAGGCCTGGTCCAGAAGAGAGTTTGGTCTAAAGTCTTAGCACTGTCCGCACTTGCTCTAAGAAATTGGGTTACTTACTGATCCATTCTGGGCCTCCATTTCCCCTTCTGTAAAATCACAAGAAGATCTACTTCCTGGAGAATCGATCCCACTCTCATGGGAATGGAAAGATTGTTGGCTTTGGAGGACCTGGGTTTAAATACCAACTGCCCCTGCTTTTGTAATCTCATCTGTAAAATGAGATGGTTAGACAAGATGAACCCATTTAATCTCATTGTTGGGAGTTGTTGGAAGGATCAAACAGAATACTATACGAAAGTGCTAGATAGATATCAAATTTTATTAAGTGAGAAGCTGAAAATGGAGTCGAAGGGCTGGGGGAAGGTGAAACCCAGAGTTTTTATCTTCCCATCTCATCCCTGGTAGGTGGGACTCTGGAAGAGCCATGCCAGTCACAAGCAGGACAGCGGCAGCTTTCCTGGGCCCAGGATGCTGTCCACCCATGGGACACCCCCGCTCACCAAAAACCTCCAGAGCGTGCTAAAGGAAGCGGAGCTGATTCGGAGCTCCAGGGACGGTCAGATCGAAGAGGCGATACAGGTGAACCAGGAACTGGCCAAGGAGCTGAGGCAGTGCCAGGAGGCCCTGGCGGCCTCAGAGGACTGCAACCGCCACCTCAAGAAGGAACAGGCAGACATGAGGAAGAAGGTGGAGGAAGCCAGGCAGGCGGTGCTGAGTGGCCTGGGGAAGGTGAGGGAGCTGGAAGCCCAAGCCACCCAAGTCCTGCATCTACAGATGTGCGTTCAGCAGCTGGAACTGGAGCTGCAGTGTTACAGGTACAGTCTGGGGAGAAACTGGCAGGCGGCTGGGGGGCCAACGGGCATTCCGCCGGCAGGGTGAGGGCCTTCTTTATACAGGGACACAGAGGCACCTTCTCCAGTCTGGGAGGAGGGAAGGACTTCATCTGAGGCAAGTACCGAGCACGCAGGTGAAGTGTCCACCCAGTCCGGAAGCCTTTTCAAGACCCCTGGTCACTGTTATCAGGACTTGTCCTGGGAAACAACTACTTTGTCAACAAGCATTTGTTAGGTGCTTACTATGGGCTAGAGACTGTGTCAAGTGCTTAGGATTTTTAAAAAAAGGTAAAAGCATGGCCTCTGACCTCAAGGAGTTTTCAATAGTGTCTGTCTGTCTGTCCATTCATTCATCTGTCTGTTTGCCTACCCATCCATCTGTCTATCCATCCATCTGTCCATTTGTCTATCCATCCATCCATCTGTCTATTTATCTTTCTATTTACCCATCTTTCTATCCATCTATCTGTTTGTCCATCCATTTGTCTGTCCAAACATCCATATATTTGTCTATCCATCTATTGATCCATCCATCTATTTGTCTTTGTGTATACAGATACATATATATATACATATACATATATATATCCATACATATACAAAAGTTTATATATACATATATAAAAGGATATATGTATGTACACTTATACATATACACATGTGTATATATATATATATATATCTTTAAGTTTATTTGTACTATTGCCTCACCCATGAGAATCCAAAATCATTTTGAGTACAGATTGTTCATTCTTTGTGTTATATTCCTAGCACATGGAGTTGCTTAATAAGTATCTGTTGATTGAAATTTTAAAAAACAAAACAAAACATATGCTCAGCAAGCATTTATTCAACATTGATGATATGCCAGTGTGAAAAATGTTGGGAATACAGAAGGGAAATAGTGCTCATAAGGCTTCCTGGATGAAGGGTTCCAGAACAGAACAGTGAAGGACGTGAGAGATTCAGACAAATGGAGATGGGGGAGAAGTCATTTGGAGGACATCAGGACAGAATGAACAAAGATGGAAAATGAGAGAGATAGGAGGAGAATGAGCAGTGGGGAATAATCCAATTGGCAGGAATTTAGAGTAGACAAAATAAATATTTTGAGCGAAAAAACTGGAGAAACAGATTGAAGCCAGGCTGTCACAATAATAGAATTTTTATAATAAATAAACAAATAAGGAAAAAGATTGAATACTATGTTAATTAGAGCCAAACTTAGTCTTAAAGAGAGGAAAAAATGTACCTCCTCTTCTTTCCAAGGGGATTAATTACATATACTATATAGGACTTCTTAAATTTTTTCCACTTCTGATCCCTTTTTCCCCAAGAAATTTTTATGTGACCCAGGGTATATAGGTATATAGAATAGGTACACAAATCAAACATTTACTGATAATAAATCATAATTTCACTACTGTCGCATTCAGTTATGTGATCCCACAATGGGTCTAGAACTACAATTTAAGAAGCTGGATATTATCAGATTTGGTTGATGTGTTCATGAATTTTTCTAATTAGCTGTTCCAACCTCTCGTTTTTTATCCTTTGTTACAAAGAACAACTCTGTAGAGGGTAGGGTGGAGAGTTATATTTAGAAATGAAAGTGATATGAAAACAAAAATTATAAGAACTAAAAAGAAAAATATGTAATTGTGGAGCTGCAAGAAACCTCAAAAACTTGAATATATCAGTGTGTACCATGTGCACTGGAGCCACCACTATAACTAGCATTCACACTAATGGGTCAGGCTGGTGGGTATCGTGTCCCTCTTGGTTTCTAGGAGTACCCTTAGGGGATTGGGATGGATTTCTAGTGCTACAACTCATGAGCCTCCACCAGTGTGCTTCCCAGCATGACTGTTATTTGATAACCAATTTAACCAGCCAGCCTTAAGTTGCTTTTTAAAGAGGTATTTACTAAAATAATTTAGTAAAAATAGTTGGTACAAAATATTACATACACACACACAAGAGTATGATACACTCGTCCACCAGTACATACAGAACCCATGGAGAGATAGGCTTAAACTTAAAGAACACATCTGACCCTTGATTGCTATAAGTTCTTTTTCTTCTCTTCCCCCTAAACGTAGTTGAGCTTCTTTGCTGGGTCTTTGAAGGCCTTGGTGAATTTGCTTTCCTAAATACATCCTGCTGATACTCTCGTAGTGTATGAGACTAGGATATTGAAGACTTTTTGAGGTCCTCCTTGAGCAAAGAGAAGCTGGGGAAGGAGATTTAGGCTGAGGCTAAAGCCAAAGCTTCTTCCTCCTCAGAGGTTTTCCTAGAACTGCTCTTGCCCTAATCTCTGAAATAACTTTTGTTCTCAGCTATTTCTGTCCAATATTTTGCAGCCACCTTCTAGGACATGATCATATTTCCTCAGCATATCCAAACTCATTCCTATTCAATCCCACTCCATTTCATTCAAGGACTTTCTCCCTGAACTTAAAGCCCACAATTTTGGTTAAGATTTGCCCTGGAATCCTTAATGTATCAGGGCACCTTATCACTTTAAATAGGCTAGAATAATTTTCTTGATTTATTCAGTCAAAACTACCTTTTAAAATGTAAGGTAATACTCCAATTTAACTAAGAATAACAGATAGAAGGAAGATGGATATATAGGAGCAGCTATATTCACTAATGCAAAGGAAAGAAAGCAAAATCAAAAAACCCAGGAAACTGACTAATTATATAAATTAGGAAAACAGTTCTTTGTGACTTCAGGAAACCATCACTCCTCATTAGGTCTTAGGTTTTTTTTTGGTTTTTTTTTTTCTATGATGATATTAGAAATTTACATATTGCTTCTAAGTTTGCAAGGCATCCTATATATATATATATTATTTCTTTTGATCATCATGGAAAACCTAGGGCCTAAATAATACAGATGCAATCATTCCCCCTTTATAAAGATAAGAAAAACTGAGGTTCAGAGATATTAGTTGACTTGCCCACAATTATGTAGTTTTTAAGTAGTGAAATGTGGGGATTCAACCTCAGTTTCCCAAATTTCCAAGCCTTTGTATTCCTCATGTCTTAGGACAGGGTCTTTTGCATGTAACTGGCCTTTAATAAATGCTGAAGAGGGATTCAGCATGTGGACATGTGGGGAGTTAAGAAAGCTGCTGATATGTAGAAGCTTACAGCTATTCTTGCCCCATTATCCACCAGGGAAAAGCATCTGAGCAAGGGGCAGTGAGCTGGGAAGAGAGCTAAACATTTATAGAGTGCCTGTTCCACACCAGACACTGTGCTTTACAAGTGCCTTTACAAATGCTTTACAAATGTTATCTGGGGGATGGCTAGCTGGTGGAGTGGACAAAAAACCAGCTTGAAGTCAGAAGGACCCGAGTTCAAATCTGACCTCAAACACTTAATACATCCTAGCTATGTTACCCTGGGCAAGTCACTTAACCCCAATTGCCTCAGGGGGAAAAAAGTTATCTCATTTGATCTTCATTATAACTCTACAAGGTAAATCCTATTATTACTTCTATTTTTTAATTGAGGAAACGGAGGTAAACAGGTTAAGTAACTTACCTAGGGTCACACAGCTAGTGAGTATTTGAAGTGGATTTGAATTCGGGTCTTCCTGCCTCCAAGATCAGTGCTCTATACACTGTTCCTCTAGTTGCATAATTATTCAGCAGACTTTAGGACATAGAGAACAGTCCTTTGAGGAAAGAGAAGGGGTCTTCCCTAAAGAAGCAGCAATTAAATATAATCAGTAATTTATTTCCTGAGAGACAGCATAGCATCCTGGAGAGAATGTTGAACTCGGGGTCTTAAAATATATTCAATTATTGATTTCCTGAGAGTCAGCATAGTATACTGGAGAGAATGTTGGATCCCGGGCCTTAATACAGATAAGGAAACAGACAAACAACGTGAAGTGGCTTGGCCAGGGTCACCCAGCTAGTGTCTGGGGCTGGATTTGAACTCAGGAAGATGAGTGCTCCATCCAGATGCCCTATATAAATGCCTATTATCATTATTCACAAAGAGGTCCTTCACGGATGATACTATATATCTGGAATGAGGGTGAAACACAAAAAGTGTTTTTTTCCCCCAGATATTTAAGTTCAGCCGGGGAGATGATCCTTACTATCCACCCTGGAAGCTGCCTCCACCTCTCTAACTCCATTCTTTCCTTGGTGAGCTCCCATCCAATAGCTCCATTTTGAAGATGGTTCCAGGCTCTCCATGCTACACAGCCCTCCTGGTTTTGCTTGTGGCCCTCAGGACATCCCCATCAGGTTTCCTTTCACCCCAGAATTTCCCTAGATGCCTGGGAATTTCTCACCTTGAACTATCCTTCAGTTTCTCCCATCTCCTCTTAAAGGGGCAATTCCTTCCAAGTCTTGCATGTGGAGGATAAGCCCAAGATATTTTTGCTTCATTCCCTACCCAACTCTTAAGACTTTGTCCCCATGCCCCCTCAAGGGCACCTTGTCTTTCCTCTGCCCCAGCTTTTCAGACCCCTTTTGTGTGTGTCTCCCTCCATTAGAATGTAAGCTTCTTTTAAGGCAGGAATTGTTCTTCTGTGCACTTAGCACCCTGCCTGGCACATGGTAAGTGCTTAATAAATGCTTCTTGCTTTGACTTGCCAGGTGCTAAAGTGAGTAGTATAGAAAAGCCCAAGAAGCGGGAGGTCAGTGTGTTCACTTCTTTCCCTCCTACAAATGAGCTGTGGACTCCTTCTTGTTCCAAAGCCACATCCAGCCCTTCTTACAGGTGAATGTTGGTTAGTGAACATTTCCCAGGATTCTGATTCAATCCAAAGGGCAGCATCTCTTTTGAAAAGTCTTTGATACCATAGTACTAACAATCACTTGAAGAGAAAGTCATCCTTTTAAACTTGCTCTATCGGAGAACTTCCTCAAGTCTATTTGTCCAATGCACTCGGTGATCTCTCTCCCATATACCTTCTGGGAGCAGGACTGTTAAACACCAACCATTCTGAGGTCACTGCAACTACACAGAAAAACCAGAAAGGATGCATTAAAAATCTGAATGGAAGACTTGGGTTAGGGGGAAGAGTACTGCTCTTGGGGGGTCAGTAAACCCAAGAACAAGTTATGGCTTCCCCAAACTAGTTGTGTGTCTAGGGCAAGCTAATTTCCCTTCTGGGGAAATTTTGTCATCTCTAAAAGTAAGAGAGTTAAGGTACCTTCCAACTCAGCAAACATTATTACTTTTTTTAAAAAATTGTGATGTCTTCATAATTTTTGCTTTCACACAGGATTTGCAAGCTAGAAAGAGTGTGGCTTAGAGGAAGGAATTCCAAAATGGAAACCCTTAAAATCATAAAACTTTAGAACTTAGGGGTTGGGTGGGGATACCACAATAGATCATTCAGTTCAGTCTTCCCATTTGATAGAGGAGGCAACCCAAGTCCAGGAAAGGAACATGAATTATCTAAGGTCAAAGAGCTAACAAGTGACAAAGTTAGAATCTAAACTCAAGGGTCCTGACTTCCTAGACATGTGAGCTGTAGAACCCTCTCTCTGATTTTGTCTCCCTTTTTCTAAAATAAAGAAATTAGAGGGTCCCTACCAACTCTTCACACTCTGAAATTTTGTGATCCCAAATATAATTTGACTTTTTTTCCAGTTTGGAGTATTTGGAGAGCTAGTTTCCTTGGTTTATTTCCTGCCCTTGTGGTGCCCATATTGTCTCCTCCCTTGACCAGAAGATGAAAAGAAACCCGAGCAAAGAATAATAACACTGCAGAGATCTTTTAGTGGGAGACTTTTAAGAGGGAGCGAAGGTTCCCTTGCTGAGCCGACTTCCTAGTGTTTGGATAATGATTTCCTGTTTTCATGCTTTATCTGCTAAGAAAACTATTCTGAGACTTGTGGCTGCCTTCCAGCAAACCTGAGGACAGTCTCCCTTTTCACAGGACAAATAAATAGGGCTCTTCTTTTTTTTACCTTAATCTAATTCCTGCCTCTTCTATATATAGATTAGTCTATACTTGGAGCTGACTCCAACAGTGAGGATGAATTGCACACAAACATCTTTATTTTGTGGCTATGCTACCATAGCCAAAAGCACACATTTATCAGGTAACTGCCTCTGCCTAGGACTGCTCAATGTAGCCATGGAGTAAGATTTTCCCAGAACTCAGCTCTCCAGTCTGCGACAGCATCAAATCCCTAGTTCTGGCCACATTGAATGTGCTAACTGGCCCACTGCCAAGGAAGCAATTACAAGGAAAGTGTGATGAAGGTGAAATATGAAATAATTCAATCCGTCATCATTCCTAGAAAACCAGAGCCCCTGCTGACCCCCTGGATATCAATAATAGTAGACAACGAAAGGAGATGGGATTTGGGCATGCTGATGTACTCTAATTCTTCCTAAATTGTGGAATGATCTAGACAGATGTGCAAATATAATGCTCCTCTTCCTTCTGGCACAGATGAATACAGGTCCTAATTTCTTCTCTGCATTACACTGTTTATAGAGGGGAATCGTGTTCTAAGACTTTCTAGTTTGGTTTCAAGGTAACCTAAGTACCATAACAAAGGCCAGAATTTGACCCAAGTTGTGAGAATCACCAGTGAGAAAATGATATATATTTATATATTATAATAAAATATATAGTATAATAAAAATTTTAAATATATAAGATATATTATAATGAAATATATTATACTAGAAGACATTTTCCATAGAAATGTTTTATATATTTATATTTTAGAGAAGCAGTGTACATTGAGGACAGAAAACCAGTTTCAAAACCAGGGAGACTTGGGTTCAAATCTGTATCCAATGGTTAACTGACTGTGTGACCCTAACAAATCATTTAACCATTCTAGGTATAAGTCACCAACTGCAGAAGTGGTAGGAATTTCAGGAGTTCCATATACTAATGAAATCATGAGTCCAGTTCCTATCCCTATAGAACAGGACTTCTTAAGCTTCTTTTTCTCATGACTTTTTCACCAAAGAAATTTTTATGTGATCCCAAATATGTTGACATACAAATCAAACTTCTATGATAATAAATTATAATTTCACAACCCCCATATTCACTTATATAACCCACAATTAAAAAAAAAACTTTGCTGTAGTTCTTGATTCTACTTTTATACGTACATATTGTTTCCCTGGAGAGAACTTCACTTTTGTTCAAATCCCCAGCTCCTAGCATAGTGCCTGACATATAGTAGGTGCTTTAATAAATAAATGTCTGTTTTCACTTATAGACTAATGGTCCTGATGATTTTAACATATATATACTATGGTTCTTTAAGACTTTTAAGAAAAACCAAAGTGCCCACATATGGCATCTCCTGCCAAATTCAGATTGCTATGAGTTTAACAATATTTTGGTGCAGCAGGGTTGTGCTGGTAAATTTTAACACCCAGTTCTCTGGGAGGGAGAGGGGAAGCAGGCAATATACACGGGATACTTCTAGGTTTAATGTGCATTATTCACATTTTCTCCAGCACTTTCTTAAGACTAGACAATCAATAAAAATTAATAACTAAATCAAACTCTGATTTGTAGCAATTGCCAGTTACTGACTTGTAAAAGCTCACTCTGAACATTTAACAATTGACTCTTGGCAAGACATTTTGAGCTGGCTTCAGTGCAACCCTGCTTATAAGCTATGAAAAAAAATTTTAAATCCTCTAGTTGTTCCCTTTATATTACTTCTAATTAAATATCTATAGGACATTATAAAATCAAAAGCATATATATATAATTTGAATCCATTTCTTTTTTAAGAAGTTTCCAGGAATCCAGCTATTTCTAACAAGGAGGTGCTGGACCACATAACTTCCATTCTAACAAAATGAATAAATAAATCTTTTAAATTCTTTGGTAGTTTGGAGGAATTGGTAGAACTGAAAGAGAAGTGCTATATTTCTAGTAAGGAAAATACCCTAAAGACTTGAGCAACTGTGGAACTCTAGATAGCCTTCAGGAGATAAGCAAATATTTCATTAGAAAATGGAAATGAACTTTCAAATTCTCTTTGAGGCTTAGGAAAAGAAAATGTGTGGCTGCATTTCAACTGAAGGATGCAGAAAATGGAAAGAACATTTCTCTAAATATGAACAGGAGTGGAAAGACAACCACTAATTAATTTCAGATATATAAATAGTTGCCTCCTGTGGCACTTACCTTCAGTTAAGATTTATACTTAAGTCACTGATAATGACTTTTAGAATTTTCAGAGAATAAAAGGTCCATCACTCCATTATACGGATATATGATTTTAGAGGAGCTAGGTAGCACAGTGGATAAAATGTTAGTGTCAGAAAGACCTGAGTTCAAATCTGGCTTCAGATACTTCTTAGTTATATGACTATGGGGAAATCATTTAACCTATTTGCCTCAGTTTCCTCATAATACCTCCCCCACAGGATTGTTGTGAGAACCAAAGGAGATAATAACTGGGGCAGCTAGGTGGTACAGTGGATAGAACAGTTCTAGAGTCAAGAGTACTTGAGTTCAAATCTAGCCTCAGACACTTGACATTTACTATCTATGTGACCTTGGGAAATAATTTAACCTTAATTGCCTGACAAAAAAAAAGATAATAATTGAAACATGCTTTGTTGTATCTGGCACGTAGTAGGTGAAATATGTGTTAGCTATTATTAGATAATTTTAGAACTGGAAAGGAACCTTAAATGTCATAGACATAGAAAAGGTGGATGGAACTTTAGATGGTCCAACCTTCCCCTTTTATAGATGAGAAATCTAAGACCCAGAGAAATTGGGACATGCCCATGTTATACCTAGTCAGTAGCAGAGCCAGAAGAAAGAAGGGATGTTATTCACCCTTCAGGTAGAAGAGAGAAAAGCTCCTTGGTCCAGAAGGACAAATCTGTGGTTGTAAATGAAAAACATGTAGGTTTCTGCTCAACATGAACAGTTTCCTAATAATGACGATTAACAGCAGAATGGGCTGCCTTTCAATGAAGTAAATTCCTCATCACATCAGGCCTTCGAATAGAAGCTAGGAGACCCTTAATTGAGAATATTCTGGAGGGGACTGATGTTTATATAGGGATTAGAGTACATTAACTCTGAGATTCCTTCTAATTCTAAGATTTTGGAATTTGTTTGTAAGTTGGATTCCCAAAATTGAAGTGATGAATAAATGTCAGTTGTAATTATGTATTGTAATTATGATTCTAAGTTCTTTTCAACCCACAATTCCATTCTGTGGACAGGTATTATTCCCAGTTTAGAGATAGGGAAACTGAGGTCTGGGGAAGTAAATGATTTGCCCACATTCACATATAGTCCACATATAATCCTTGATTGAACATGAGGTCATTATGTATCAGGTGTGGGACTTGAAATCATGATTCTGGAGCTGACTCTAGGTCAATTTGGCTGGAAGGAGGAGTTTGCACAATGGAAAATCAGAAATGGACCAGAAAGGGAGAGAGAAGCCACATAGAATACAGAAGGTCTTGAATGCTAAGCTAAAGAGAAATGACATTATCCTATAGGTCATGGGGAACATTAAAGGCTTTGGAGAAGGGCAGTATTAAGATGAAGAGTAATAATTTGGAAAATTCACCTGAATGTATGTGCAGAATGAATGGGGGAGGAAAGAGCCTGGAAGCAAGTTAACACAATTTAATGTATATTCTGAAGTTTTTTTATGTCTAGATTCTTCATTTCCAACCCATTGATTTCTTTCAATATGGCCCCAGCTACACTTAGTATATTTTGCTTGCCCACTGCCTGGGCAGCAGTGCCCTTCAAGCTGTGAAAACAAGCAAAACCCAATGCATTTCTATTTTTTCCTTCTCTGACATGAGGATTTCATCTATCCTTTCTTTGTTGAGAGTTTTTGAAACTTAATCTAATAGTAATCCCACCTTCTTAAGACTTCTGCTTCCTGCAGTATTTGGTTGATACAGAGAAACACAGTTAATACAATGCCATTTTAAAAACTTTTACAAAGGTATAGTTAGTGTGAAAATATAGCAAAACCCAAAGTATAACAACTTACCAAAGCAGGAATATATTTTCCCCCTTTATACTTTGATCCATAGGCGGAGTGTACTCAAACACTGAAAAGTGGTTGCTAGAAAACGTTCCTTCCACCAAGTTCCCTTTGGATTTGGTATAGCTAATGGGGGAATCACTCCCATGTTTATAGACTGTGGTGTCTCAGCTGTTGGGCAGGCCCCTTCTGGTCTGGGGTAGGTCAGGGCTGGCTCTTCACTGGACTCAGCTACTGCCATCACCGGCTTACTCTCCAAGCAGCTTGCTGGATCCCCAGTAGTTTTTTGACTTTTCAAAACTCATGAAAATATCAAAACTCATGAGGTAATTACATGGTCTATTCCAAAAACTCTGTGAATTAGGAAAGAATGAAATACAAGGACAGAAGGAAGAACTATTGCCATGCGTTTATGACATATGGTAGGCTTGTGGGAAGATAAAAAAATGAGCAAAAGGTCACTGCTGCTACCTGTCCCCCCACAGGTTCGTGGCAATTCTTGCCTAAGTCACCACTAGGTAAAAGCAAAGGAGGAGAGGAAGGGGAGTGGGAGAAGCAATTCTATATAGCCCCTACTCTGTGGTACTACAGAGGTACTGCATTTGATCTCTACCAACTTTGTGAGGTGGGTGCTATTCTTTTCTTAACTTTGAAATGAAAGATACTGAGGCAAACAGGCTCACACAGCTAGTAAAGCCCAGTACTCTGTCCTCTGTACCACAAGCTGCCTCCATCTGCTATAATTCTCTCAGAAATCGGGCGTCTCCCCCACATCCCAACCATAAATGAATAACTTTTTGAAGGTGATAAGAGGAGCTAGTGCTTTCTAAGAAATTAATCCAGCCTCTGGGAATTCTCAGTTGACCTTTGTAATATTCGGACTTTAGGTCTGGCTGCTTCTCCTTAGCACTGTTTAGATCTTGTACTGGAAGGACCTCCAGAGGCCATCTATTCTAATTCCCTTGTTTTACAGATAGAGAAACTGAGGCACTTGCTCACAGGTAATATTCAGACTAAGGGTCTGTTTTTCTCCTTAGCACTGTAGGAACATAGATCTTGGTACTGGAAGGACCTTCCGAGACCATCTATTCTAACTCCCTCGTTTTACAGATACAGAAACTGAGGCACTTGCCCACGAACACAGGTATCAAGCAGCAGAACCTGATGACTCTGAGGGAGAAAGTGAGCCCGATGACAATGCCCAGCCCTCTCTCACTTAAATCCAATTCATTTGCACTTCCCAGCATCACCCTCCAGGTTCGGTCTCCGTCCTCCTCAAGGACAAAAGACAAATAATAGCATCGCCCCTACGGTTTTTCTTTCCTGCTTTCCAAGCCCCGCCCCAAGCTAATTAATCACCTCTTCTCCCCTAAACAGCTGCCCCCACACATTTTTTAGCTTGGCTCTTGTTAGCAAACAAACACACACATTTGCATCCCAAGAGGAAGAGAAGACTTGTGGGATGTCACTTTTTTTTTTCCTCCCAACCTCAGTTTCCTCATCTATAAAATAGAGCGCCTGGACCAGAGGTCTCTAAGGTCCTTCCACCTCCGCTTCCTTCCTCAGTCTGCCCTGGCAATCCTCTCACCCCGCACTGCAGTCTGGCGGGTTTTCCTTGGGTTTCAGAGCTCGCACACCCTCTTACCGCTGTCCCCCATAAAGGTCCTAAAAGGTTTGCAGTCAGCCCATGCTAAGAGTGTGTCTCCGAGAGAAGTAAGGGAATCAAGACGGCAGGCGGGAGCTGGAGAGGGAGCTGCGGGGAGGGGGGAGGGGGGCCTCACTCTGTCCCCCCGTTGCTGGGAAGAGGATGAAAAGACCCCGGGGTTGGGGAGGTGGAGGGAAGAAAGGGGAGTTTGGCTTATGACCACGGAAAGCAGGGGGAAAGGGTGGGGGAGAAGCCATCAAAGTGTCACCTCCTTTCATCCCTTCCCCCTCACCAGCCTCTGCTTGACCTGGGGAGGGAAGGCTTAAATCAAACAGTCAGAGTGAAGGATGAACAAACTCGTCTGAGCCAAGCAAAAAAGCCAGAGCACGGGTGGGTGGAGGTAAGAAGGGGGCACCATCTGGAAGGAGAAGAGAAACACCCTTGTGTTTGTTCCCGTGTGTGTGTGTGTGTGTGTGTGTGTGTGTGTGTGTGTGTGTGTGTGTGTGTGTGTGAGAAGGCTACTAGTGGGAAGAGTGCATTCTCTCCTGAACAATGCCCCAGGCTTGCAAAAGCCCCTTTCCCTTAGCAGGGACCCTAATTCTCCATGGTGAATAGAAAGCAAAAGGGCCCCACAAACCAAGATGCAGAGCTGTCCATCATCCCCCACAGGCAGCTGCTCAGCATGGAGAGATAGAGCCTTCCACTGAATGAGCCTCTTGTTTGGGGGGAGGTAGCTGGAGCACCCTGCAACCAGCTTGTTCATCCGAATCCTACCAGGTCACGGTCAAGAGACTGAGGAAGGATAACTTAGCAATCTCTGATGTGCAACAGGATCTCTCCTGCCTCTCTCTCCCTTTAACTAGCACTCTCTTTGCTTTCTGTCTGTCTATCTCTGTCTTTGTTTCTCTGTCCCTGTGTCTCTACGTCCCTCTTTTTGTCTCTCAGTCTCAGTCTCTCACTCTCTGTCTTTCTGTTTGTCTGTCTCTGTCTCTGTCTTTGTGTCTCTTTCTCTGTCCATCTCTGTCTCGGTCTTTGTGTCTCTGTTTCTGTGTCTGTCTCTTTCACTTTTTGTGTCTCTATCTCTTTTTGTCTATGTGTGTGTTTGTTTCTCTGTCCCTGTGTCTCTACGTCCCTCTTTTTGTCTCTCAGTCTGTCTCTCACTCTCTGTCTTTCTGTTTGTCTGTCTCTGTCTCTGTCTTTGTGTCTCTTTCTCTGTCCATCTCTGTCTCTGTCTTTGTGTCTCTGTTTCTGTGTCTGTCTCTTTCACTCTTTGTGTCTCTATCTCTTTTTGTCTATGTGTGTGTTTCTCTCTGTATCTCTCCGTCTTTCTGTCTCTGTATCTCTTTTTCTCTGTTTCTCTGTGTCTCTTTCTGTCTCTGTCTCACACAGACAGAAGCTTATTCTAGAGGTAATGGGGATATTTAGAGACATTTTAAATTTTAAAAATTAAATAAAAAAACTCCAGTAGCTTCCTATTCCTAAGAAAGGAAACAAAAATGAACCAAGCACCTCAATTTCCTCATCTATCTAAAATAAAGGGCTTGGATCAGGAGGTCTCTAATGTCATTCTCTGATACGTTCCTCAGTCTGTCCTGGGAAGTCCTCTCATCTTACATTTCAATCTGACATATTTTCCTTGATTTCAGCACAAACACACACACACACACACACACACACACACACACACACACACACACACCCCTCTCTTTTTTTCCATAAAGGTCCTAAAGCCCATGCTAACATTGTCTTTGCAAGAGAACTAAGCCCCCTGGTCTTTGAGATGGCAGCAGGAAATGCTAACTGCTTTACACATGTTATTTAATCTGCACAACAACCCTAGGAGGTAGATGCTATTATTATCCTCATTTTGCAGTAGAGGAAACTGAAGCAAACAGGTTAAGTGACTTGCCCAAGGTCACACAGCTAAGATGTGTCTGGGGCTGGATTTAGAACTCAAATGTTTCTGACTCCAAGCCAAGCACTCTATGGTGCCATAATACCCCACTGATATAGACAGTCTGATAACTTTTGGCAAAACAACTCACCTGGGAAGCATTAGGCCATTATTCTCTTATGACATCTACCATTCTTTTTTTTTTTAATCTGCAATAGGATTTTATTTTTCCAAATAATATAAGGTTTTCAAATACATGTAAAATTAGTTTTCAACATTCATTTTTGTAACTTTTTCTTCGTCTTCCTTCCCTCCCTTCCCCCTCCCCAAGACAACAAGCAATCTGTTATAGGTTAAATGTGTACAATCCTTTTAAACATATTTCCAATTATGTCATGTTCAACACCTACCAGTCACTCTTCCTAAAACTGGGCCTTTTAAAAGAGTCTGAATTGTTGAAGGCTGGTGCTAAGGTTTCGTGCCTTCGTTTTCAAGTCTAAGAAGCTGTCTGGGTGAAGGGAACTCTTTCTGGAACATTACCTGGGCTCCCAGCAATTCTAACTCTCCTCTCTCCTGGTTTCAGAAAAACCCAATCATAATGTTCCCTCTGGGGAAGTAAGGTGACAGCCCTGGTGCCAGGTTTCCAGCCAATAAATTGGTCCAGAAAACCACACAGGAGAAATCCCATGTTAGGAAAGGTCAGTAGGAAATGATTCCAGAGTATTGAACAGACGCCAAGAAAGTTAAATTGTCTGTTTCAGCCTTGGGGAGAAAACAGCAGAACCTTTCAGATGCAGAGACTTCACTTTTGGAATTGTTTTTTAAAAGAGATTTTTATTGATATCATTTGTTTTTACATTGCCTAGATTTCCCCCATATCCCTTCCCTTCCTCACCTCCCAGAGAATCTTCTTCTAAAAGTTTTTTTTTTAATTTGAGCCTTCTTTATTTTCTTTACATACGTGTGTGTACATACATATGTACATATGATTATTTTCCCACATACACGATTATACATTATTACTAAGAATTTTAAGAGAAAAGGAGAAAAAAGGGGAAGGGAGAATTCAGTAAAATCAACCACTATATCCCAAACATCCGACATGATGGTATGTGCTACATGGACCTCCCCACTTCTGCAAAGGAGGAAGAGGAAATGTATAACTCTGATTCTCAATCCTTTTTTTCATGCTCCCTGGCCACTGTCACAGCAATGAGGCCCCAGATGGCAGACAAAGCAGAAACCATCAGAAATATAACAAAGACTGTCACCTTTCCAGGTCTCAGTTTCCTCATCTGTAAAAAGAGGAAGTAGTTTTTAAATTTCTTCAACTTATTGTCTTCCCATTCAGCCAAAAGAATAATTATTAAGCGATCATCATAAGTGATCTGTAAACTTGGTAATATTAAAACTAACTACTCTTCTTCATCTAAGTTATTGATACATATATTAAGCAGAATAGTTTGGAAGATACTTTGGCTATACTATTACTAAATACTGCTAGATCTAAGTCATTGATACATATATTAAGCAAAATAATGTGGAGGATACTTTGGGCATACTACTGCTAGATACTAGATTTCAGATTGAATGTAAGTTCCTTATTTCATTTTTATCTTGACAAACAATACGGGATTGTTGATGTTTGTGGAATTAAATTAGATATTGACTGATTAATCGACTTTCAATTGGTTGTAAATCTTCTCTCATTGTCAGTCGTCCTGCCCATCCATCCATCTGATTCACAAAGAGACTTTGAAATCAAGATGAAAAAATAAAATAAAATAAAATAAAACAAGGGGGTTGCGCCTTCCAGTTCTGCCTTTGTGCTGTAGTGCTGCTGTAGTGCTCCTGTAGAGCTTTGTGATAATGTAGTGTTCCCTACATCATCATTCTAGCACAGCTGTTAGGAAAAAGGAAAGTCCTTTGTAAACCTTTGACCTCATACATGGAAGCTGTGGGATGTACCAGGCCACCAAAGACACATATGGCCACAGTTGTGCGGTCTCCAGCCCCTTCTTGCTTGTAGCCTGATTTTCTGAGTCTGGGAGCCAGGCTCCTTTTGTTTGCTAGACCAGCTGCTCAGTTTAGGGGGTTGGGAAGTTTATATCTGTCCTCCCTCAGGGATGCTGCCAATGGGAGGTTTGAACCGACATTCACATCAGTGACTCGCTCTTGCCTCCCTCCCCCTTCCCAAACAGTCTGCAGCCCCCAGCTTCATTTGCCTCCTCAGATGTCCAGGCTTCCAGACTGTTCTCAGGATATGAAACGCGGCATCTCAAGCTTTCAAGAAGCTCCATGTTCTTTATCTCTGTGTCTCTGATATCTCTGAGGTTGATTGTAGTTTTTTCCTAATACTGTCTGCAGAGCAAACGCCGCTGTCTTGGCCCCTGAGTGCTATCTGCACTGACTTTCTCCAGCTCAGATTCCCCAGTATAAGTCAAGATTCCTGGGCTCTTGTCCCCACTCCGTCCCTTCTCCCTTCTCTTGTCCCTTCTTCTCATGGATCCAATTAGTGAATCCTAGATGCTTCCTGCTCTCCTCCTTTCAGAAGCAGACAGCCATTCTCCACAGGGGAAAGGAACAAGTCCCCAGCTTCAGGTGCATGAGGATGTAATCAAAGTGATGTGGGCATAGCCCCCTTTAAGATCCCTTTCCTGATCTCCAACTTCCTTTGGGACTGACCTTTGATTTACAAGATCTGGTCAAAACCATCCTTTTGTATTCCAAGGGGAGAGATCCGGATCCGAGCCAGTTTGGGCTGTACCCAGCCCCCATTCTAATGATCTGCTCAGGTAGCCCAACCCCCACCTGGTGGGTTCTGGTCCTCGAGGAATCAACCTGAGCTCCACCCTAGGCCCCTTCAAGCAGATAAAAGAGCCAAGTTGGAATCATCTCTTGGCAGAGTTGAAACATGCGAGCAACATGCTTTGTATCACAGACTCTCCGTCCCGCCGCCTTTGGTGTATTTCTTCTTCTATCTAATACCTTTTACTAATCAGACTTTAACCTTACTTCCAAATCCTACAATAAACTTCTTTTTATCAATCTAGGTTTTTGGGCCTGTAAATTCACTTACGGGGGACTCTCGCCGCCGCTAGAACTCATTTAACTTTGTATCCTTGCGCCGAATCCAAAGGGGTTGCAGGGGAGCTCCATGTGACTCCCTGTACCCCAAACCTGCCACTAGACCTCAGTTAATCCTAATTTTATTGAGGTATAGACCTCATCATTCGGTTATACCTCATCAAAAGGAACCACTGGTAGAAATGGTTTGCTCTGCTTTCCTGGATTATCTCACCCCAGTTCATCCTGGCAGTCCTGTTTCTCTGAGGCTGGGACTTTGGAGTCCTGTGTCTCTTGCACTGGCTACCTTGAGGATGAAACCCAAAGGCCCAGATTTCCACTTAAAATCCAAAAATATTGGGGTTGGAAAGGACATTAGAGATGCTCATTTTGTAGCTGTGATGACTACCTGGGACTCCCAAGTTTGGAGCCCAGCCATATAAACATCTATGTAGTTCACTCAGAAAGTCTGACCTCATGATGCACAGTTGAAAAATGATTTGGTCCTACCCTGATGTAAATGGATTAATAAGAATAGAAATGGATTTGGAGAGGAAGTGGATTTGAGTCAGTCAGTCAATAAGCATTTATTAAGCACTTACTATATGCTAGGCCCTGTGCTGGATCCAAAGAAAGGTAAAAACAGTCCCTGTCCCTTTAAGGAGTGCACATTCTCTGAGATAACTACACATATGACTTTGAGATAGCCATTTAATCTTTATGAACCTTATTTTTTCTTCAATAAAATATTGTTGTCCACTTATTTCTGATTCTTTGTGACTTCAATTTGGGATTTTCTTGGCAAAGATAGGGGAATGGTTTGCTATTTCTTTCTCCAGCTCATTTTACAGATGAGGAAACTGAGGCTGACAGGATAAAGTGACTTGCCCAGCTAGAGGGTCTCTAAGGCTGAATTTGAACTTAGGTCCTCCTGACTCCAGGCTGAACTCTTTATCTACCACACCACCTAGCAACCTTCCATAAAAATGACAAAACTAAATGGCCCCCAAAGTCCCTTCCAGCCCTAAATCCTCTGGTCCTCTCAATTGCTTCTTTGATAATCAGGACAGAGATCCCCAGAAGTATACATGGTGGCTAGAGTGCTAAACTTGGAGACAGGAAGGACTGTATTCAAATCTTACCTCTCCTACTTAATAGAATGTCAGCTTCTTAAGGGCAGGTACTATTCCACTATTGTTTTTGCGTGTCCAGCTCCTGGAACTATATTTGGTGCATAATAAGCTTTTAATAAATGTTAATGGATTTTAAGAAGTGCAAATAGTTAATTGACTGTTAGCTATGTGACCAGCCACTCAACCGTTTCCTCATCAGCAACATCAGTATAATAAATACTTGTGATATTTACCTTGGAGGATAGTTGTGAGACTAAAATGAGATAATGTGAACAAAATGTTCTGCAAACTTTGAAACCTCTCATCCCAAGCACTTCTCACATATCTCAAGCTTTAAGAAAGCTCTTTTTCATCACTTCTGTCCCTTCAGAACTCCTCTCTGGCTCCTGCTTCCTGGACCTACATCTATAGACCAATATATATCGATTATATAATCTGTAGCCCAATACCTCAAGATCCAAGCTTTCCCAGATTAATCTATAGTTTTATTCGTACTACACACTGCCTTATGACACTACCTTGAAGGTTCCCCTAACTTTGGATTGCTAGGGAGACAATCTCTTTCTCACTGGACATGCACTATTGGAATAACTCACAGTAATAGGATTAGTGGCGTCCAACAATCTTTGCAGTATTCCATACCCTTCATACTCAAACGATCAGGTAGGAGATAGGTGGGAGGCTGTATCAAAGGGATTAGCTAAAAATTAAAGAAAGAAAAGTGAGATAAAATTAAGTCTCAGTGCATGGGATTGGTGAATTGTAGGCTCCCCAAATCTTGTCCCATAACATAAATCTCTCCAGCTCTGCTGCTCATTACCCTGCATCTGCACATAGACGCGTTACTTAACATGTTTTTTGATTGACTGCCTCTGAGGCTCTAGTCCCACCAGTGCTCTTTTTCCCCAAGAAGAAACTCTTCTTAATCTAATACAATAAGCATGTTTTAAGTGCTAGATAAATAGAGCATTTATTAGGCACTTGCTGTGTTCATTGGCTAAAAATACAAGTTAAAAGAAATAGTCCCTGCCATCCACGAGTTGACATTCTAAAGGAAAAAGACAAGACATAAAATGGAGCTAAAAGATGGGAGGGGGGAATTGTGTCTAAGGCACTGAGCTAGACTCTGATGACAAAAACAGAAATGAAGCAGACCTGTCCTCAAGAGGCTCATGTTTTTACCAGCCCTGTCCTGGGCTGTGCAAGACAGAAGGAATAAATTGGAAATATATTGCGAAAAGCCCTCCACCTCTCATGAGACTCTAATTGGATCAGTGAGGTGGTCTCTAAAGAGCTTCCCAGCCTCCGCCGGACCAACAGAAGTCAAGACTGTCCTGGCAGATCTAATAAGAGAGCTGGCCCATTTGTGGGCAGTTAAGGGATGCAATGCAGGGAGCACCAGGCCAGGAGGCAGGAAGGTTTGTGTTCCTGAGTTCCGATCAGTCCTCAGATACTTCCTAGCTGCGTAGGACAAGTCATTTCATCTCCATATTCTCTGTGTGCCTCAGTCTCCTCATCTGTAAAAGGAACTGGAGAAAGAAATGGGAAATGATTCCGGTACTTTTGACCTTAGTGGTTCTTTAGCCTAACCCTCTCATTTTATACCTGGACCAGCTGAGAGCTCCAGAGAGAAGTACTTGAAGTCGCACCGGGGCGGGGGGGGGGGGGGGGGGGGGGGGGGGGGGGGGGGGGTTGATGGCGCTGGTGGGAACCAGTGGAAGGAAGGTCAGGCCTTTCAGTTCTCCAGCTAGTATCCTTTCCACTCAAACTCCGGCCTCGGCCCAGGTCCCCCCCAGTGTGGATGGTGTGCTTTGGGAGAAAGCAAAATCACTGCGCGTCCCTTCCCTCCATCTGGGATAATTTTGTTTCCTAGGAGGATCAAGGGAAGTTAAAAGGGTCCACGGCTGTGCCCAGAGTTACCCATCCTGGCCAGGATGAGCGAAACTCACTGAAGTCATTCTGATGCAAACCAGACTCAAGCTAGCTGGAAGAGCCCCCATTAATCTGTCAGAACAATCGCTCACAGCTGTTTCCATTTACACACAGCATTCCCTGGCCCCTGGCCCCAGAGACCTCGGAGACTATTGATGTTTATGTTTTCAGGCTTGGTCTTGAGGTATTCACCATCCACTCCAAGGCCGAGGGGGAGAGCCAGTGGGTCTCTGGGCACCAGCTCCCCAATCCTGGGGAGCTGGAGCGGGGAGGGCCTCGGGATCTGTAGCCAGACTCCCATGTCAATGAAAGGCAGGCAGAGGATGGCTTCTTTACACAAAAACACTCGAATCCAAGCTGGAGTTACGGCTCACCCAGCAGTCCTCAGTCCTGCTAGGCCAGAGGTGAAGTCTCGACACTCTCTTGTCTCAACATATAGCATCTTTGTACTCAGGATCCCCATTTCCTCCTTAAGATATTGGTGAGAGCAAAGCAGCTCATGACTGGGGAGTATGGTATCTCTCAATGGAAAAATGCCACTTTACCATAACTGATCCGGGAACTCACAGACATGCTGACTTCTGGGTAGCTGATTGTCGATCTCCACATCCGAATTCTTACTGCAGGGCAGATTGGGAAGTCTGACCCCCACATAGAAAGTTGCCTGCCTCAGACAGATCCTAACAGCATGAAAAGTTAAGCAGAAAGGAGCCTTATAGATGGTCTTATTTTTCTAAATTTTGGGGGTTTTTTTTAATGCAAGTTTAAAACACAAATAAAATCATCTTCACACACAAAGTAAAACAAAAAAAGGAAGGTGGTACATGAAATTAAGAATTTCTTTTATGTACAACTTGCATTTCCTTTTTTTACATATAATAAATTCATTAAGCAATGTTAAAAGCTTTCCTGCTAGTCACTTTCCCTTTGGATTTCTTTTTATTGTAGTCTCCCTCAATGATCCTCTTTTCTTTTCATTTCTTCTTTTTTTTTAACATCCTATTATAGTCCTTTTTTTTCCTTTCTATCTCCTCCCTTAAATTAAAAAAAAATTAATACATATGTGGAGTCAAGAAAAACAATTCCTACATTGCCTATTTCTAAAAAACATAAGTTGTCTTCTTTATCCTAACAGGAGTGGGTAGCATGCTTCATCTCAATTCTCTAAAATGATGGTTGTTCGTTGCATTTGAAAGATTATGTATTAATTGAATCTATCAATCACTTCCAACTTCACTTAAAGTAACTCTCTTAATCAGGTATGAACATCTCTACTTAATGAATCAATAGAAGGCATTAGTCTAGGTAGAAAAATCTTTAATTTCATTTTATCTATTGAGTAGTAGAGCTAGGATATGAACTAAGGATTTCCTTTCTGCATCATGGAAAAATCCCTGGTCAGGTTCTTCCAATCAGTCAAAATCTTCTCCTACATCTAGATTTCCAGAGCCTCCCAAAAGGGATCTATCAGTAAGATGTGTGTGTGTGTGTGTGTGTGTGTGTGTGTGTGTGTGTGTGTGTGTGTGTGTTGGATAGGAATGAAACTCCCAAGTACACAGTCTTCCAACCAGTGCATCATGAAAATATCTTTGGGAGTGGAGTATGATGTATTTGTATTTAATGAGACCCATTTGTGAATTTTTTACTGAGGAAGGAACTAGGATAGAAGAGAAAAGCAACTGGGAAGGGGGTGTGTGTGTGTGTGTGTGTGTATTGTGATATTTCTTTGGAGAACTCTTTTTTTTATCTTTCTGCCTTCTTTGAAATCACAACAACCTCACATATTTCAGAGAATAGTGGACGGGCACTGGATATGTGGTGATTTCAGGGATAGGCTGAGGTCAGCATCTTCTCTAAAACTTATAGTTTGAATAGTTTTGCAGGGCCCTAATTTGTTCAAAGTCACACAACCAATATATGTCAGACACAGAATTTGAATTCAAATATTCCTTGCTCTAAGGTTCTACAGCATCATACTACACATACTGTAACTTTTAGGGGCTTAATTATTGTTGAAATAATGAATGATTACTTATTGGCATAGAAGAGGATTCTTGCTCAGGTATACCTTGACCAGATGGCCTCTGTGGCTCTTCAGAACCTGAATTTCTATTATGAATGAATGGTCCAGGTAATACAATGAGTGGAGGTCAGAAGCCTTAGGTCAAGGTCCAGTTTCAGCACCAACCAGCTTAGATGATTACGGCAAACCCCTTTCCTCTGGGTTTCTATTTCCTAGCCTATCAAATGTGGAGATTAACCTAAATGGTCTCTCAAGATCTTTTCCAGGTCTAACATATGAAAATCATTCCTCCCCTCTCCCTGCTCTTGATATCCCATCACCCTGTTCTCTGATTGCCTAAGTCTCTGATTTTCAAGCCCAGAAAATTCTCCACCTCCAAGGACTGCTTTCTATTAAGCCCAGAGGTTGAGTACCTCACTACACTATTTATACAAGCCCCTACAAAGGAAACCTCCATCTCCTGTTCTCCTTTCCCATGTCCATTAATCCACCATCTTCTTTTCACTTAGGAGTGATGAATTAGTATTGTTTGAGGAGGATAATAGAAGTTTTGTAATATTTATTCCAACAATCCAGGACAGCCTGGCCTAGTAGAATTACTGGTATGAGAGAGACTAGCCTTTGCTGGCAATAAAACAGGAAATAGCCTGGAATGACTCCTAATTCCATTTGGAAGGGACAGATGCTTTGTCCAAAGTCAGGCTTCTATCTCCAGGCAGTTGGAGCCAGGATTCCCCACCCTGGGTTCACAGCACCCCAGGGGATCTTCACTTATCTCAGTGGGGGAAGTCATGAAATCCTCAAAACTAAACTTCTTTTAATTTGCTTTCATTTTTAAAATAAATATAATCCTTGTGTCAGAGATTCTCATATGACACAAGGGGACCAAGGGTATTTCACTGAAGGGATCCTTGGTCAATCCTGAAATTCTGTGAGTCACAACCCCATATGGGGTCACGTAACTGAATGTGGGGATCATAAAATTATGATTTATTATCAGGAAATGTTTGGGTTGTGAACTATTTTATCTGTTTAGCCAGGGTCAGGTAAAAATTTCTCTGATAAATAAGGTTAGAAGAATTGCATATATTTAACCTATATTGGATTATTTGCTGTCTAATGGAGAAAGGAGATGGGGAGGGAGGGAGAAAAATTTGGAACACAAAGTTTACCAAGGGTGACTGTTGAAAATTATCTTTATGTGTATTTTGAAAAACAAAAAGCTATTATTATAATAAGACAATTCCTTTAAAAAGGAGGGAGGTTGTGAGCAGAAAAAGTTAAAGAAGCTCCGACCTAGATGAAGCTTTTCTTGGTTCTCTCTACCACCCCAAAACACACTTGTTAGCTTTTTCTTCCTGTTGAAATTACTTCATCTTATGAATCTCTGTACATGTTCTATATCTTCAGAAAGCTCTTTAGATTAGAAATCACCTTATTTATGTGTCTTTATTCCTAACACCTGGCATAGTGCTTTGCATATAAGGTTAGGGATAGGCACTGGACCTGAGATTTCACTGACATAGGGAATTGTCAGATGATCAGACTCTTTCTGACAATACCTTTCATACTGAGATGCTTAACTATTTGTTGAATCAGGTTGAATTGGATTGAATTGGACTGGATGGAGGCATTCCTCTAATTTACCTGTCTAGTTACCCAGGCAGTTATTTAGATAATGAGATTAGTAAATCATAGTCTGTTCTTTTTTTCTGGGGTTCATTTTATTTTTTCTGATTATATATGTATATTGATTTTTAAAATACCCATTTCTTTATAAGTTATGTTGGGAGAGAAAAAAATCAGAACAAAAGGGGAAAACCGCAAGAGAAAAAAAATAGAAAAAAAAAATGAACATTGCATGTATCCATAGTCTGTTCCTATTGAACCATAGGGACCTTCAGTGATTGCTTCTTTCATTGGTAAATATAATGGTCAACCATGCCTTTAACAAATTGTCCTAGAGTTTTGCCAGGAGCAAAGTTAAACTCGCCATTCTCTGTTGCAGATTCTATCTTCTATTTTTTTTTTAAACTGGGACTTTTGTCTTTCTTATTTTCTTATTTTCTTATTTTCTTCTTAAAGACATTTTCAAGAACACTAAATACTCAGCAAATCCATCCACTGCCTCTCTTGGTTTCTTAACATGTGCTTCTTCTTCCCGGCTTGATGATTTGAATTCATTAAAGGCAGCTGGTTTTCTTCTTACCACTTCTTCATTTATCTTGACTTTCAGATTTTTGTTCACATTTTTTATTTGACCCTTTCCAGTCCAAAGAGCATTTCTCTTGGCTAAGAAAACAGAAACAAGCTAAGAGCTGAGTAGTTTCATCTTCTCATTGATATCTGTTATTGCTATCCCCCTATCCTTTCTTTGATCTTCCTCTTGTCATGGCATAGGTTTTAAATCTCCCCTCCCTCTTTTTGTCCTTAACAAAAACTTTTCTTAACTTTCATTGCCAACCTCAGATCAGTCTGAACTTTAGTGTCTGTTATTACAACTGTTCTTGCACTTAGCCTCTTATCTACCCTTGCTTCTATCTTCCATGTGTATCTTTTTAAAATGGAAGCTGGCCACTGCATTCCCTATACATCCACATTAATCTCTTTCTTTGGCTCAGTATTTGCTCCTTTGCCAAATATTTTGTATTTGTTTATGCCATTTTTTTTAGAACTTTTCATTCCTTTTTAGATTGACTACACATGGAGAGTTTTAGATCTTGTGAACCTACCTGTCTTTTCTCTATATGGCACCATATCAAGCTATCACATATGTCATCTATGGCCACCATGATTCTAACAAATAATCACTCCTATTCTTAACAACCAGATTACACAGAATTTTGAATTCCAGATGAAAGAGCTTGGATTTTATTCAATAAGAAATGAGACACTCTTGAAAGTTTTTGAATAGAGGTGTGAGATGAGTAGAACTGAGCTTTGGAAAAATGAATGTGTTGGGTCTAGAATGGCAGGGCCTGGAGTCAGGACGATCTGAATTCAAACTCAGCTATAGACCATGTGTGACCATGGGCAAGTTACTTTACTTCTGTTTACCTCAGTTGCCTTAGCTGTAAACTGGGGATAACAACAGTGTCTCCCTCCCAGAGCCAGTATCAAATGATATAAGAAAAAATGAGTTAATATTTGTAAAAAGAACTTGGCTCAGAGCCTGGCACATAGCAGGCACTATAGAAATGCTTATTCCCTGTACCCTTCTTTCTCTTCCCCAGGATGGGTTGGAGAGAGATATTGGAAGCAGAGAGAAGTTAGGAGATTTTTGTAATAAGTCCAGATAATGAGGGTCTGAGCTCAGATAGGTACAGTGGAAATGAGACAAAAATTAAACTGCTCATAGATTTCAAAAGATTGATAAATATTGTGTTAGAGAAAGCATCAAAAGAAATAATTGACTTACAAGATGACTTATTTCAAAAAGGTCATTTCTTAGGTCCATGATGGATTCATAGGTGAGCAAGGATCATATTACTCTTAGAATGAATTTAGGTGCCTAGATAGCAGATATAAGATAGCTTTTTATTTTCTCTACCAAAAAAACCACATGAGATACAAACTAATAAACAGATAACAAACTAAAATAAAATAAAATAAAACAACTAACCTATTACACTCATTCCCCACTTCCCTCCCTTCCCCATTCCCAAGATAAAGACAACTTTGTGGTATCATTAAATATATTTCACATTCATTTTGGACCCATATTACCCAAACAGACCACAAAGTCCAAATCTCTTGGCCAGGCATAGAATGGTAATCAATTTTTTTTAGCTATAAGATGATTCTGCCAATGGCAATCTTCTCCTTTGAAAACAAAACAAATATATCTATACTATTAATGAAATCTTTTCTTGATTGGAAACAGCAGCTTAACTGAGGAACTTAGGAACTCATAATCATGTAGGCTGGTATCATAAAGTTCTTAAGCTTATTGGTCACTGACTTGTGTCCAGAGAAAGAAAAAGAAAAAATGAAGAAACTCAAGATCTAGTCTCAGACTCACTGAAGCAAGCACATGTTCACATAATCATGTGCATGTACTAAAAGCCAACATTTATTCTTGGAGGGCAGTAGAGGAAAGAAATCCTCTCCCCACTTCTAAAATCCAAAGCAAAGGAAGCTTCTTCAATGAGCAAGGCATCCAAAAGTGAAGAGAAGAATTGTGGTCACAGCTTGTAGAATCCTACAAGAGTTCATCCATATGATTCTCAGCCACCAATCATCTTCATGGAAGTCCCAGTTATTAAGTGTCAATCAGGAGTTCCCCAAGTTATCTTCAGCCCTGAAGTCAGGAGGACCCGAGTTCAAATTTGGCCTTAGACACTTAACACTTCCTAGCTGTATGACCCTGGGCAAGTCACTTAACCCCAATTGCCTCAGCAAAAAAAAAGGAAGAAGAAGAAGAAGGCAGAATTGTGTCTAACTCTAGATGCTCTAGTTAAGTAAGCCAGAATTTCTTCTGATTATTCTGACACACATCAATAAAATACTAAAAAATATTTTTTCAAAATAAGACACTCTAAACTGCATTTCCATATGAAGAATATTTAAATAAAAAAAATGTTTAGCAAAAACATGAATTGAGGATGGGGAGGTATGATTGCAGGGTGAAGTGGAATGAACTCCATATTTGAAAGCAGAAAAATTGAGTTTGGACCTCGATTCTGCTTTTTACCATCTGTTAACCTTGGATGGGGGTAGCTAAGTGTTGAAGTAGAGAATAGAACCAGGAGTCAGGAAGATTCATCCAGCTTCAGACTCTCAGTTGTGTGAATCTGGGTAGTCATTGAACCCTGGTTGCCTCGGTTTCTCCATCTGTAAAGTGAGCTTGAGAAGGAAATGGCAAAACATGCTAGTATCTCTGCCAAGAGTATCCCAAATGGGTTCACAACATATCTGAATTGACTGAACAAGCACAACAAGAACAAATTGCTTAACCTCTCTGGGATCCAGTTTCCTCATCAAGAGATTCAATTTTGAGAGGCAACAAGCAGCATTAGAAAGACAATTGGGTTTGGGGCCAGGGGAGTTGGGTTGTAGATCCTGGCTTTGCCACTTTCTGAGTGACCTTTGACAAATCACCCACCCAAAGCACTTTCTGGGTCTTCATTTTCTTATCTGGACTATGAAGGAGGTGATTTGGATGGCTTCTAAGATCCCTTTCATCTCTTAATCTATATTTCTATGATCCTATCTGTGAAAATGGTGTTGTTCTAGAAAAAAGGTGCAAAACCAATGAACTGGTAGAAGTTAACAGGAGAAACAAATGTCTAATATACATAGTGAAGGGGTTGGGGGAGTTAATGAGCTCCCTGTCATTAAAGCTCAAGCAGAGTCTCTCTGATTATTTATTAGTGATTTTGTAGATGTTCTCTAAAGTCCTATTTGAAGAATTCCTAATTCTATAATTATACCCCTTCATTTACAGCTAGCCCAGAGTTATGACATTGGACACGTACTTATTTAATCATTGTACATGTATACAAAACAAAGCAACTATAGGTTTGTTGAATCCATGCTGTTGTACGGATTCATTATATGTGAATGTATGTATGGAATGACATTGTAAATGGCAATAAGTGTATATTAACTCCCATAGAAGGTCAAGTAAACTTTTCTTTGCCTGGATACCTTCAGAGGCAATAGACCTGACCAAGCCAGTAGAGGAAAGAATGGACAGTGGGAAATAACATAATGAAAATATTGACTGATTTATTTGCTATAAATGCAAGAGTTTAGCTGTACATCTATCACCATCGCTGAGTGATATGTTTTACTGGGGGCAGGATGAACGTAGTACAAGATTCATGACCACTGGGTCAGGAGGCACAACAGGCGTGGGGTACACAGAAAGGTCACTGGGGAAGAAGAGGTGACAAAGTCAGGACAGAGGAGTGTCCTTACTAGTGTTGTGACAAAGAAGTCATGGGAATTCTCTATGCATTTTTTAGTGGCTGAGTTCCTGTTTTTCTGGAAATACCCCTCACTTTGAAAGAAGGTTAGAAAATGGGACATTCATACTCACATGGACTCTCTTTAGTCTACATAGGATCAGATGACAACCTCAAATCTCTTTGTTTTGTAACTTCATATAGATTTCATAGGTGATTTCATTTCAGAATCTTTTAAGGATTCTGTTATGAGTATACATAGAGAGTGAATGCATAATTTGATTTTACTGGTATAATATAAACAAGAAACTAGAGGTAGAAAGGAGATTGTAGCAGAAAAAATGGGGAAAGTGGAAGTAAATGAGGGAAATTATATTTCAGGAAGAGGCAAAGGAAATATATTATAATTGAGGGAAAGAAGGGAGAGGGATGTGAATCTTACTTTCATCAGATTTGGCTCAAAGAGAAAATATTAGACATATTTGGTTTCACTGAGAAAGTTATCTCACCTTATTGAAAAGTGAGAGGGGGAAGGGGAAAAGGAAGGGGTAGGCTAAATAGAAGAGAAAACAGAAATAGTAGGGGAAAGGTATAAGAAAGGAGGAGGGACTCTAATGGCGGAGGGCTGCTGGAGGCAAATAGTGCTCATAAGTAAAATACTGAGGAGGAAGGAAAGGAGAAAAGCAAAGAGAAAAGTATAAATTAGAGTTAATAAGATGGCAGGAAATAAAGAATTAGTAGTTTTAACCATAAATATGAATGTGGTGAACTCTCCCATAAAACATAAGCAGATAACAGACTGGATTAAAAGCCATAATCTTACAATATGTTGTTTACTAGAAACACATTTAAAGCAAGGTGATACATACAGAGTAAAGGTAAAAGTCTGGAGCAGAATCTATTATGCTTCATGTGAAGTAAGAAAAAAAAAAAAGAAAGAAAAAAAGCAGGTGTAGCCATGCTGATCCTCAGACCAAGCAAAAGTAAAAATTGATCTAATTAAAAGAGATAAGGAAGGAAACTATGTCTTGCTAAAGGGCAGCATAGATAACGAAGCTGTATCAATACTAAACCTATATGCATCAAGTGATATAGCATGGAAATTCCTAAAAAAGAAGTTAAGAGAGTTGCAAAAAGAAATATTCAGCAAAACTATAAATGGGAGATCTCAAACTTGCTTTCTCAGAGCTAGATAAATCAAACCACAAAATAAATAAGAAAGAGGTTAAAGAGATAAAAAGAATAGTAGAAAAGTTAGGTATGATAGATCTTTGGAGAAAATTGAATGGAGATAGAAAGGAGTACATTTTCTTCTTGGCAGGTCATGGAATCTATACAAAAACCGACCATATGTTAGGACATAAAGACTTCAAAATCAAATGTAGAAAGGCAGAAATAGTAAATGCATTTTTCAGAGTCTTTTAAGGAGAATATAAGCAATGATATCTCACATTTACCTAACACATTTAGGTCTATAAAATGTTTTCTTCACAACAGTTCTGTGAAGTGGATATTATAAATATTATTAGTACAATTTTACAGATGTGCAAACCAAGTCCAATGAGGTAAAAATTACTTGTCCAAAATCATTCCATCCTTAAATATCACAACCAGGATTTGAATTTAAACCTTCCAATTCTTTGTTTAATGCATCTTCCACCACACCAGATGTATGATTTGGTTTTTTTCACCAGAAAGCCAAGGTGTCCAAGGACTCACATATTCAACCCCAAAATGAGTTGGTGACATCCAGTCCCATTAATGCTCTCCAAGGTACTGAAGTGTCTATGACCCAGGCTTGGAATAATCATGTTGTATAAGAGACATTTCCCTATTCATATTTTCTTGCTTTCTTAGTAATAGCCTTTTTTTTCAAAATATATGCAAAGATAGCTTTCAGCATTCACGCTTGCAAAACCTTGTGTTCCAAATTTTTCTCCTTCCCTTTTCCCCACCCCCTCCCCAGACAGTGAATAAGCCAATATATGTTAAATTTGAAATTATTCTATATGTATTTCCATAATAATCATGCTGCACAAGAAAAATCAGATCAAAGAGGAAAAAATGAGAAAGAAAACAAAAAGCAATTTCTTGCTTTTAAAAGAAAAAACATGGCTAATGTAAAAATCTGTTTTGCATTACTTCATATATATAATGAATATTATATTTCTTGCCTTCTCAATGAGGAAGAGAAAGAATTCACAACTGAAAATAACAATTTTTAAAAAAGAAAATGAATATGAGAATTCAGAAAAACATGGGAAGACTTGTATAAACTGATGCAGAGTGAAGTATACAGAAGCTGAAACCTGTGTATTCAATTGCAACAAGAACGTAAACTCTAAAATTAAGTTGAACACCATATAATCATAATGGCCAATCTTGGACAACCAAGATGTTGTTTCTTTAGAGAGGTGGGAGTTTCTAGGTGCAGAACATTGTCTATGCAGTCAGATATGGTGTCAGTCAGATACTTTTGCTTATCTCTTTTTCTGTGCTATAAAGGAAAGGATGCTGGGTTTCAGGGAAGGGTAAAATGTGGAGATGATTATGATGTAAAAATAAAATAAAACATTCATTTTTAAAATAACACTAATAATAACCAGGTGATCTTCAGGGACCTGTAGGACCCTCAGGGTAACTTGTGATGTGCTGCTCTGTAAAGAAGAGCTTAATATAGACCTTCCCTCTTACTGCCCTCCCTTCAGGTTTCTTCTTCCTAGTGTTGTTCCATTGTTCTTGCACAAATTCCTCCTGCTTCCTGTGAGACTTCATTCAGGAACTCCCTGGCAACTGGAGGAAATGGTTGTGTGTGAACTTTTAAGAGTGGGTCCTCCTCCCAGCGCCTGCCTCGGCTGGGCTGCTCGCATCTCCCTTCCCTGCCTAGATATCTGTAGGATACAGAACCAAGAATCCGACATCCCCCAGGACCCTGCTATTGCAGTCATGAATGGCTCTCCTTTGCCTGCATCCAGACTGGGGTTCAACAGGGATTATTTGGAGGCAAATCCCAAATGCCAGATGCCATCATGTTTTGCTGCTGCCCTCGGTCTTCCCAGCAACTTGAAAATGCCTAGTGCCACCAATCACAGTGATTATTTCCAGAGTATTATCAGTGATATCCAAGTATATGTTGGAGCTGGACAAAGGATTGAAATCAGAGAGATAAACAGGAATGCCCCTTTTCCAGTACTTCCAGGAAAGGCGCAGGGCTTTAGCTGAAGACACTAGATAGGTCTCCACTGAAGTCCAACATTTCTCTAATACCCATAAAAGGCTCTGGAGCACAATGGAAAGCTGCTGAATTTGGAGCCAGGAGATGGTTTTGATGACCCGGAGGGCTCCTCATCAGTCCTGTGAGTCTGAACACATCAGGTCACCTCTCTAATCATCAAGTGGAGAGTCAGAGGTATGCTTCCCAAAGGAGTAAGGGAGACCTGTCAAAGATGACACTGAACTCCAACACTTACTCAACGGGGTGACCCTGGCAAGTGACTTAACTGTTCTGTCCCTATGTTTACTCACCTATAAAATGGAGCCAATTATTTAACCAATGGGGTGACCCTGGCAAGTGACTTAACTGTTCTGTACCTCAATTTACTCACCTATAATATGGAGACAATAATGGAACCTACCTTACAACATTGATGTGACACCAAATGAGATAATAGATGCAATAATTCCAATAGATTTATGATGGAATGAGCCATCTACATCCATGGAGACTGAATGTGGATCAAAGCTAGTAACACCACCTTTTTTGTTGTTTGTTTGCTTGCTTTTCTTTTGTTGTGTTTTTTCCCCTTTTCATCTGATCTTTCTTACACAACATGAAGAATAATGGAAATACATTTAGAAGAATGTTTAACCTAAATCAGATTATTTGCTGTCTTGGAGAGGGGAAGGAGAAAGGGAAGGAGAAAAAATTGGAACACAAGGTTTTGCAAAGGTGAATGTTGAAAACTATCTTTGCATGTATTTGAAAAAATAAAATACTGTTGAACAAACAATATATGCAAAGTGCTGTCTATCTGTCATTTATCTATCTATACACACAAATATATGGATAGATATATAGGTAGATAGACAGATATGTATGTATGTTAGATATTTTTGCTATCTGAGTTATTTGTAGAAATCAAACGATTAGTGTCTTCTCTTTCTAAATTGCTTTGCACTTTTCAAAGGAGTTTCACATTTATTATTCTATTTGATCTTCACAATCATCTTTTGAATGATCAGATTAAGCCAGAGAGTATACTTCTTAGATAAGAAAGAAGATGAAGATAAAAATAAGGAGAAGAGAATAAGGAGGAGAGGAGAAGGGGAAAAAAAGAGAGGAAAGAAAAGAAGGAAAGGAGGAGAAAAAAGAGAAGAGGAAGAAAAACATGAAGTAAAAGAAAATAAGGAGAGAAGCAAAAAAAAGGATGAAAAGAAAAAGAGGAAGGGGAGGAGAGAAAAGAGGAGAAAGGGGAGGAAGAGAGAAGAGAATAAGGAAAAAGGAAGAAAAGAGGAAGGAGGAGAAGAGAAGAAAAGGGAGGAGGAGGAGAAGAAGAAGAACAAGAAAAACGAGAAGGAAAAGGAGGGGAAGGGGATGGGGAAGAGGAAGAGGAAAAGGAAGGAGGAGGAAGTCATTACTTTTCTACCTACCATACAATATTCTTTATAGGTTTATCATTTTGTAATAGTTGTATCAAATTCAAATATAAGTGGGGGTGGAGACACTAAAGCATACCTAAAGGATTCCTGTAGGCCATATGTTGGATTAATTTTAAAATGTAACATTATTTATGAGTTTTTGTATTTGTATTAATTTTGTCAGCTATTTCCCAATTCCATTTTGATCTGGAATAAACTGTGCTCAGGAGCATCATGAACCATCTGTTTTTCCCTTTTATCTATAGCATGCCCTCTAAATGTGGGCGTCCCCCAAGGTCTGACTTGAGTCCTCTTTTCCCTTTAGACTCACATTCAATGACTTCATCAGCTTTCATGGATTTAATTAATTTTTTGATGCAAATTACTCCCATATCTATCCATCCAGTCTCTCTTCTGGATTCCAATCGCACATTCAGCTAAATCTTGAGTCTAAAACTGAACTCATTATCTTCCCCCAGAAATCTCATCTTTCTTCCAAATTCTCTGTCACCACCATCCTCACAATCATCCAGGTTTTGATCTTGGTGCTACTCTTGATTCCTCACTCTGACCCAACATCTGCTATCACTTGCCAAGTCTTATTTCTTCGGCTGCACCTGTCCACTTCCCCCATTCCTATAACCACTACCCCATTTCAGGTTCTTGTTACCTCTTGTCTGGACTATTATAAACTTCTTCCAATCATTTTCCCTGCCTTAGGTTTCTTTCCTCTCCAATCATTCCCATATACAGGCTCCAAAATGATTTCCCCAAGTATAGGGTCTGACAACATCAATCCCATATTCAGTAAACCTCAATGGCTCTTTGTCATCTTAAAGATCAAGTAAAACATCTTCTATTTATTTTGTTTTGTTTTTTTCTGAGGCAATTGGGGTTAAGTTAAGGGCCAAGATGTGTTAAGTGTCTGAGGCCAGATTTGAACTAAGGTTCTCCTGGCTTCAGGGCTGGTGCTCTATCCACTGAGCCACTAGCTGCCCCTTCTATTTGTTTTTAAACCCTTTCACAACCTGGACTCAACCTCCCTTTCCAACCTTGTTAGGTAGCTCTCTCCCTTCTGGCACATTCCAATTGTACTGACCATTTCATTATTTCTGGCATGAGACACTCCATCTCTTACCTCCAGAATTTTGCATTGGCTATTATCCCATCTCTGGAATGCACCTCCTACTTAGTTCCATCCCTTACACTGCTTATTTCCTTTAAAACTCTGTTCAAGAAACACCTTCTACATGAACCTTTCTTGGTTCCCCAGATGTTAATGCAGCTCTGAAAAAAACTCTCATTTTTATTTTTTATATATTTATTTATGCATATATTATCTCTCCACAGAATGGAAGTTCCTTGAAGGTGAGGATTATTTTATTTTTGTTCCTAGCATAGTGTCTAACATCTTGTAGGCACTTAATACTTGCTGGTTATGACTTATGAATAGCTGGTCTTGGAGTCAAGAAGACATGGGGTCACACTTGACCCCGACACATGCTGGCTTTGTGATCCTGGGCAAATCATTTAACCTCTCAGCATTGCAGGCAACTTTTTTATTCTAGAAGTTGCCGAACAAGTGATATCTGCCTTACTTGAAAGAATTTCCTTGCTGCAAAATTCCTATACCAATGAAATTAAGCATCAAATTTAAATAAGATAATGTTATATGAATATTAATTATATAAACTATTTATTATATATTATAATTATATCAATTATAAGAAAGGAGGAAGGGGAGGGAAAGAAGACAAAAGAGGAAGAGGAGAAAGAAAAAGAAAAGGAAGAAAAAGGAGAAGGAAGAAGAAGAAGAAAAAGAGAAGAAGAAGGAAAAGAACAAAAAAGGGAAGAGGAGGAGGAAGAGGAGAAGAAAGGAGAAAGGAGTAGAAGGAAGAAAAAGAGGAGGAAAGAGGAGGAAGAAGGAAATGATGGGGATGACAAATCTATATGGCTCTTTAATGCTTGATAGCTCTTCCTTCATAACAAACTTGTTTGGTAGTGTGAGTGCTATTGTCCTAGTTTTGCACATAAAAAAATTGAAGCTCTGAGATGTAATGGCCCTTGCCCAGAGTCCATAGGCAATAAGTCCTTTGAATCCAGGTTTCCTGACATCAAGATCAGTGCTCTTTTCAATAAGCAAACTATTTAAATGCTTGTTTATTTACTATCTTCATCAAGAGCTCTCACCACATCTAAAAAACTGTAAATAAAAAATCTGGAAATAAAATAAGCCTCAAGCATCATTGCATGGAGGTCTATTATGGGATTTTCAGCAGGAAAGCGAGCAGATGTGTTTATTAATTGTATCATCCTGAGTAAGTCTCCATTTTTCTGATCCTCACGTTCCCTATTCTATAAATAGGAACAGTAAAATCTGTAGTATTTATACAGGAGTGCTGTAAGGATTAAAAGAGATAAATGTCTGAAAAGGGCTTTACAAACCTTGAAGACTTGTAAAAAGGTCACTTCTTTATCTTGTTGTTCTGGCGTCATTTCAGCCATGTCCTACTTTCTGTGACCCATTGGGGGTTTTCTTGGCAGAGAGAGATACTGGAATCCTTTGCCAGCAAGTTCTTTTTTACAGATGAGGAAACTGAGGCAGACAGGGTTAAGTGACTTGCTTAGAGTTACACAGCTAGGAAGTGTCTAGTTATATTTACCATCTCCATTACCAGTATCGTTCTCATCATGAATACGCCCTGATTAACAAGCTTTATTTTAATGAACTCAGCAAACTCCCTTGAGGACTGAAGTCATAGGTTAATTCTTGTTCCATTTTCTCGATTTGTTTCCTTTGTGTTACCTCATACACTCCTTTTCCACTGTCTGGTCCCCATTCCTTTCTCTTGTACATATGGTGGGTGTGTAATAAGTGCCTGTCATGATGAATTAAAGAGAAGGCAATGAAAACAAAGCATGAGGGTGAGTGACCATCACTTAGAACAGAACATAGAAGGTAGAGCTCAGCGCAGGAGGCAGGAGAAAGTCAGGTCTGGCGGTGTTGAGCAACATGAACCAAAGGGTGGGAGGATGACAGCAGAGGAAGCAACAGTAGCTAAGGGAAGAGATGAGCCATCTGTCCAACATGAACTCCTAGCTGTGGGGGTGAGCTGGAAAACCTGATTTCCGAAGAGCTGATATGAAGGAAGGACAGCTGATGTAAGCCATTACTGGAGAGCATCAAGGATGAGGGCCAGGCACCAGGCGCAGGAACCTTGGCCTCTGTCCCTGGGGTGGGGAGAGAAACATCCCGGCTTCACTGGCCTGGATTCCAGGGGAAATGCAGAGGTGGCCAGCTGGAGGGATCCCCAGGAACTTGAGAACTTGTGTCATCTATTAGGAAGCTACATGAACCAAAAGAGAGTAGACCCCAAGGCTCTGCCATTTGCCACTCCCAATTCAGATTCCCCATAATGCATTAGCTGAAAAAATACATTTTATACACAATCTGCACTTTGGTGCTCTCCTTCAGAGGGATTCCAGATTCCTCGTGCTGTAACCTGGCCAGAACTTACTTTTCCATAGGATTCTGTCTTGGGTTCTTAACCCTAGAAACAGCATCATCTTTGTTGTCTAAATACATCAGCAATGAAGCAAGATAGCTTTCCAGCCATTAAAACTCTCCCACAATAGGCTCTTTGAAAATGTAAATCTCCGTCTTGCTTTAGAATCATAAACTATTCAAGTTCCAAGGCATCTTAGAAATCAGAGGATCTTGAGTTTAAAACTGGAAGGAACTTCCAGGTCATCTAGTCTTCAACTTAAACTGCTTTCTAAACTGTGGTTTGCAACCCCATACAGTGTCATAACTAAATGTGGAAGATAAGAAATTGCTTTATTGTCATTAAATGGTTGATTTGCATACCTATTTCATATACTTATATACCCTGAGTCAGGTAAAAATTTCTTGGGTAAAAAATGTTTAACCTATATTGGATTATTTGCTATCTAGGGAGGGGAGAAAAGGGAAGAAGAGGAAAAAAAATTGAAACACAAGGTTTTGCAAAGGTGAATGTTGAAAACTCTCTTTGAAAACAAAAAGCTATTAAAAATAATAATAAATAAATCTTGACTAGTTGGGAGGGAAGAGGATTGTGAGTTGAAAAAGTTGAAAAAGTTCTGATCTAGTTCAGGGCTTCTCTTGGGGTTCATGGATCCTGAAGGGGTTCATAAATCGATTTCTAGGGCTTCACTAAACTTATATGAAAGTGGAGGAAAGTCTTTATGTTAATTTAATTTTATATGTATTTGTGTATGTAGATGTCATTTTGGTTTTCTTCGAGTACAAAGGATACCAACCAAGAATTTATTTCTTTTTTTCCTGGCACACAATAAGTGCTTAATAAATGCTTATTCCCTTTCTTAATTCTGTTTTCTATTTTGTATATTTAAAAACTTTTCTCTGACAAGGAGTCCATAGGCTCACCAGATTGCTTGACAGATGAGGAAACTGAGGCTCAGAGAGATTAAGTGATTTGGCAGCTTTGGCCAGTTGGTCATACAGCCAGTTGATGTCAAAGTTTCCCAACTCCTCCACTGGGGGTCTTTCCTTTATAGCACAAATTTTCTACTCATGCCCTGTCGTTGTTCATGGTTTGTGTGCCTCTGAATTATGAGATCATGGCAAAGGGAAGTAAGAAAAGCTGGGACTTCACCATGGGCAGTATAATTCCTAGTTCCCCACATGGGCTCTCCTAATTGAATAAAGAGTTGGAATGGCAGGATTGCCAGAAGGCCCTTCATAAATGTCCTCTGGCAGCTGCTTCCTTTATGATGTCAGAGAAGAATCTGTAAAAAAGGGTCCTACACCCTAAATGACATCCCTCCCTACAGGCTGTGGAGTAGGAGTTGGGGGAGATGAAAATTGGGACACATAATTGCTCCCACTTCCCAGGAAAACTCTGTAACTTTTAACAGGCACAAGTACATTCAAGCCCCCCACCTCCTACCACTTCCAGATAACTAAACATTTTGACATCTGATCATTGTTAGGCTTGCATGACCCTAGAATAAACACTCTGTTAGGAGAATCTAATCAGATGTCAGAAGCAAGTAAAAAGATGGATTGTTATTGTTCAGCTGTTTTTTCAGTTTTGTCCAACTCTTCATGGCTCTATTCAGGGTTTTCTGGCAGAGATATTGGGTGGTTTGCCATTTCCTTCTCCAACTCATTTTACAGATGAGGGAACTGGGGCAAAAGTGTCTTGTCACAAGTGTCTGAGGTCAGATTTGAACTCATAAAGATGAGTCTTCATGGCTTGGCGCTCTGTGTACTATGGTGCCTCCTTGTTACAAGGAGAAGGATTAGGCTCACAGAATCATAGGTTAGAGAAAGCTATCCTAGAGATCCTTTACCCAGTCCCTTCAGGAAGCGTGGGAAATTATAAGAGCTCTTTGGAATACAGGTCTTTATTATTCCACTCTTGTTCCTTGAACTCAGGGTAGATCACATATGAAACACTTCACTCCCTGGACAAACTTTGGCTTCCAAGGCAAGTGTTGCCTCTGTTAGTAACATCTTTTTTAAAATAATAGCTTTTTATTTTTCAAATACATGCAAAGATAGTTTTCAGCATTCACCCCTGCAAAATCTTGTGTGCCATATTTTTCTCTCTCCCTCCCTCCCTTCTCCCCTAGACAACAAATAATCCAATATAGTGGACATATAAAAGTGGCTACTTGAAGTGCTTTATAAGGTGGGACTCACAGGTTGAATTGTTCCACACATACCACAATTGCTCAGCTTGGGCATGTGTGAACTCCTGATCTCCTAGGCTTTGCAATTGGGTCAATGAGTGGTGCTGAAAACTTGAACTAGGCTCATTATTCTGCATATGTGCACAAATCACCACCGCCTTTTCCCAGTGCTCTGCGCCCTTATTTAGAGATACTGCTCATAATAACTCATTTATCTCTCTTGGATTATTTTGCTTCCATATCACTAGATTCTACATTCTTTTCCATTCTTATAACCCTTTAATTCCCACTCACACATTAATATAGTAATATAAAAATGGGGATTTTTATCCGTGTTCCTATTCATGTAAACACAAAAGACTTGGACTTCTCAAATCAATCAAAATTGCAAACTTGGTGTGAACCAATCCTTGACTGGCTTTGGAAGAGGAAAGTATTTGGGTTATTGGATGAAAGGAATGATTCTCCATAGGAAATATTTTGTGATTGGGCTCTCAGTTTTATATGGGAAGTTAGAGGTGCTCAGTCCAGCAGAGAAGCAAGCAAGCGCAGGAGTTTCTAGGCAGGAGGAGGCCTGAACCACAGGGAAACAAGATGGAGGGCTACACTCCTGTTCCCTCATTGACCTTGTCACTGAAGAGACTGGACTGCTCTCGTGTCCAACCAGGAGCAACAAGAGATTCCCCACAGCCAAACATGGACAAATAACCAGACAGATTTAGAAAGACGGGCATCTTAGAAACAAAAAAATTGTTTTAAAACTTGAGAGTCTTGAACTAGAAAAAAAAAAAAAGTTGACAGTAGGACTTCCAGTATTTACCCTTTGGACACATATTCTCTCTATATGTGCCTCGTCATTATATTTTATATTTGTCTCTACTTTCCCCACAGACTGTGTGTGTGTGTGTGTGTGTGTGTGTGTGTGAGTGTGTGTGTGTGTGTGTGTGTGTGTGTTGGGCAGTGGACCCGACTTTTGGAAGGATGTCTTTGTCCCAAACCTATCAGGATATTCCATTTTCTGACAGATACGGTGAGCATATGAGCTGGGGGCTCGTGAGCAGCAGTATTAGAAACTCCCTCAGAGTAGTCCCTGATACTGGTATGAATGAAATAGCCCTTTGAGAGTCAATCTGCCCATGCTAGTGAGAATTAGGGAAGAAGGCCTGGAGAGAGTGCTCTAGCAACTAGTCACCTCACCTCGGGTTCTATCTCCACTCCTACATCTTTGTTTAGAACAACTTTCTTCCACCTCTGCCCAACTTCCTCCAAGCATAGTGCAGCTGCTTCATGATCCCCTGCACTCCCCAGTTTATTAGATTATTAAGAGGTTACTGCTCTCTCTCTCTTGAATTTACTGTTTATTAATTTAACTAAGTGCATGTTGTATCTCCCCAGGAGAATATAAACCCCTTGAAGGCAAGTATTATTTTATTTTTGTCCATGTCCGCAGTACTGAACACAGTGCCTGGCACACAGTCGGTGCCTAATAAAAGTTTAATGAATTGAATAGAATTGCACCTTGAGTTTACTTATCATCCTTCACTCGGTTGTAAGCTGGCTGAGAAATGAGATCATATTTTGTGTTTTTCTCTCTCCCCAAATGCCGAGCCCAGTGTTGGCTGCCCAGAAGGTAAACGTTGATTATATAGGGATAGCCTATAAAAGTGTATTTAATAGCTCCCATTTCCAGAGTGCCGGAGATCGTGGACATTGGATTAAGCAGACACTGGAGAAAGGAAGGAGGTGTGGGTGGTGTTCAGTGAATCCAGTGGTGATGTTTGTGTTGCTATTTTCCTGTTTAGTTGGCTGGATGGGATGGGATGGTTTCCATGGGTGGGGGTTAAAAAAACAGCTTTCTTGGAAGGTTGTAAGCACCCCATGGCCTTAACTTACCTTCCCCTTCCCCATCTGGGGTTAAATGGGGAGATGCTGAGCAAAACCAGACTGGCTCTGCCTGACTCGCTCCACCCGCCCGCCCTCTCCTCCTCCTTTCTTCCCCCACACCCCTTTCTTGTTCTGTAGTCTGGAGGACCCTGTGACTAAGGAGCTTAAAACTATTCCCTCTAAAGCCCTGGCTTATGTGATCAGCTCCAGGGAATAAGACCCAGCTCTAAGGTTTACAAAGCCCTTTACATAGACTGTGCAAGTATAAGTATACCCATTTTACAGATGAAGAAACTGAGTCTCGAGAAATAGTCACACAACTATCAGAGTCAAGATCAGAGCCAGGTTTCCTAATGTGGAGTTTTCTGCTTTCTGCTAACCATGCTCAATCTCTCAGCCTCGTGTAGGGGAAATGTTTAAGAAGACTCCTTTCTCTCCCTGGCCAGGAAGTCCCCAGTGATACTTTCACTAGGCTTCCGGCCCCCTCCCTCTAAAGGCCTTGAGCCAACTGGCTGAGGAGCCAGCAGGACAGGTTTCCCCAGCCAAGCTGGCCCTCACCCAGCCCCGAGCTCCCTCTTTGCTCGCTCCAGCTGACAGTCACATCGAAGCCAGGGAGACTGGTCAGCAGCTGAACAGGGTGCGGTCCGGTCCCTCGGCCATTCCCTCCTCACTCCCCACCCACCCAAAAGCAGCTGTGGTGAATCGGGGCCCCTGGCAGGAGAAAGCATCTCTGCCCGGCCCAGATTCCCCAGGTGGCAGTGGGGGCCTGCGCAGGGCTGGCCACGTAGTGGGTGCTCAGTGAATTAATGATGATCGACTGTCTTCAATCAGACAGCCGGTAAATAACAGAGCTGCAATTCAAACCAGTTTATGCTGGAGATGGGATCAGACTAAAAAGAAGGATATTACAAAGGATAATGTTGTAAAAAAAAATTACCTATGCATATGTACTGTCAAAGAAAATGTTATAATTATAAAAATTAATAAAAATTTTTAAAAAATAAAAAAGAAGGATATTATCAGTTTCTGTGCTGCATGTTGGAGGAATTCAGAGAGGGGAGTTATCCCCACAGTGAAAATCTAGAGGATGTCTTGAAGGACATGGACCCTGAAGGAGAAATAGAACTTGGTTAGGCACAGTGGATTGAGAATTAAGTTTTATCCTCATGATTCAAATCCAGCCGCAGACACTTACTACTTGTGTGACTCTGGGCAAATCTCTTCACCTTATTTGCCTCAGTTTCCTTAATTGTAAAATGTGCTGGAGAAGGAAATGGTAAAGCACTCCATTGTCGGCCAAGAAAAGTCCAATTGTGGTCACAAAGAGTTGGACAAGACTGAAAAATCACTAAATAACAATAGAATGAATGTTTTATGGTAAAAGGGGGAAGCAGTGGGAACAAAGGTGCAGAGATGGAAATAGGTCTCAGGGCAATGAATAAACCACCCTTGAGTAGAGGGTCCCTGGAGAGAAGACTTGGGGGAGCTAAGGAGAACTGGGTCAGGTTGTAAGGATTTTAAAAGACAAGTAGAGGAGTTTGGACTTAATGTCGCAGAATGTAGAATGATGAAAGTAATATTTTAGGATTAATGGTAAAGTCATAGAATGTTAAAGCTAAGAGAGACCCTAGAACACAGAATGTCAGAGCTGGAGGGACCTTAGAACAGAGAATGTCAGAGCTGGAAAGGACCTTAGAACACAGAATGTCTGAGCTGGGGAGGGAGGCTTTAGAACATAGAACATCAGAGCTGGAGGGGCCTTAGAACAGGGAATGTCAGAGCTGGAGGGGCCTTAGAACACAGAATGTCTGAGCTGGAGGGCCATAGAACAGGGAATGTCAGGGTTGGAGGGTCTTAGAACAGAGAATGTTGGAGCTGGGGTGGGGGGAGCTTTAGACCATAGAACATCAGAGCTGAAGAGACCTTAGAATAGGGAATGTCAGAGCGAGAGGGACTTTAGAACATAAAATGTTAGAAAGACATTTGATACAGCTTCTAGTTTGTGTTCTTCATTTCATAGATGAGAGTCAAAGCTGGAGATTTGAAGAGTCATTCCCAATGTCACATGGTGAATTTATGACCAAACCAGAAATGCTCAAGTCCGGGGCTCTTTCCCCAGACACTGTTTTGGGGCCTCGGGTTCCCTCTTTGTAAAATGGACCTGCTCTATTTTCCAAGAGCAAAGGAACAAATAGACAAAATAAAGAAGTGCTTTGGGAAGCAGGCGGCTTTTGTACACAATGAATATTGTTAGGAATAATAGCATGTTTGCACCCACATCCCTGGGCATGTCTGTGCCTGAGCTTATGCTGGCGTGTAACATTTGCGTGGCCTAGTAACAGCTGTTGTCATGGCTGGGGGTCTGGGTCAATAGACTCCTCTCTGCTCCAATTGTCTTCCTTCCACACTGTCAGGGACAAAGGTCTCCAATTACCTGGCGGGCAGGTTGGCCACTACCAGGGCAACCCCAAGGTCTGCATTACCTCCTGGTCAGCGGGTCAGGCCTCTTCTGTCTCCCATGTGGTCTCTGCCCTGGAAGGCCGGGGCTCATTCACAGGGCTCCCCTCTTGTAAATGCCATGTAAGGGTGTCATGGGGTAAAGGAGATCCTCATCCTTTCTTTCTCATCCTCATGTCAGGAAGCCTTCTACTTAGGGAATGGAGCAGGATAAACGTAACTCATGTCTCTGCGATGCCCTTTAGCTTTTACACTAAAGATATGGAATTCTGAGACGCCCCCAGCCCTCCTCAACCATCAGTACCAAGTCCAGCCCAGCCCTCCTCCATCCTCATCAGCCCACTGAGTATGTGTACCATTTATCTTCCTGCAGGCAAGAATCACATCAGTTTACAGCTGAAAGGGGACACGGATATAATCTTGCATAAACCCTTTGTCTTATAAATGAGGAATTGAAATCAGAAAGTGATTTGCCCAAGCTCACACAAATAGTAAGTGACAAAGCCAGCATTCAGGTCCCCTCAGTCCAAATCCAATAATATTTCTACCCTAGTCTGTATGGACTCAATTATCTCTTGAGGGCCTAGTCAGCCTGAAGATTTGAGAGCTTGACCATCGTGAAGACTTAAGCGAGTGATTAGTTCCATTTTACAGAAACTGAGGTGGAGAGTGACTGGTCACAGTAAGTAGTGAAGCAGGAAGGCAAACAGCTTCTGATGCTGCTTCTGCTTGCCACAAAGTGAGCCTGAGGCAGAGCTGGATGATTTTAATTTGACCGCTTCCCCCCTAAAGAACTTCCAAAGCCCCCTAAGGTCGCCTTTCTCATCCACAAGTGACCAGACTCATGAATGGTCCTTTGGGGGCCAGCCATCCGAAGCTCCATCTTTTGCAAAGGTGAGGGATGGCCCTCGGTGGAGTGGGAGCCTTCATCCTCCTGAGCCACTTTCCCTTGACCTTTAAAGATAATGCTATTATTGCAAGATCAGGAAGCACCGCATCTCACTGGGGAAAACTCTCATTGAATTTCTTTACAACCACATTATTAATTCTCAGAAAAAAAATTCAAAGTATGTTTTCCACCCCCATAGCTTTGCAAAAAGGCACGGGAGAATAATGGTTTTCTTCTGGGCTATTGTTTGCCAGCACTGCTGGGCCTGTTAGAACAACCCTGCCCTTGGCCCGGTGGCTTTAGAAATGGCTGGCAGCTGGGTTGGGTCAAACAAAAGCTCTCCGGGATAGTTCACAGTCTCTCTTGGCAGCCAGCTTTGCTTTGCTGCCTAACAAAGACATGTGTGGAGTTTGGTTTCTAAGACTTCAGCAGCCCCAGCAAACTATGAGAAGGATTTGGAATAAAGCTCAGCAGTTCCCCTTAGAAAGATTTATTTAAGCAGGACCACTTAAAGGAATACTTTATTTTGGGAACTGACATGAAAATGTATATATATTTGTATATGGATACATAAATTTGAATGTATATAAATATATGGTGTTCTTACATATATATATATATATATATATATATATATATATATATATATATATATATATATATATATATATATATATATATATGTAGTTTATATGTATTGTCTAGGGAAAGATGAATATATGTGTGGTGTGTATATGTACATGCATAATCAAAAGCCATTTATTTCAGATACTTCTTAAATATATTTTATTTAAATTATGTATAAAATATTAATATATGTCTATCATATTAACATATAAATTATATATTATTACAAGGAACCACATGAAAACATGCTTTAAATCACTAACAGTAAGAAAAATTGAAATGAAAGCAACTGTCATTGGACAAATTGGCAAAAACAACAGAGATGGGAGTATTCATACTGAGAGGTGTTTACAAAGATTTTAATTTGGAATTATGTAAGAAATCTGGTCAAACTGTCCACATTCTTCCAGAAACCCCACTACTGGACATATATCCCCTAGAAACAAAAGACTAAAATAAATGCTTGATGTATGCCAAAATATTCATGGCATGTTGTGTTCACAAAGAATTGTAAACAAAATAGATGCTCGTTGGGTGGAAAATGGGAGTGGGGATATGTTGGAATTCACTTCCAACAGGGATATAAATGCAATGGCATATGATATAATGGGATATTATTGTCCAGGAAGAAATGATAAATATAAGGGATGCTGAGAAACACTGGAGGATCCTTATGAATTGATAACAGAATGACATAAACAGAACCAAGAAAACAGTGCACACAGAAAAATAATAATATAAATGAAGAGATCACTAACAGGAAACTGAACTTTAAGTAATAGAAATACCAGGGAAGATCCTAGAAGAGAGCAAGGGTGACAAAGCTCATTACACAAATAACATGTTAGAAAATAATTAAATAGGATCAGAGATTTAGCATTGAAAGGGAACTTAAAGGTATAAACCTCTCATTTTACACATGAAAAAAATGAGGCCAAAATAGATTAAATGATTTGCCTCAAATCATACAGAAATAGTCAGATTATCCTGAGAGGTTCATGGATCACTCCAAGCCAGGGTGACTAGGAAAACATCATGGAGGAGGTGGTATTCAGTCTGGGTCTTGGAGGAAGAGAAATCTGTCAGTGAATGGTGGAGAGGAATAATGGCAAGGAGGAAAGAGGAAAAGATAAGATGAGGAAATAATAATCCAATTTGATTAGAATGTAGAATATGCAAAAGAGAGTTAAATGCCGTGGAATAAGGCTGGGAAAGCCAAGTTGAAGTAAGAATTGATCTGTTTTGCTTTTTTAAAATTATTATTAATTTAATATTTAATATTAATAAATAAAATTTAAGAAATTAAATAATTTAATTATTATATTTAGGTTTTATATCCATTTTGAATTTATTATAGAATATGAAATAATATATTAGTATAAACTATAGGAAAACAGGTCCTTCACTGCACTGAAGAGAGAACTGAATTGGTCCAGTCATTCTGGAAAGCTGTCACTAAAGTTTATACAGAATGACTCAGTGATATTACTGAGTAATTAGGCTGAGACATTTGCATTTCATTTTGTAAGCCATGGGGAGCCAAGCTGAAAAATTTTGAGTAGGGCAGTGATGGCAATCATATTTAATGCTTCAGGAAATTTTCCTTAGTAACTATAGAAAGGATGGATCATTAAGAGAAAAGACTGGTGATAGAGAGGACCTTTGGGAGACAATTTTTTAAATTAATAACAAAATTCACTTAGAAGGCCAAAAGATTTAGATTTTGAAGGCAAGTCATGGGAAAAAAAGTAATTATGAAGAACTGATAATAATAGAACTTCCAGGACTCACTTTATATAATAAAGTAGCAGTCATCAAAACCATTTGGTACTGGTTTGAAAATAGAAAAGTAGATCAATGAAATAGATTAGACAAGATAGGATCAGAAAAAAACTGAGCACAATAAGCCAGTGCTTGATAAACCCCAAAACATACACTACTTTTAAAAGACAAGAATTTGACATCTGATAAGAATTTCCGGGAAAACTGGAGAACAATTTGACAGAAATTAGTCTTTTAGGTTTTGTACTTTTACTTAACAAAAATCAAATTTGTCTCCCTCCCACATCCACCATTTCCGCACATGCATCCCCAAAAAACTCTCTGTTATGAACATGTATAGTCAAAGAAAATTCCTACATTGACCATGTCCAAAAAATACATATCTTAATCTTCACTGAATCCATTATCTATCTAACTGGAGTAAAGGAGAAAGTCTCATTCATCATTGGCTAGATCCTTTATTGTCATGGCTGTTGACCACAGTTCTTAAGTTTTCCAAAGTTGTTTATCTCTATTGTATAAATCCCAATTTCTTAAACTGTGGTTCATGACCCCATGTATAATCTCATACCTGAATTTTGCAAAATTATGATTTATTATCAATAAATGTTTGAATTATATACCTATTTTATATACCTATATCTCCAAGGTCACATGAAAATTTCTAGGAAATCACAATTTTAAAAAAGTTTAAGAAGCCCTGGCATAAATTGTTCTCTTGGTTCTGCTCATTTCATTTTGCATCAGTTCATACTTCCCAGGTTTCTCTGAAATCATCCCTTTCATCATTTATTACAGCAGTGTTATTCCGAAAATCATAATTTGTTTAGCCATTCCCCAATTGATAAGTTTCCCCTTCAGTTTCCAGTTCTTTGTCACCACAAAAAGTGCTGCTTTTGTACTAATAGTAGTATCACTGAGTCATTTCATATAAACTCTAATGACAACTTTCCAGAATGACTGGACCAATTCAGTTCCCCCTTCAGTACAGTAAAGAACATATTTTCCTACAGTTTATACCAATGTGTTATTTTATATTCTATAATAAATTCAAAATGGATACAAACCCTAAATATAACCATTAAATTAAATAATTTAATTTCTTAATTTATACTTATTAATATTAAATTAATAATCCTTTTTTAAAAGAAGAAAAATAGATCAAAGACCTTTCAAACCAGAGGTAGGGGGTGATTTTTTAAAACAAGGAATAGAGTCAATTGCAAAAGATAAACCATTTTGATTATGTGAAACTGGAAAGCTTTTGCATAAATAAAATGTGTGTTAACTAAGATTAACAAGGGGAGTAGTCAACAGGGGGGAAAAGCTTTGCATCAAATTTATCTTTAAAAAAGGCCTGGCATCTAAGATATATAGATGTCTAATAGAAGAACACATGGCCAAAGGCCATGTCCCCATAAGACTGACAGAACCTCAGAGGTCAATTCCTTCTTATTACATATGAGGAGACTAAGGCTCAAGGAGGTAAATGACTTACCCAAACATAAAAGGTTTTGAATTTAGGTCTTCTAATATGAGAACCAGTATTCTTTTTGACATACTAATTAAACAGCTAAAGGATTTTAGCAAACTTTTCCAAAATGCTAGTACTTCAACTGTTAACAGTCATAAATGAAAGGATGCTCCAAATCACTAATAAGAGAAACACACATTAAGGCATTTGGCAATGTCAACTCATACCTAATAAGTTGGCAAAGATGACAAAAGATGGGAATAGTCAAATTGGACGGTTTTAGTTGTGGAGCTGCAAGATAGTCTAATCATTCTGGAAAGCAATAGGTACATAACCCAAGAAGGTCAATGACAAAAAGAAAAGTCCCTATCACACCAAAATACTTATAGCAACACTTTTTGTAGAAGCGAAGAATTGGAAAGAAAGAAGATAATCATCGATTAGAGAATTAGCAAATAAATTGTGGTACACAAATATAATGCAATATTTCTATACTATAAATGAACATGATGTAAATGTACAATGAACATGATGAATTCAGAAGTGTGGAAAATTTTAAATGAACTGAAGTAAGCAAAATCAGTAAAACAAACTATACAATGTCTACAATAAAGAACAACAATAACCAATTGAAAATAAAAGCTACATAAGCTTCTCCCCAAAGGAGAGGTATGAGAAGACACCCCCCCCAATTCTTTGTTCTTTCCATCTTGGACATGGAACAATGACCAACTCATCAAACTTTTTAAAAAATATTGGTTAGTTTTATGTTTTTTTTTTTAAACAGATAAGAATGGCTTTTGGTTGGGCAGGTAGTAGAGGCAATACAATGGGAAATGCAGGTGATATTAAAACAAAAAGTATGTTTTAAAAAAGACAATTTCAATAATCTAGGCACTAAATCCTGGGATTCTGAACTAGAGTACTGGCAGAGTATATAAGGAAAGAAGAGGGGTAAAAACTAATAATCATGAATGTTAGAGCTGCAAGACTTTTAAACATAAAAAGTCAGAGCTAGAAGAAAGAATATAGAATGTTAAGAGCTGGGAGGGAATTCACAGCTCAAATCATCATAGCCTCCCCACTTTGTACTTACAAATCAGCTAATCCCTAAAGAAATTCAGGCAATCATAATGTGTTGAATAAAACCTCCGGCTTGATTGCATGTTCCCATATTCATGAAAATAAGAGTGTTTAAGAGCTAGACAATGCCTCCAGATTACACAGTCCCTGGCATGAGAAGTCGCAATAACTGACCAAAGGAACCCCCAACTGTGTGGCCATCCAAAGCCCAATGAATGGCGTCCCATGAGGGGGTTGGGAAAGGATAAATAGCAAAATATCAGTTCTGTACACTTTTCTTTAACAGTTTTCATTTCCTGCAGGTTAGGTATGCCGTGAAACCTGAGCTCCCCCTACCTGAGTCCAGCAAAATCTGTTTCTTTCTCACAATATGTCTTTGCTTTACAGATCAGAGATTAGGAAACTACCAACCCCACTAAATGATCAGAAAATGCCACAAGAAGATGGTGAGTCAGAAAGTAGAAGAGCCTTTTTTCCTGGGCAGCCAGACGGAATCTCTCCCTCCGAAGGAGCAGGAGCTGCAGAAGACGGTATAGGCTGCAGATATGCTGACGAAGGTTAGATTCTTGGGGGAGAGGGGAGTTGGAAGGGGATTGACTTTGAGATCAATAGCTCCAGACACTAAGGAAGACAAAGTGATGGGTTGTCTTCATGTGGGTGACTGCTGGTCTAAACCAGGGTCTCAAGCTTTTCCCACTGGTGATCTCTATTAGCCCCTATTTTACCAGACCAAGAAATTTTACATGACTGGGTGTATAAGTACATAAAATAGGCTACAAATCAAACATTTACTGATAATAAATCATAATTTTGCCCCCCACGTTCAGTTATGAGGCCCCAAATGGGATTGTGACCCACAGTTTTAAGAAGCCTTTGTCAATAATCTTTTAGCAACTTAGAAGAAAGCTCTAGGTTATATTCCTGAGCTCAACAGATCTCTTTGGCAAATCATTTGTCCCCTGCCTTATTATTTTCTGCCCTGTGATAAAAAGAGATGGTTCCTCACAGCCACCAAGGATCATGCTTGAAACTTTTCCAAAACCTTCCAGAGCGTATTTCTACTGGCATCGCCTTCAATAAATCAAGGTCACCTTTAGGGTAAGATTCTTGGGGAGGAACAGCAGATAGGTGGCTTATTTGTGGCACCAATGACCAAGCAATGTTCAGAGGCTGAGAGGAAGGTTCCCAGCATCCCCCCTTTGGGAGAGTGACAGGATGATGTGGAAGATGAGAAGACATGGACAGTATATAATCTTCACTATTGACAGGGGAACTCAACAGTGCTGAGATCACAACTCCATCCAGGTACTGAAGCATTATTGTTTAGCCACCACATCTTTCTTTCTTGAAGAGTTAAGAGAGGAAGTACTTGCTTATCCGTTAGCCATTAAACTTGAATGACAAAGCTAGAGTCATGGACTGAGGGCCCAGTCCCCTTTCATTGACCTCCTTCACTCCACTTTATTTTAAGGAGAGAATGCATTCATTCCAAGCTAAAACCATTTGGTTAAGGAGCATTATAAAGTAAATGATGAGGGAAATTATTACCTTTCCCCTAAACACATGGCTACACTATACCACAGATTCCCTTCTCCATAATGGGAGAAAGAAAATACCTAGCTTAAGAACACATAATTTATACACATAACTAGTGCAACACATAATCTGAGGGCTACTGGAACCCCTCTCTGCTTTTTGATTCTCTAAAGAACCTCTAATGTCTGTTGGTCTGGATGTGTGTTTATGTATATGTAATTGTATATGTGGATACATATATACACTCTGTGTGTGTGTGTGTGTTGTGTGTGTGTGTGTGTGTGTGTGTGTGTGTGTGTGTGTGTGTGTGTGATTAAACTGCAAGTTCTTTTTTTGTTGCTACAAACTGCTGGGATTCTCTCATTGTCTTTTTTCTCCTCAGCCTCCCCATCTGCGAGTGTTTCTACAGAGGGGATCCTCTGCTGGGTCTCCACTGTTGCCACTAGTTGGATTTCCCCCCAAATTAAAATTGCTAATCCAAGGGCTAGTTCAGTTGTTTCATGTTCAGAGTTGGCCAACCAAAGAAGCCCTCCAGCTTTGTCTAGCTTTTTAACTGAGCCCAGTCTACTATTTGACTTAGGATGAGGAAATCCTGTTTGACTCTTAATCATATCCTTAGTCCATGCAAATCACCCCAGAAGCTTTACCTAACAAGAAGGAAAGGGATTGGGTAAGGCTGCCAACCTTCACTAGTAAATAATCTTTGTACCGCTTTCCTGCCAGGAGCAAAGATGGTGCTCTCCTTATGGATGATTTCCCCAGTGGGCCTTGGTGTGAGAGCTCACACTCACTCGCACACATTCAGTAGGAAGTAAATTGCTACAGATGGTCATAAGAGAGTACCAGTCTAGAGGAGCATTTGCTCAGCACACATCTGTCCTTTTCGAAGCATCCTCAGTACCGTGCCCCCAGAAGTACCGCTTTCCTATCCAAAAGAAAGCCCATATTTATGTATCACTATATACTACATCCTGCCTATAGCAAACCTCCAAAACCTAATCACCCATAAATGCTAACAGAGTTGAGACATAATGGGAACCAGAAATAAAAAGAGGGGATATCTCTGGAAGTTATGTCCCCAGGAGTGAAATTAGTGTTTTCCAGGAAATGATGCCAGAGCCTGAATCACCCTTAGTGATACCATTGCTTTTAGTTCTTCAAGACTTTTGTGAATCTTGGATCTCCCTAATATGGGTAGACCCTTCACTAGTACAGATCACAGCCCTCACTTGTACAATTCTCAGCCTTGTCCTTCCATAATCTTCCACCATAATCCAACCCTAAGCCATAAATATTCCACCAAGGAAGTACCCCATGCTCTGGAGATCCATTCTTGGACTTGGAACATTCTATGCCAGCAAGCACTCAGTTGTACAGCTACTGTCCCACCTACTGCTTTATGACCAACAAGCCTCGGCCCTTTACTGATCACACACTTGCTTCATGATGTCTCTACCAGCACTTAATTTTTACATGACCCCAGGTATACAAAATGGGTATATAAGTCAAATATTTACTAATAATAAATCATAATGTCATGAACCCAACATTATGAGACTCCATATAAGGTCGCAACCTACAGTTTAAGAAGCTTTGATCTATACCACTTTAATAGAAAGGTGACGGACACCTGCTTCCTGTTGGCAGCATTTCTTTTGGAACCTGGCAGAAGGCTCCCGGTCATGTTTCTCGACAGGTTTTCCCTCCACTTGTCCCCTGCCTTGCTATTTTCTGTCCTATGAGCCAGCAAAAGGATCACTAGCTGCCTCTCCTTCCCTGGGAAGGAAAGGGCTTGGAGCTTCCAGCCCAGGATCTTCTTTCTCCCTGCAGGAGATGAGCAGTTGTTCCGCTCTGTGGAGGGCCAGGCAGCCTCTGATGAAGAGGAGGAAACGTGGCCGGGGGAGCAGCAGACCCAGGCGGCCGAAGTGAGGAAGCTGCTGGCTCGCATTTCAAGTTGTGGGAACGGGTATGTCTCACTTAGAGTCACGGAATCAGGGAAGGTCATCTCTGCCCTCACCTTTGACTCTGGAATATAAGCCCATTGTAGACATGGAAGTCTCCTTTTGTTTGTGTCCACAATGAGTGCAAAGAGCTTTGGTTCTAGAATTGGAGGTCTGCTGGTGTTCGGTCATGTCCAATTCTTCATGACCCCATTTGGTTTTTGCTTGGTTGTTTTTTTTACAAAGCTACTGGACTGGTTTGCCATTTCCTTCTCCAACTCATTCTACAGATGGAGAAACTGAGGCAAAAAGGATCAAATGACAGCCATTGTTATACAGCTTGTAAGTATCTGTGGCCAAATTTGAATTCAGATCTTACTGCCATTGTATCCATTAGAAGAAAAAGAACAATGGCAGCTAGCGAGGTATTCAGTGGATAGAGTACCAACCCTGAAATCAGGAGGACCTGAATTCAAATTTGACTTCAAACACTTAACACTTCCTCTCTGTGTGACCCTGGGCAAGTCACTTAACCCCAATTGTCTCAGCAAATAAAAAAAAAAAATTAATTTAAAAAAAAAAATGGAGGTCCTAGATACCCAGAGTCTAGGGATCTAAGTTTAAATCCCAATTCTAATATGATTTATAACTTTGGGCAAATCAATTAACCTCCCTAGGTCTCAGTTTCCTCATGTGTAAAACGAGGAGGATTAGAGTAGACAGCCTCTGAGGAACTTTCAGCTCTGGCAGTTATGGAGAAGCTGGAGGACAGCATGAGGGGGCCAGACACGGAAAGGGAAAGGGTCAAGATGAACTTGCAGACCGGTCTGCTTCTCAGCTGTGCTCCAGGCTGCTACCTCTCCTACAGACCAAGGCAGCTAAACTAAGCCTCTGCCTTAAGGGCAGGGATGAGGGAGCCGAGTGTTCTGGTGTTCTGGCTTGTCTCAAATGCCTTCCAAGCAGATGGAGGAGATGGGTAGACACCCCTCTCTGAGAAGCCAGAGGCAGGATGGGCAAGGTTATGAGAGCCAGACTATCAGGCGAATCTCCCTGTTGAAAAGACCTACCACATACTCATCAAAACACTTTCATGCTGTGTTCACATACTGGTTTTTCTGAAGGATCTCAAAACCAACACTGGTGCCATCCATCCTCATATCTCTGGGTGTCTACACTATCCTTCAGCATGGGAAGAGCCCTAGCCTGGCAGTCAGAACACTCAGGTTCTGCTCCTTGCCAGCTTGTGCCATCTAAATCTGAGCTTCAGTTTCCTTATTTGTAAAATAGAGATAGTTATCCCCTGCTCTTCCTCTATCGAAGAGATGTTATGAGGACCAAGTGAATAATGTGATATATGAATTGCAAATTTTAAATTGCTATATAAATGCTAGTAGTTATTATTATTTACATATTGTTCATATAATGAATTTAATTCATATTATTCCAGTAATGATATTATCAACAACTAGCATTTATGTAGCTCTTTCAGATTTTCCATATGTTCTCATCTGATCCTCACAATAACCCTGTGAAGTAGGTGCTATTATTATCTTACTGATAAGGAACATGGAGAATCATGAAGTTATGGCCTTACCTAATGTCACACAACAAATTCTAACCCAAGTCTTTCTGACTTCAAGTTTATTGCTCCACTTTCCAGATTATAATGATGCAGTTTTGGGGCCACTATATGTCTTGAAGCTATCTAATAAAGCTTAGCAGAACCTTCATTCTTTCTTTGCAAAGCTGGGGCACTATGAGTGTGGAATAGGAAATACACTACTAGACATATTGAATAAATTAATTAATTTTACAACTGCTTTGTTGTTGTTCTTTTTCTTCTTTTTGTCCTCAGGGAGGGCTTTCTATTTACAGAATCTCAGATAAGCCAGAAAGCACTTTGTAATTTTCTAAGTCCAGCATTCAATCTATCACCTCACACTGCCCAATATTTAGATCAGGGTTATGTAGAGGAGGGGGAAACAGGAGATGGTGACATGAGGAGAGACTCCTGTTAACCTCCCCCCAAAACAAAGACAGAGATCTAAACTGGAGAGGGAGACAGAACCCGGAGAAAAGTTCCCATCACAGTTCGGCTTTCTTTCTTTATGCAGATGCGATGACAAAACAGCCAAGAAGCTCATGTCTTACTTCGGCCACTTTGGCAGTGATGAACATACCAGTGCCCTGGGGGAGTTGGGAGAGCAGATTGTCACCCTGACGGAGCAGCTGGGGAACATGGGGCAAGACGTGAAAGAGCCTGACACTGGTGACCAGGAGGTAAGATGCTCAAGGCAGCCTCACCCAGTCTTTTTATGAGGAAGCAGTTTGTCATTAGCTTAAGAAGCATGCACACTTCACTGACCACATGAAGCAAGGGTCCTCATTTCCCACTTCTGCCTGGCAGCTGCCTGAGAACTTTTGAAAGAGTTGACAGGTGATAGATAGATAGATAGATAGATAGATAGATAGATAGATAGATAGATAGATAGATAGTTGGATGGATGAATAGTTAGATAGATAGATAGATAGATAGATAGATAGATAGATAGATAGATAGATAGATAGATAGATAGTTGGATGGATGAATAGTTAGATAGATAGATAGATAGATAGATAGATAGATAGATAGATAGATGGAGAGAGAGATGGAGAGAGAGATAGTTGGATGAATAGATAGGTAGATGGTTAGATGGATGAATGGATGGATAGATAGATAGATAGTTGTACAGGAAGATAGATAGAAAGATGGATAAATAGATAGATAGATAGGTAGATAGATAGAAAAGACAGAAAAATGGAGAGATAATTTGTGTATTTTTGTCAAATTCAAGATCCAAGGAATCAATTAACCTAATGACTTTTCAATCATTTTTTAAATGAAAATTCTTGGTATTCTTTTAAACATGGCCCATTGAAATCCCTCCCTCTCTTTTTTGTGGAGGTTGGGGATTATGGATATAGAGCATTGTATCTATGATTAGACTTGGCTAATATCTTGGTTAGTTTTACAGGATTGTGTTCTTTCTTTTTTTGCTCTTTATTAAAGGGGATAGCTCTTTGGAACAAGAATAAGAAGAATTATATTTGGAAAGGAAGGTGGTATTATAAGTGTTTTATCAGTAAAAATTATTTATCAAGTTCTATCAAGAAAAGATTTAAAATAATTTAAAAAGAAAATGGTACATGAGGACAGATGGTAGTCATATGATTGCATGTGAAAGCTTCAGTTCAAAGAAATATGAGTTTAATTAGCAGTAATGTTTTCTCTGTTTTGTGATCTGGTGATTGGTGTTTTTCTCTTGAAACTGCAGAAAATAAACAGGATACAATTCAACAAACACTTATAAAATACCTACTATGTGCAAGGCAAATAGATATCTATGTATATATATGTATATGTACTTATGCATGCGTGTGTATAAATATCCACATTTAACTGTAGCCTTCTCTTGGTAAGATCTTTAACTAGGATAGGAGCTATGTGAATAGACTGAATGATGACATGGTTGCTTTGATTAAGATGTAAAACTATGAGTTGTATGATGTAAAACTTCTTGTTCTTCTAGAATAATTTATTCATTTGAACTTTTACTATAAAAACAAATAATAGAAAGGGATTAGAGATATTTTTGTACATATTTGGTGTCCCTTCCTGAACTATAAGCCCCAATGAGGATAGTTGTTATTGCTGTTACTTCTCAATTTTTTAAAATAAATGTTTAAAAAATTATATATAATTAGGAAAAAATTTTCCCTGCCTTCTTAGAAGAGTCTCAAGATGTTTTATGGACATAATTACATTTTCACATAGAGCAGACAGTGGTTGCCTCCTTACCAGCCTTAGAGTGGGGACCCTGAGGACCTGTAATATGTAACATCCAAGCATCAAACTCCAGGAGACGCAGGTAGTGTCAGGTTTGGGAGTAGGCTCCCCTTCCTCCTTGTCCTTGCTATAGCTGTATGCTGTCCGAGAAGGAGGAGGAGGAAATGTGTGTGACAGGGGAGCCTCCAGAAGTTAATGGCATGGCACTTGGTGATGGTCGCACAGCAGTTTGGGAAACATCATCAATTATTAAAAAAAGGGGGGGATGGGACAGAGGAAGAGAAGGAATATTGTTAGAGTCAGAGATGGCCATATCAGAAGAAAGAAGAGTCAGGGATCAGGGTAAAGTTCAATTCACGTCTAAAAGGTGGATGGAACATTGTGCTAGGTGACTCCAAAAACTTGGGTGCTAATCTTTTTTCTGAATTACTAGTCACATAACTTAACCTGTGTGAGTCTCAATATTTTTATTGTAGAATGGGGATAATAACATGTATATTCCCTACTTAGAACATGCTTGTGTGATTCAAATAAGATAATGAACAAAATTTTCTCCTCCCCATAAAAAACACCTTTGTAATAAATACACATAACCAAGCAAGATAAATTTCCACATTGGCCATGTTCCAAAAATATTTGTCTCATTCTTAAGCCTCAATTTCCTTATCTCTAAAATGAGGATAATAATACAGCACTACAAATAAACATAAGGAAAACACATAAACCTGAAAATACTATGGAATTGTGAGCTGCTGCTGCTTTTTTGCCATTTAAAAAATTATTTCATTAATATAGGTAGTTTCCAATGGAGAAAGTCCCCCTGGCCAATGTCTGTCTGCACATCTGGTTTCAAAGAGTTGCCTAATGCATTAGGAGGTCAGGTGACTTGCTACACAGTCTATCTGAAACAGAGATTGGATAAAGGCATTCTTGACTCAAAAGCCAGCTTTCTTCCCTTTGCCTCCATATATAAACCCGATAGAGAGGCCTAAAGCCCTATCCGACTGTAAGCTATAGACAATGTACAGGAAGGTGCTTTGTGAACCACAAAGCAGTATGCAATGGTTAGGGATTATTTTACAATGGGAAGGTAAGCATCTGATGGCTCTGGGGCCCCCCAAGAAAGAGCATGTTTGAAGTCTTCCTTTTAACCTACATGCCTGTTTTCTTTCTTCTTTAGTTTCCCATACCTCCCTTTTCTTCTTGGCTCCCTAGCTCCTATTCACTGAACAAAGTAAATCCTTTGGTGATAACTTGCCCTCATGGGCTGTCATCCTCAAGCAATAAAAAAAGTCTTTTCTATCTGCTCAAGTCATTCTCCTTTTCTCTTTTCCTCAGAGTGTTGTAATCTTCTCTTTAGAAACATTTAAATAAGCATTCAACTGTGAAATGAACTCTTTGGTGAGACTCAGGAGGGGAATGAAAGCCACAGCTACAAAAAAAAAAAAATAGTGGGAATTAATGGTGTGGTCAAGGCAGGGCCTCAGAGGAGGACCTGTTTGTTGGAAAATGAGATAAGAACCAAGTTTTGCCTGGGAATCTAAAAGAACAAAAAAAGAGCACCATTGATAGGGTCATGGTCCAGACCTTTTATTTTACAGATATGGAAACTGAGAGCCAAGGAATCCAAATCATTTTCTCATGGCCACCCAGTTAGAAAGTAGCAGCATCAGGTTTCAAGGTCAGGTCATCTGACCCAGTGTTCGCTTTGTTTTCAATATGGTTCAAGAAAATCCTGAAAATTGCCTTCATATAATAGAATAACAAGCCCTGTGCCAAAATGCTTAGGTTCCAGTCCAATTCTACCACTAAATGTTTAATCTATATGAGTCTCTTCATCTATAATATAGTAATCCCAATTCCTGCCTTCCCTACCTCAGAACCGTTGGGAAGTTCAGATGTGATCATGAAGCTCTGAAAAAATTCTTGTAGCTCCCATCTATTCTGTCAGTTTTCTTATCCCAACTTCCCCTACCTCCATAAAGCAGTGACCCCATCCTCACATTGGTAAGTACCTAGTAGCCACCCACTCAGAGAAATGACAGCACCTACTAAGGAGGGTAGAATAAATTGGGTTGTTGGACAGCTCCAGTGCTGAATTTCTTCTATCTCCGGCCAGGTGAAGGAGCCACTTTTCAGTGAAATTCAGCAGAAAACTGAGGAGAGTGAGCTTCTGAAGATGGAGTTACAGATGCTCGAGACAGAAAGAGTTCGGCTTTCCCTGGTGGAAGAAAAACTGATGGATGTCCTTCAGCTTCTCCAGAGACTTCGGGATTTGGTATGCCAACAGAACATGGCTCCTCCTGCTATCGTCACCTACTTAGAACATAGGAATTACTTGCTGAATTTCTCATTCAATCCCCATTGGAGTCAACATGTAATCTACTGGAAATAAAACCAGACATATACTTAAGCCACTCAAGTTCTAAGTCTAGCTCATTTTCACCTTTTCAGTCATTTATTGTGTATTGGAGCTGTCATGGGGATACAGTTAGAAGAATACTAGACTTGGTGGTAGAGCTGGGACTGAAGTCTCCTGACTTCTAATCCACCATTCTTTTTGCTACCCTTGGAGATATATACTTAAATGTGAATAATTGAGTCCACATGGGTCTCTTATTACTCTTATTGTTGTCAGAGACCTTTTTTGATCTACCCACTTCAAGAAAAAGCTGGGTCATTTTCTGGCAATGTTGCAGAAGGGACTTTGGGTCAACTTTCAATTGGATTAAATGGCTCCAAGTCCTACCAAGTCTGATACATAGTGTGATTTGTAAGATCATCGATTTGAAACAAGAAGGAACCTTGGAGTCCATCAAACCCAATCAAAGAGAAATAAAATGACTTGTTCATAGCTACAGAGCTAATTTATGTTAGAGATAGGATCTGAATCCCAGCCTTCTTGACTCTGCAGCAGCTCTCTGTATATAATAATAATAGCTTCTCATACTAATGACGTGATAGTGACATGCTGTATAGAATGATCTGTTCCATGTGTTGTTTGTTCCTTTTTAAGAACATATCCAAAAGAGTCTTGGGGAAAATGTTGCTGAACACCTTGGAATCCTGTCAGGACCCCCAACATGGTAGGAAAGCTCCTTGGTAATTAAAATCAATTCTGTCCCTTTTATTCTGAAATGAGTAGCTAGAGAGCAGAGGGGGAGGGAGAGATGAGAGCAGAGGAGAACAGTATTCTACAACGATGATATGTACCTAAAATAACACTTCCTGAAAAATAATCCATAAACCTTCTGAGTCAAAGTTTGAATGAAGCCTGCAGAACAGCTTGACTCCTAAGTGATATCAGCAGAGTCTTATCTGCTCTATTACCTAGCATACAAGCTAGGTCCCCCTGGAGAAGTAATAAGCACTGGAGTTTTCAATTGCAAAACAAACCCTGAATTCAAGGCAGAAAGTAGAGAGGGAACCAGATTAGGGACTTGGGAACAGGGTCTTTTCAATCTCACTCCAATTTTGCTCTCCCTTCCCACATCTCTTCCCCTCTCCCCCAAGTCTCTAGCCCTTGCCCTGCTCCCCAGTTCCAAAACTCCAAGTAAAATTTTCCCTACAATCAGGATCTTAACATCAAAAACTACTTTAAATGGCCAAAGTCTTCATATGCTGCTATCCTGGAGCATTGGGAAGGGAGAGGGAGAGAACAACCAATTCAGAATGGAAGTGTGGACCAAATGCCTAGAGTCATTATACTTGTACCCACTATCCAGTTTCCCAGAGGACATCTGGCTTCCCACAGCACTAAAGTTGAAAGGAAGGAACTTATACAGCTCTAGAATTCTAGAAGGACCCATAGAATGTCAGAACTAGTAGGGACCTTTTGGTCTCAGCCCCTTATAGGCATAGTGTTTCCTCATATCAGGTCAAAAACTTTTCCCACAGATCATCTCTGAGCTTTCATTTTTAAGTCCCTCTTTTTTATTGTTGTGGCTATCTAAAGTGCTACATAAATGAAGATAATCTAAGTGATAGCTAATGTTGTCATCCTAAGCCTTCCTGATTCTTGGAAGGTAGCATGGCATAGAGGATAGACGGCGGGATTTGAAGACAAAGGAGCAACTCAGTTCAAATCCTGCCTCAGACACTGCTCTGAGCCTCAGGGCCTCCATCTGAAAAATGAGGCAATTTGACTAGATAAGGAGTTCTTCATCTTTTTTTTGTTTCATAAGCTCTGCTGGCAATCTGCTGAAGCTAAAGACTGCTTTTCACATAAATGTATTTAACTGAATAAAATAAAATACATAGGATTACAAAAGAAATCATATGGAAAGAGAGTTATCAAAATATTTCCATATTTTAGCCCAAGCTAAGAGCCCCTGAAGTAGATGGCAGCCTCTGAGGTCCTTTCCAAACTTTAGATCCATGATTTTTTTCATCTGTAAAATAAGGGCTAGTATTTGCATTTTTGCCTCTTTCTCAGGGGTGTTTTGAGGACAGAATAAGATGAGATAGAAAGTACTTTAAGATTTCTCTTCAAAGAAATGGACTGAAATAGAGACTAGACTAGAATTACTTGGCAAGAGTTGGGCAAGACTCATCAAAGTTCATATTTTGAAGCTTTCTGAGCACCCTAGATGACCTTCCTCCTCTGTTAGTTTTGCAGGAAAAAAAAAACTGCATACAAGGGAAGGAATGGAGAGGTTGAGGAGAAATAGAAGTCCCAAAGGAATCCTCCAGCAATGAGGGAAATGGAGTGGGAGGTCCAGGGAATCTAAATAAAAGAAAACAAGAAACTCCCTACTGCTGCATGGCTAATTATTTCCAGCCCCCACCAAGGAAAACCTGTTGCCCCAAATCCAACCCAAATGTGGCTTTGGGATCTTGACCAAATGTAAGCCCCACCCCTTCTCAGCCAAGGCCACATGTGGTTCCCGATGGCAGCAGAACTAACAGAATCTCCCACTGTTCTCTAAGATGCTTTTGGCCAGAAGCTTTGGGCAGGCTGGCAGATCTGCTCTGGCAGCAGCAGGAGGGCATGAGAGTGGGGGCAGGAGGAGAGGGAAGAGGAGCTGCTTTGAGTTGAGACATACATTCACTGAGGTCCATGCTCTATGCTAGGGATCATGAGAGACAGAAAAATGAGCAATTCAGTTTAACCAACATTTATTATATAGATAGATGAATGGATAGGTAGGTAGATAGATAGATAGATAGATAGATAGATAGATAGATAGATAGATAGATAGATAGTTTGGTTTTTTTTTTTACCTAGGCAGTTAGGGTTAAGTGATAAGTGACTTGCCCAAAAACCACGTAGCTAGTAAGTGTTAAGTGTCTGATACTGGATTTGAATTCAGGTCTTCCTGATTCCAGAGCTGGTGCTCTATCCACTGGGTCATCTCTGTGCCCCTCCCAACAATTATTATCAACACCAATCTAAGACCATCAGTCCAGTTTTTTGGAGTTTAGAGCTCAGCTAGGGGCTGTATGCACAGAAAACATAAACCTACATTAATATGAGGCAAAATGTACTAGACTGTACAACAGCCTCCTAACTGGTCTCCTTACCTCAAGCCTGCCCTTCTCCAATATATCCTCCAATCTAAAGTGATTTTTTTCTATGTTACTCTTTCCCCCTCCCATTATCTCCAGGACCGAATATAAAATCTTCTGTCTGGCATTTAAAATCCTTCCAACATGGCCCTTTCTTGCTTTTCAGCCTTATTATGAATTCTTCTCCATCATACACACTAGAGCCCGGTCAAATGAGCCTCACTATTACTCATACACAGCACTCTGTCTCTGGCCCCCTGCAAATGAACTTCTTCCTTGCCTCCCCTTCTTAGATTCCCTCTATTCTTTCAAGGCTCAGCCCAAGCATTATCTTCTATATGCGGGTTCCTTTTTTTTTCATGGTGAGACCATGGGGATTAATGGGGGACTTGCCCAGAGTCACCTAGCTAAGTGTCTGAGGCTATATTTAAAATCCAGAGTCAGTGCTCTATCCACTGCACCCATCTGACCCTGGGTGAGCATATGTGCCTGTTGTCTCCTCCTCTAGATTGCAAAGTTTTCAAGAGCAAAGCTTCTTAAATTGTGGGGTCTGAATGAGGGGTTTATGAAATTTTGATTGATTATCAGTAAATGTTTGGTTAGTATAATGATTTTACATATTTCTATATCTAGGGTCATGTAAAAATTTCTTGGGTGAAAAGGGGTCATGAGTAGAAAAAATTTAAGAAGCTCTGATTTAGAGTAGAAATTGTTTAACTTTTTTCTTTAGGTCACCAGTGCCTGATAAATGGTTGTGGATTGATTGACTGGGGCAGGGATGGGGGGTGGGGTTCTTGCTGTAAAGATTTGCTGGCCTGGGTCCTGAATTCATATTGTGTTTTGCCTCCTGGTTGTCTCTTACAGAGAAGGCCCACACCTTCGAAGTCCTGGATGCCTTATACCGGACACTGGCTAGCTGTGAACTCTTACAGAAACAGCCTTTGGAGCAGGCGCAGGCCCCCCAAGCTCTTACCAACCAGCTCATCATCTCCTGTTGAGCATCAGTGCTTTTACGGCTCTGCAGAGAAGTGCCTGAAACAGGGCTCTGGATCTGATCTAGACCATCAGACGGTTAAAATACAAGTGGACATTCCTAGTGGACCCACCTAGGATCCTTCCCTAGTGGGTCTCCCATTGTGGATAAGACACTACCTCCCTCCTCCCAGGTTATATTATGGAGGACAAGTCTGGGCTCAGAAATGGCCTGAGAGGCTTATGGAGTCCACAACCCTCCGAGTCAATAACTGCATCCTTGATGGAGACTGCCTTGCTTTGGAGATTGTATCTCTGCCTTTGATGGAATGGTGCATTGGATCTTCACATGGATCACTCTTGATGGGCCACATCTAGCCTCTTAATTTGTGCTGATAAATTTCAGGTTAAGCCTGTCAGATTTTATCTCAGATTAAAGCAGTTAGCACTTCCCTGACAGCCTGTGCCTCCTGCAACCCCACCAGCCCCTGGAGTGTGTGGTCTTTCTCCCACCATAAGATTCCCTCCCTTCCCAGTCTGGGATCCAAACCAGTGAAACCCAGTAATCCTCCAAATGTTACTGCAACCCAGATGTGTGCCCACCACTGCCCTAGGCATTGTATAGAGAGGGGAGAAAAAATTAGAATAAAAAGAATAAAAACTTTTTGCCCATAAGAGGTTCACTTAGAGCCCTGGTTTCCTGTGAAATAATTAGGCTCAATTATTGACCTCAGTTAAGGGCTCAACTATGTTATCAGTATGCAAGTTGATTTCAAAGCATTAGTATGGGTTGGTATAGTCATTGAGGAGCTGGAAGGGGGCTTGATTTCAAAGGATGGGTAGGATTTCACCTTTAAAAAAAGCAATAGGCTGAATGGACTTAGGAATAGCATTCAGGTTGAAAAAATTAACATGGGAAAGGCAGATAGAGACAGAAAGAAGTATGGTAGGACTATGAGAAAACCTGTCTCACTGGTACAGAATATTCATATTTTGAAATACAAAAGTGAGGAAGCAATGGGCATACTCATGTGGAAGGCCTTGAATGCCGAGCAAAAACGTTTGAGCTTGATGATTAGGAAGTAGGGAGTTATGGCAGTTTCTTAAGCAGGGAAATTCATGCTAAAAACAGGGTTTCTGGATAATTCATATGGTGGTGCCATGATGAATCTCAAAGGACACCAATCATCCAGAAGTCACCCCTTTGTAGTCTTTTTAGGAAAAAAGCTCCCCATGTCATCCTGGCGTGGGGAAAGAAGGTGCCAAAAACCAGAGCAACAAGAAAGTTGTATGGAGGAAAGCTGAGAGCATTTCCTGGAGTGTTCCAAAAGTCCAGAAGAAAACTGTCTGAAGGACTAAAAGTCAGAAGACTCAAGTTTAAATCTTGGATGAACTACTGATAACATGAATACTTATTGAGCTTCACTTGTGTCCCTGTCCCTGTGTCAGAAAAGTCAAGTCAAGAGAGCCTTGCCCTCCAGACCCTTCTAGTCTAGTGTAGGGGGCAAGATGTTTCCCAGAAGTTAAATATTAATATGGAGCAGTTAGGCTAATGACAGGATATAGAAGAGAAGAGCAGGAGGAGAGACAGCTCAAAGTGAACTGAAGAAATCAGGGAAGGCTTTCCGGAGGAGGCAAGACAACTTGAGCTTATTCTTCAATGTAGGCAGGAGTCAGATAAGTTAAAAAGGGTGTTCCAAGTGCATGAGCAAAGCTTCAGAAACATGAGATGGGGAAGAGACCAGGAGAAGCAGGGGTATGTGCAGGTGGTGCCATGAGGAGAGCTGGATTCGATTTTGGCTAAAATGAAATCATAGAAAAGTGATTTTGAAAAAAAGCAGATGTTGCTGTTGAAGCACAGACGTCATTGTACTCAGACCCAAACACTGGACAATGGGACAACACTGGCTCAGGAGCTTTGCCCCAACGAGCTTCCATGTCCAACCTTCTGTCCTCTACTAAAGGGAGCTGGATGAGTGAAAATCAAAGGTTCTTTCCAGCTCTAACATTTGTGATGCAAAGAAATTCCAAAAGGGTCTAGAATAGCTAAAAACTCTCAGCATCCCTGGGACACACACACATACACACAGACACAGACACACACACACACACACACACACACACACACACACACTTTAAAAAAAAAACTTGCAGGGGAATAGAAGCTGCCTATTCCATCCTGTTTCTCTCTGTATTTTCTCTCCCCAAGGGGGTGGATTAGCACTAATTATATGTTGAATTTATGTGATTTTTAAATGAAGGCAATGGTATCATTTAAATGCTCCAAGCCGTAGCTCAACTCTTGACAGAATATCCCCTCTCTTCCTATCCATCTGCCCTCAGCCATTGGCTGTTATGTGGTTCCAGAAGTAACGGAGCTCTACAGTTCCATCAGAGTCCGGTGCCAGTGCAGAGTCCTGCGCTTGGGGTTGAACAAAGTCCCACGACAAGGGATGTGCCAGGAAGAGAGAGAACGTGGAAGGAGGGGTTAGAAGAGAGAGAGAACCCGGAGAATTCTGACTTGGCTTTTGGAGAATCAGAACCCTGGATTGGACTCAGGAATAATCCATATGAAATTGAGGAGTATAGATCATAGGAGTTCTATGATCAATTTAATTGAGCAAAGAAAGTGGTGAGCTCCCTAGTTCACCTCCCTAAAGATAGACAGGACTCTTGGCACTTCCCGGTTAGTAGATTTCCTTGATAGAGACTATACCCAAGAGGAATTAATTGCTTGCCTTTTTGGATGTCAGACCCATAGAGGAAGCCAGCAGAACCTCAATTCAGCTCAAGTCAATAAATGTTGATTAAACAGAGCACCATTTTAGGCACTGAGGGAGATACAAAGATAACATCTCGGGGTGAAATTTGTATCAGGAGCATGTCAAGTGATTGATTCAAATGAGATGAGTCAGGAATTTCCAAAAAACTTTGTTGGAATCCCCGTTCCCTCATCTGTATACTTCCATGTTATTGTTGTCCTGTTGTTTCCATCGTGTCCGACTCTTCGTGATCTTATTTGGGGTTTCTTTGACAAGAGATAGTAGAGTAGTTTCCTTCTCCAGCTCATTTTACAGATGAGGAAACTGAGGCAAAGAGGGTTGGTTAAATGACTTGCCCAGGGTCACATAGTTAATAAGTGTCTGAAGCTAGATTTGAACTCTGAGGAATCTTCCTGAGTCCAGGTCTGGCACTCTGTGCACTATAGTGCCACCTAGCTTCTTTGTGTGTCATGTATCAGCTAAAAAATAACATTTCAGAACTTTGAAGGCTCTGAGGTGCATAGGAGAGTGCAAACCATAGATCCTGGCCTCAGAGGACCTGGATTCCAATCCCACTTCTGTGATGCCATGTCTGAGACTCTGGTCAAATCTCTTAATCTCTCTGCTCCTCAATTTCCATATCTGTTAAGAGAGAGAGAGAGAGAGAGAGAGAGAGAGAGAGAGAGAGAGAGAGAGAGAGAGAGAGAGAGAGAGAGAGAGAGAGAGAGGTGGTCTTAACAGAAAAGTGATGGATTCAAAAAAAATATATGAGACGTTTTTGTTTGGGATCAATATGATCATTTGTTTTGCTTGACTGTACTATATTTGTTATAAGTGTTTTGGTTTTCTTTTTCCAAGTAAGAGAGAAATTCAGATAAGAGAGAGAAAATAAATGCTTGTGAATTAAGAAACTTAATTTTTTTAAATAAGAGGATTAAACTGCATATCCTCTAATATTCCTTCAAACTCTCAATCTGTGATCCCATGATCCAATAATAAGGATTTACCAAATGTCTATCTATTCTATACGAGGCACCATTCTAAATAGGTGTTGGAACTAGACCTTAAATTCTGTTGGTATGGACACTTCTTTCATTGATGCAAATTACAACTCTTTAACACTTGAGTATATGGATTTATGGGTTGTTATGACCAAAATCTTCATCTTCTTGTCAATGAATCAACAAGTATTTATTATATTTCAATTGATTAACTAGCATTTTTAAGTGTATATTATGGGCCAAGCACTGTGCTAAGCAGTAGGGAACCCCCCCCCAAAAAAAAAAAAAAAACAGTTCCTGCTCTCAAGGAGCTTATTTACAGTCTACAGTGCCTAGACTGTGTTAGGTGCTGGAAAGGTAAAGACAAAACTGAAACAGTCCTCCATAGTTTTCATTCTAGCAGGTACCCAATTTGTTAATAAGAATCTCTGAACTTCGTTACTGAGATGTTCAGATCATAGAGACAGTCTTAAGTACAGCATTGCCAACTGGAATTAAAACCCTTCCAACTTAAAGAAACATATAAGAATTTGTATTTTGCTATGATGGCCTTGAAGAACCAAGGTCTACTCTATCATGATAAATTGTTAGTGAGAATTTAATGGAGGAAGATTACTGTATCATAAACTTGACCTAAAAAGCTAATGTGCTGCACCAATTGCCATTAAACATTTAATTAATCACCTTGCTGCCTTTTTAGAATTCAAGTGAGTTTCTAGGGATGATTTAGAACTTCTTAAAGAATCTTCCCAGAGAAGTTTCAAGTGATAGCTTCTCATCATGCACTCATATGTAGGTAAACCATGAAATGAGTGAATATTACTATATTGAAAAATGAAATGTAAATCTAATTGTAGTAAGACTAGGGACCCACTCCTCCACCACATTTGTACACTGGCAGGTGATGTTCTCAGAGCATGGCTAACTACATCTCCCCTTTACAGGCCTAGGGGTACCCCTGAGAGGCATAAGGACCTACTAATATTCTTGCATTGCCTCCCAACCAATTCATTCAATCCAATCCAGTGATACCTTATCAATATCATCAATAACCAATTAATGTCAATTAGCTTTCACAAGGAGATATATACTGAGAAGAAATGATAAGAGCAGAAGCACCAAGGCACACACTCCCCTCTACCATGTTGGCCTTGGGGAGAGTTGAGTTAAATCTCAAAGTGGTTGTTAATAAAAATTTTCTCTAGAAATTGACTTCTGGGTATGGCACAGCCCTGAAAAATGTGTTCCTTTGCCTGCAGGAGATGGTGTCATGGCTGCTGGATAGATTCACAGCTGGTCTGGCTTGTACAAGTTGTTTTGAAGCTGCATTTGTATTGACTATAGTCTTCATGGCAGTTTCTGCAAACCCCTCCCCAAAATCACAAAACACAGTCTGGTTCATTCCATCTCAATACTCATTCCCCTAAGAACAAGAAGGAAGAAAGACACAAAGAGGGTGTGGGTTTTGGGCCTTTGGCAACCCAGGTAGAAAGGGAGATGGAACAAGCAGCCATTCTTGCCTTGATCATCACTATGGAAGGGGCCATCGTTCTGTTGTCAAAGACTTTCCTATTCATCTCACTTTCAGCTCCGCAGCCAATGAAAAGAAATTAACATTCCCTCCCAAAAACTGGATTAGGCTTATGCTTCCTCCTACCCCAATGCTTCTGTCCCTATTACCTCCAATATGGGGTCACCCCAAGGTCTCTCCTTTGATAAAAATTAGTTTTCCCTGACAGGAACATGCTTCCCACGGGATCTAATCGATCCAGATTGCCTGACTCAATTTCCTGGTCACCCAAGGACATAAAAAGTCCCACCACATAGAGTCCAGGTTTCTCAAACTTGCCAGATACCTGAAACCATGAGACTCACCATACTCTGACCTATTGACCACATGCATTTCCATAAGAAGGTAAGGGAAGAAGCCATGTGTATATATGCTAAAGATGAAGATAAGTTCCACTGGATCTTTTCTGTGTTGCAGCAAAGTAACCTTCCTTTTTGTTAATGGTTCAGTGCTTCATTTCCATCATACAAAGCAGGAACCGAAAAATCAGAGAGTGGAACATTTCACTGAAGCAGAATAGTAACATATATAAAAAGAAATCATGAAGTATTATCATTCCAGATTCCATACATAAATGAGGGGTATCCCATCAACTCCCATGCTACTAGAGAAAGGAACACATCCTTAGAAAACAAAAGCCTTTTGGTGAAAAGGAGCTTAGTCTCAAGGCTTCCCTTCTCTTTCTGTACTTTCTCTTCCTTCCCTTTCCTTACTTCCCGATCAGCCTCAAACACAGACAAGAACTATTCAGAACTAGTTCTTCTCATTAGAAGGTCCTCATCCCTTACTCTTAGCTGAGTTAGGCACTTAAACTTCAAGTTTCTTGCCTCAGGTTATATCCTTTACATGGCAAGTTGAGTTTTTCTAAAACTGGGAATTAACACACATACCCTTTTCATTTGATCTTTCAATTCCCATTATTCCTTTCTGCGATTAACTCTTTGTTGCCTAAGTCTCCAGCCCCCTTTATATAAAACATGTAGGATTAGATCAATATTCTTTATCCCTGACAAATGTTGGAAGGGGCAGGTAGGTGATAAAATAAATAGTGTGCCAGGTTTGGAGTCAGGTAAACATCCTGAGTTCAAATGTGCCTCAAATACCTACTAGTTGTATGACCCTAAGCAAATCCCAATTTTGTGTGCCTTAATTCCTTATCTATAAAATGAGCTGGAGAAGGAAATGGCAAGCTAATTCTGGTATCTTTGCCAAGAAACTCCCAAATGGGGTCATGAAGAGTCCAACATGACTAAAAACAACTGACCAACAACAACTCTAGGAAAATCCTAAGAAAGCTGTATGGTAGCAGTAGAAGTGATTAGTAAGGAGATCAGGAAGTCTTCTATTAGAAGTTGCCATGGAATAGGAACTGGACCTGTGATTTCACTGATAATAAGACTTCTGAATGAAGAAATTCCCTCCACCAATGAAGACTGGCACCTTCTCTGCAGTTCATGATCTTAGAATTGCCCAGAATAGTGATGTCAACACTGAAATAGAAACACAGGGAAAACAAATTGCTGTTGTTGTCCAATTTGATTCCATGGACCAACTTTTCTGGCAAAGATGCTGGAGTGGTTTGCCATTTCCTTCTCCAGCATTGAGGTAATCAATTAAGTGACTTGTCTAGGATCACACAACTAGTAAGTCTCTGAGGCTGGATTTGAATTCAGGAATATGAGTCTTCTGATTCCAGACCTGATGCTTTATCTATTGTGGCACCTAAATGCTCATCAGAATTTCTTACCGCATCCAAATCCAGGGTTTTTTGCACTTCTTTTCCTGGAGGTAGAATGGCAAAATCATCTTTTCTCTCCCATAAACTCTCTTAGAAGTCCATGACCCAAGCTTCCAGTCTCCTGCCACAGTTGGATAAATTTTACAAGACTGAGCCAAGTCACCATAAAAACTCTGACCCTGTGAAAATGCCAACCCAAGTAGGATTTATTTCTTCCTCCAGCCCCCCACATCCTGGCTCAAGAACTGCAGTAAATGTACATGCATTCACACCCAGAGGCCACAGAGAACCATTAATCATAAAAGCTTTGGACTGTTCCTTTTTTCCCTAGGAACTAAGCATTTAATTCTAGTTCCTCTTAATTCAGAATTCCATTTCCCCACCAATTCCAGTTTCCAATTTCAAACAAGAAAAAAGTCATTATCACCTGTCTAGTCTGGGGGCTTCAAACAACCAATCCATTAACAAATTTTTATCTAGTGCCTACTATGTGCTGGGCACTGGGCTAAACAATGAGGATGAAAAAGCATTCCTTTCCCTCAGGAAGCTCACATTTTAATAATGGGAGATTATGTACAAGATACATACAAAGTATCCTAGAAGGAAAGACACTGGCAGATTGGAGGAGACAAAGCATTTGAGATGAGCATTTTATTAAAAAAAAAATTTGGCAAGATAATTGGGGTTAGGTGACTTTTCCAGAGTCACAGAGCTAATAAATATGAGGTGTCTGAGACTGGATTTGAACTCAGGTCCTCCTGACTCCAGAACCAGTGCTTTATCAACTATGCCATCTAGTTGTCCCCATGAGGTGAGTCTTAATGAGGAAGCAGAAATTCCAAGAGGGACAGCATTCCAGGCATGAAGGATAGCCTGAATATGCAGAGAGGGGAGATGAAACTTTATATCTGAGGAACAGCAAATAAAGCCAATATTGGGGTACCAACAAGTACGAGAGAGAAGCAATATGTAACTCATCCATTGGTAAGTTCCTCCTGGGTCCTCAGTTTGGAGGAGGTATCCAAGCTTTCATTCCCCTCTCAGCCCTGTTTCTCTGTGTCCTTGTAGTGGATACCTTCATCCCTCACTGACCCCCGACCACTTCAGCTCCTGTTAGAATGTAAGCTCTTTGAGGGAAGGGACTGTCTTTTATTTTGCTTATATTTATATTCTCTATGTTTCTCACAGGAAATGGTAGTCGATAAATATTGTATTGTGTGTTGGTCAATCATTTTCAAGCCTGTTTGATTCTTCATGACCTTTTTTTAGGTTTTCTTGGAAAAGATACTGGAAAGGTTTGCCATTTCCTTCTCCAGCTTACTTTACAGATGAGGAAACTGAGGCAAACAGGAAGAAGTGACTTACCCAGGGTCACACAGCCAATAAGTGTCTGAGGTCAGATTTGATCTAAGTCTTTCTGACTCCAGATACAGGCTTCATTTTATACTAGGAATACAGAGCTGATTCAATGTTAGGAAAACTATGAATATAATTGACCATTTTAATAACAAAAGCAACAAAAATTATATGATTAGTTCAATAGTTGCTGGAATCTTTTGTGCCACGTAGCTTCCCCAGGACTTAATAAAAGCTTATTTCAAATGTAATATCAAATGTATTTTTTCACTAATCATAATGCAATCAAAATTATAGCCAAGAAGGAATCTTTGAAGCAAAGGTTAAAAATTATTGGAAATTAAATGAGTCAAATAACAAATCATAGAAACAATCAACAATTTCATTAAAGATAATGACAATGAGACAACACACCAAAATCTGTGGGATACAATCAAAGAAGAACTTAGGAGAAATTTTTTATATTTCTAAAAATATATATCAATAAAAGAGAAAAAGAGGATATTAGGGAATTGAACATGCAACTAAACAAATAAAAAATGAATACCAACAAATTAAAAGCCCTGAATTAAATATCAAAATAGAAATCCTGAAAATCAAAAGAGATGGGCAACATTGAAAGATTTTTTAAATGAACTAATAAATAAAAGTAGGAGCTGGGTTTTTAAAAATAATAATAATAATAAAATAAACAATCTATTAGTTAATTTGATTTTAAAGACAAAAGCCAATTTGCCCATATCAAAAATGAAAACAGTGAATTCATGAGCAATGAAGATGAAATAAAGACAATTATTAGGAGCTATTTTGCCCAACTATATTCAATAAACTGAAAATCTAAATTAAATGGATAAATATTTACAAAAATGTAAAATTTCCAGATTAACAGAAAAGGAAATCTAATAAGTAACATTTTTATAAAAAGAAATTGTACAAGCCATAAATAAATAAAGAATTAATAAATTAATAAAAGTTAATAAATGAATAAAGAAAAACCTCATAGATTTATAAGTAAATTCTACCAAACATTTAAGAAAAATAATTCCAAAATTATCTATTTGAAAAATATATAAAGGGGTCCTAACAAATTCCTTCTAATGCACAAGTAAGATCTTGATACTTAAACCAAGAAGAATCAAAACACAGAAAGTTATAGACAAGTTTTTAAATTAATATTAATGCAAACATTAAATAAAATGTAGCAAAGAGATTATAGCAATAAATTGCAAAAATCCAATGCTATAACTAGGCTTCATTTTATATTAGGAATATAGGGCTGATTCAATATTAGGAAATCTATGAATATAATTGACCATTTAATAAAAAAACCAACAAAAATTATATGATTATTTCAATAATTTCTGGAAGAGCTTTTGACAAATATAACATCTATTTCTGTTTAAAATAACAAAAAGCATAGGAATCAGGAGTTTTCCTTAAAATGATAAGACTAAAAGCCAGCATTCTCCATAATAGAGACTGTCTTTTGTCTCCTTTTGTATTCCCAATGCTTAAGACAGTGCCTAACATGTAGTTCATGATTAAACAAGAATTAAAGTGGCTCACAGGAAATCAAATGGGCAATTTTGATTACACAAAATTAAAATGATTTTGCACAAGCAAAGCTAATGTAGCTAAAATTTAAAAAGAAATATTGAACTGGTCTAACCATTTTGGAAAATAATTTGGAATTATACCCTAAAGTTCTGCATACCCGAAGATTCTGAAGATCACCTGGCAGGATAAGGTACCAGACACTGAGGTCTTTCTTAAACTAAACTGCCAAACATTCCAACTCTACTGCAGAAACCACAACTCCATTGGGCTGGCAACATTGTTCAAATGCCAAATGTACACTTGCCAAAAAAAATTATTTATGAAGAACTCACACAGGGCAAGTCAGAAAAAGTGATACAAGGTACTCTCATGGTATCTCTTAAGATCTTTAGAATTGATTGTATTTCATGGGAGATTCTGGCACAGGACCACCCAGCATGGCGTGCCCTAATCAGAGAGGGTTCTGTGCTCTATAAACAAAGCAGAACTGAATTAGTCCAAAGGAAATGTGAAATATGCAAAATTAAAGAAGCTACCCCAAATGTCCATATGGATTATTTGTGGCAGAGCTGTAGCAGAGCATTCCGAGCTCATATTGGTCTGATCAGGCACAGTTGGACACATTGTAACTTGATTCTAACACAGTGATGTCATTTTGGTCAGCTTCAAAATGAAGGACAACAATCCCCAAAAAAGATCTAAGACAAAAAGAACCTACATATTCAAAAATATTTATAGCAGCTCTTTTGTAGCAAAAAAAAAAAAAAAAAATGGAAACTAAAGGAAAATATACCAATTGTGGAAGCTGAATGAGTTATGGCATGTGAATGTGATAGAATATTAATGTGCTGTAAGAACCAAAGAAGAGGATCATTTCAGGGAATGCGAGAAAAAAAATTCTATGAAATGATGCAAAGTGAAATGAGCAGAACCAGGAGAATAATTTATACAGAGTAAATATCATCAAGTCAAATAATTTTGAATGACTTAGAAACATGATGTCCAAGGACAATTTCAAAAAATTCATGATGAAACATGCTCAACCCACCTCCAGATAGAGAAGTGATGGATTTGAAATGTAGATTGATAACATATTTTTTCTTTCTTAATTTCATTTTTTTTTGCATGTAGCCAATGCAAGAATTTGTTTGACATGCTTATACATATCTGTAATGAACTTTGTTCTTCTTACTTTCTCAATGAACAGAGGAGAAGGATATAATTTAGAACAAAAATTGAAACTGAATTTTTAAAAATGTCTGCGCCATATTTGAAGTCAGAAAGATTAGTCTTCCCAACACCAGAAAACGTGCTCTGTGATCTATGGCACCACCTAGCTGCCCTGCTTGGAGTATTTTTGTACTTGACCTCTTTGGTCTCAGTTTTCTCATCTGTGAAATGAAAATGTAACTCTACACTGGGAAATGAATGTAAACTGTTATTTTTACCTTCTGAATCCAATTCTTCCTGTGCAACAAAAAAATTCGGTTCTACACACATATATTGTATCTAGAATATACTGTAATATATTTAACATATATAAGACTGCTTGCCATCTGGGGGAGGGGGTTGGGGGAGGAAGGGAAAAAATCTGAATAGAAGTAAGTGCAAGGGATAATGTTGTAAAAAATTACCCATGCATATGTACTGTCAAAAAAAATGTTATAATTATAAAATAAAATAAAAATAAAAAAAAGAAAATATAACTCTAGACAAGTCATTGAGTCCTTCTTGTTTCCCTCTCTTAAATCACCAACAAGTGACCACCAGTTTTTGCTTGAATCCCTCCCCAGGAAGCATTGTACACTTTGGAAAAGTTCTCATTAGGCAGTTTTTTGGTTTTGGGTTTCCAAAAAAAAAAAAAAATTAGCTTTTCAAATCTTCCCCATCTGCTCCTAATTCTGTCCGCTGTAGTCATGTCTAATCTTTCTCTCATAGTCTAGTTGTTCAAATACTTATTGAAAGCTATTATGCTATGGGTTGCTAGATGGTACTATAGGTCACAGAGTCTGAAGTCAGGGAAACCTGAGTTCAAATCCAGCCTGACATTTACTTGCTATGTGATCCCATATAAGTCATTTAACCCTGTTTATTTGCCTCAATTCTCCTCTGTAAAATTAGCTGGAAAAGGCAATCCTGGCAAACCACTTGAGTGTCTCTGCCAAGAAAACCCCAAATGGGGGTCACAAAAAGTCAGCCCTGATTGAAAAACAACTGAACAACAATTATGGCACGCCTTCCATTCTTCCAATTTTCCCTTCTCCAAACTAAATACCCCATGTCCCTTCGAGCAGTGCTTCTATACGATGTGACCCAGACCGAGTGGAGCTATAGCACCTCCCTGATGCTGGAGTCCTCACCCCCTTTGTCCCCACCCCCTTCTTTGGCCTCCACAAGGTAGGCAGGGCCTCCCAGCAGGAACCGTGCATGAAAGAGATAAGGAAAACCACCAGCAGCTATACATAGGACCCAGGAGAAGGAGGAATCAGCCTTAAAGAAACCATGGAAGGAGGGGGAGGAGAGAGAACCCTAACTACAGAAATTCCACGATCCCTTTTCTTCCAGGATAAAGGGTATGATGGATGGATCAGGTGTGTCAGAATGTGTTGCTGAGAGTAAAGGGGGCATGGCAGGAGTACTGGATGAGCCAGTCAAGGCTGAAAGAAATCCCTTTTAATTGACATGGATAACTGGAGAAACCCGAGGAAGCCAGAAACAAGGACAAGGGGGGCATTCTAAGTTACCCAAATGAGCCCCTTATATTGGGGGACTGGAGGAACATTCTCCAATCTAGGGCAATTTGTCAATGTCCTTCTCATGGGACTGGGACCAGCACCCCAAACCTAGGATAGACCCTCTAGCCTCCTTCATTCTAGAGGTGGGACCTCAGCCCTATTGGCACTGAGAGAATCCCTAAGGAAGGCACCAGAGAGAGAGTAGGGCCATGTTGCCAGCAAAGCAGAGTCTGCAATGGTGTAGATCACCATAGGTTTGGGCAGCTTGCTCAGGTCACAGGGAGGGAGCTGCCAATCAGCTGGGAAACTGGAAACTTCCAGCCTGGAATGTCCAAGAATAGAAATTCTGAGATAAGACAGGAGTTCAGAGAAGGCGTAAGGCATCCCAGAGTAGTGGGTGAAGGGATGAGACTAAGGAGTGGATAATGTGGGAGACAGAGAAAGCCAGAAAGAAGCAGAAAGTTTTTTGAACTGCCAAAAGGTAAAAGAGTATATGGTATATTGAAAAGAATCCTGTTAGGACAACTGAATTATTCTAATATAGGTGTTTTTTTTTTTTTTTTCCTTGAGGAAATTGAGGTTAAGTGACTTGCCCAGCGTCACACAGCTAGGAAGTGTAAAGGATCTGATTTAGATTTGAACTCAAGTCCTCCTGACTTCAGGGCTGGTGCTCTATCCACTGTGCCATCTAGCTGCCCCAAGTAGAAGAGTTCTTAACCTGCTGGGCCCTCTGTGTCTTTTGATGTTCTAAATATTTTTAGATGCATAAAAGAAATTATGTAAGTACAAAAGAAAATAATTATATGGAAATATTATCACAATGTTACTAAAACAAAGTCATGGACCCCAGGCTAAGAACTTCTAAACTCATCATAGTCCTATCACTTACTGATTGTCCCAGAAAAATGGTTGAACCTTACCAGACCTCAGTTGTACCATATGTAAATAAAAGGATTAGATTAGATGAGCTCCACAGTCTAATTCTAGTGTTGTAAGGATTATTTCCCTAATCTTGTCCCTAAATTTCATTTATATTCTCCAGGGGATGTCAGTTTCTATCCTACTAGCTTCTAATCCAGCAAGCTGGCATGCTTCTACCTAGGTGACCTTCACCATATCAATTTGTTGGGAATCAGCTTCCTTCTCTACGAAATGAAAGGATTAGTCTCAATTATCTCAAGATCTGTCAGTGATCCCAATGATTTATGACTGGATGACAATTCTGGCTAAAATTCCTTACGCTTCTATTATCTTTTAATTTTTTTCCCCAAAGAACTTTCATATCTATTATTTCATTTGATCCTCACAAGAATGGTAAAAGGCTAGTTGTGGAGGTACTGTACCCAACTGACAGATGGAGAAATTGAGTCATAACATAGGAAAATGATTTGGAACATATATTAGATTTCCTTTCGCCTAGGTCAGAACTCTTTTTTCTCCACTACCTTATTTCTAAAATCCCTGAAATAGAAGAGAAATCTCTGATGTCACACCTTTTGCTCTGATTTAGTGGGGCAGCCCTTGTCCCATGTGTGGGAGTCTCTCTACTAGGAATGTACAAGAAGGGCAAAGATTGACAGATTCTCTTCCCCCCACCCTCCCATTCAAAGTGGCTTCTGGGACCTTATGGCAGCCTGGCTGCATCCTCTCTGAAAATGAACTTGGCAGAAGTGTATTAGAGAAAAAGTCCAAAATGAACGGGATCCATGGTCTTCTCTCCTTGGGGTATCATGGTACAGTAGAGCACTATGGATGAAGCCAGATGCTGTTGGTTTGAATCTCTGCTCTGCTACTTATTTGGGCAAGCCAATTACCCTTTTTTGGCTTTAATTTTCTTCTCTTTGAAATCAATGGCCAGACAACATGACCCCTGAGGTCCCAGCTCTAAAAGTCGTATCTTCTGCTTCTTTCATCCGCCAAAAACACAAAGGGGTTGGCCAACTGCCTTCCGCCTCCTGAGATGGGCTTTTCTGAGCAGCAGTTCTGGGCTGAAGCAGGCTATTTTTGTTCATTTCCTTCCTTGCTTTCTGAACAGCAGGGTGACTCCTGTCTTGGATCCCTCGTCCCAAAGCTGCTGATGGCCCCAGAGAGAAAGGAATCCAGAAAAGGTAACAGAACATGAATGAGCATCAGGTCTCTAGCACTTTTCCCAAGGTCTTTCCTACCTTCTCATCCCCCTCCACCCCTAATCCTCCCTTGCTGGGTGCTATGGCAGGACTGCGGGGAACTGAGCTTGGAGATCAGAGGGATCCCCTGGAAAGAGATGCTTCTTTCCTCTCCCCAGATGCCTCATTCCAGTTAAGCCTTTTCTAGATCTTTATTCCAAACATGGGAAATCACCCCAAAAAAGTGCCTGGGAACAAAGGGTGGATTTCAGGTGTCTTTGTGAGGACATGTGGTCTAATGGAAAGATCATTGGACTTAGAATCAGAAAACCTGCCACTTCCTAGCTGTGTGACTCTGGGGGAATCACCGGATTCTCTCATCTCTCTGAATGGCTTATCAGCCACTGAGGGCTAGGCCCGAGTCACAAGCACCCGAGTTTGTAGTCTACCTCAATTCATGACCGTGGTTGCACAGGCAACTCTTACCTTGTGATTTTGAACATCAGGCTTCCAATGGGAATAATGGGGATAATAACAAGAGCAGCTACCCTTTTGTAATGGTTTAGTGTTCTTATTTAATCCTCACAGTAACTCAGTAGGGTATCTGCTGTTATTCCCACTTTATAGAGGAGGAAACTGAGATAGAAAGAAGGCAGGGTCACACAACTAGGAAGTGTCTGAGTCAGGATTACAGCTCAGATCTTCCTGACTCAGGGACCAGCTCTCTGGCTCTGAAGCAGGAAGGTATCTCCTCCCAGAGAGGGCTGCTGGTGGGGCCCTTAAAGGTAGTCCTGGACAATGCAACCTTGGGGGGAGACAAGGCTGCTGCCTGTTTGAGGCTACGCATGAACCCTCTGGGCTGGGAGCCAAACCCCAGACCCCCACAGTCAGGCTAAACATCCACATGGGACACAGCATCAACCAGAGCATGCACACTTACTCCTAGAAACCCTGCTTAGCCAGCAGCCCATTACCTACGAGCAGAAAAATATATATATGGAAGGCAGTGCAATGAAGCGGACAGAGCCAGCCAGGAAGCCAGGGAGACCTCTAGGCCAGTCATTTCACTTCTTAGTATTCGAGAGGATTCTCTGTTGCAGGGGAAAGGTCAAGCTGAACTGGTATGAGGGGTTTCCCTCATTTGGGAGTCTGTCTCTCTGTCTCTGTCTGTGTGTGTGTGTGTGTGTGTGTGTGTGTGTGTCTCCCCCCTCTCTCTCTTCTCCCACCTCCCTTTTTCAATATGGAATAGTGGAAAGTATAGGTCTAGCAATCAGAAGTCTTAAAATCTTATCCTACTTTTGCCATTAACTGACTATGTGAATTCAGGTAAATTCTCTCCTTTCTCCCACCTTCCTCTTCTGTAAAGTGAGGGGATAGTACTAGATTAAGATTCTTAACCTTGATTGTGACATGGGCCCCAAGGTGTGATGGAGCCACGATCAACAGGCTCAGAAATCTAGTTGTAAAATTTTCAGCGTGAGCATTTACACCTTGGAAATAGGCAGAAATTACAAATCAGGGCTTGGTTTATTATTTTGTTGATTGTAGAGACTTTTTTAAATGATGGTTCTGTGGTTATATGATTCTAGGCGAGGGGACAAGAAAAAGCCAATGAGTACATTTCTCATAATACCTCCCTTGCCTCCCTTCTAAAGACAAATAGATCAACCATTGCCTTTGGAGTCAGATTGGGATGCTACCTCAAAAGAAATCCAAATCTTTCTACTCTGTCCCTTTTCCCAGAGTCATTTTTCTCTGCCCATCCGAAAGGTCACACACTCAACTGTTGCATTTCTCCATAGAGAGCCAGATGCCTCTGCCCATAGCCATCAAGTGGATACTGTTATTGTTGTGTGGCTTATCTGGTACTTTGGGCTGCCCCCCACCCTGTGACTGCCAGACCCTGGAAACCTTTGGACTTCTGGTGAACTGTAGCAACAAGGGTTTGACCACGGTGCCCTCCCTGCCCAAAAACACCCGGCAACTCTACCTGCAGAACAACAACCTGAGTTCCATCCCTGCTGGTACCTTTGACCACTTGAACAATATCTACAGAATCAATGTGACCAATAACCCCTGGCATTGCGACTGTAGAATCTTGTACCTTAAGCACTGGTTGGAGGACCACTTCTGGGGCATCCTGCACCTGACCAAGTGTGCCAGCCCAGCCATCACAGCCAATCTATCCCTTAACCTTCTCACTGGCAATGAGCTGGAGGGCTGCCATCAACTGCTTCTCCCCGACCAGTACTGGGTCTTCCTCTGGGGAGACCTGGTTCTGATTGTGTTAACAGTCCTAAGTATCATACTCCTTGGTGCCCTCCTGTGGGTGGCCCAGAAGACCATCTATTGTGTCACTCTCAACCAGCGTATCCAGGAGGCTTATGAGTGGCAGGAGAGCAGCCTGAGACATCAAAAAACCAAGTGACACCTCTGGACCCTGGCCTTGGGACTTCACCAGCTCTCTTGCTTTGAGTCAGCTCACCCACTGTCTCCATACCAGCTCTTTCAATGATCCAAATAAATGGTGAGCTCCCTTCTCACCAGCCTCTGTGTCTTTCTTTCATCAGCACCAATGGTTTGGGCTCTTTCCTGTTCTCAGGGAACCAGTTCTTCAGGCTGTATTGGCCCAGCCAACTCAGAGCTGAAGGACTTGTCTTGGATGAGGAGAAAACAATGCCCCCTATTGATCTCTGGGTCCCAGACATCACTAAGGAAAGTCTCTGTCAAAGAGGATTGGTCATAATGCCAGAAAGACCAGCCCACTCAGTAGCGTCCAAGTAGAGGGGCAACTCCCATCTGTCTCTGGGGTCAGGTCATCACGAGATCTGTCATTCCCTTTAAAGTCAACTAATTATGTGGCTCTTCCAGTTCTCTTTGACCCAGGAGAGAATGCAGAGCTTAGAGTCAGGAAGACCTGAGTACGAATGCTACCTTAGATATTCACAAGCTGTGTGACCATCACAACCAATCTCTGCCTCAGTTTACTTGTCTGTAAAATAGGAATGGCAATAATAATGTAATAATGAATATAATTATTTCCAGTGATAAAATAATAATGCAATCCTTCCTAGTGATAAAATAATAATAGATATAATCCTTTCTAATGGTAATATAATACTATATATAATCCTTTCTAATGATAATATTGTAATTGATATAATCCTTTCTAATGACAATATAATAATATAGTCCTTTCTAATGATAATATTATAATTGATATAATCATTTCTAATAATAACATTATAACTAATATAATAATTTCTAATAATACATGATAGACATAATCTTTTCTTTTTTTAATTTTGATTTTATTTTTTATTTTTTTAATTAATTTTTATAATTATAATTTTTTGACAGTATATATGCATGAGGAATTTTTTTTATAACATTATGCCTTGTATTCATCTTTCCAAATTATCCCCTCCCTCCCTCCACTCCCTCCCCCCGATGATAGGCAATCCCATACATTTTACATGTGTTACAATATAACCTAGATACAATATATGTGTGTAAATCCCATTTTCTTGTTGCACATTAAGTATTAGATTCCGAAGGTATAAGTAACCTGGGTAGATAGACAGAAATGCTAACAATTTACATTCACTTCCCAGTGGAAGTGTTCCTTCTCTGGGTGTAGTTGTTTCTGTCCATCATTGATCAACTGGAAGTGAATTGGATCTTCTTTATGTTGAAGATTTCCACTTCCATCAGAATATAGACATAATCTTTTCAAATAATAATATTATTATAATGGAATGAGAATAACAGAATCTACTTCACAAAGCTTTTATAAAAATCAAATGAAATTTTATATATATATATACGTATATATATATATAAAGCCCTTGTAAAACTTAAAGTGGCCTGAAAAGTCTATTGTTTTTGCATTTGGTCAGCTTTAATTTAGTCTCTGATCACTAGCACCCGTACAATGGCCCTGTGAGAACTCCTGATTCTTCACTTGATTCTGTGGTCAGCTAGCTGCTCATCAGCCTTGGATTTACCCATCTTAGAACTCAGAACTATAGAGAAAAGGAAAGAGAAATGGTAGGGTCCTCGAAGAGAAATGTGTATTCACAGATATATAAACACTCCTACATACAGGAATACCTGTGTTCAGATCCCAGCTTTGTTCAATAATCATTGTGCAAATCCCTGTGTGCCTCGTCCCCTCCAAGCCTCTGTCTCCTCATCTGTAAAATGGATGTGTGAAAAGATGAGGTGCCCAACTCAAAAGGTTGTTTTTTGACTCCTTATAGATAATATGTATATATATAAAACATTTTGTAATCATTAAATGTCAGCTCTCACTAGAGTCATAACAAGGGTAAGGTGATTGGGACTTTGCCACAGACACCAAACATTAGAAGACTCAATCAAATGATTTTGTTTTAATTGCCTCTTGGAATTTCTTTTATTCCCTATAATCTTCTGCTAGTTATCTTTCAACTTAAACCAAATATTATCTTCTGGAATATTTTAACCCTTTATATTCCTGACATGCCTTTCCTCATTGGTGAATATTTCACTAGATCTAGGAATGCCTCCTGATAGTTTTTAAAAAAATAAATTTTATTAAGAAAAGCAGCTTGGACAGGGTACTGAATTTGAAGATACAGTAGGAAGAGGTGAAACATCCATATTCTCCACTGTAGATGAATAGGGAGGATAATAATCAGTTATTATCTGCCACCCAGGATTGTTCTGAGGGATTGAATGAGTTAATGTCCATTAAAATGTTACAGACTAGTTGTGTGTCCCTGAGCAAGTCACCTAACCCCAAATGCCTGCAACACATACACAAACACACACACACACACACACACACACACACACACACACGTTATTGAAAATATTTTAAAAATATAAATTAACTTTATAAACTTCTGTAATCTCTGGGGGGGGGGTTTGTTCCCCAATTGAGCAATGTTTTAAAAAATCAAAAAACTTTCATTAAAAACATATATGCTCATTCTGATGGACATGGCTCTCTTTAACAATGAGAAATCAGTTCCATTTGTTCAATAATGAATAGAATCAGCTACCCAGCGAAAGGGCTCTGGGAATTAATTGAGAGTGAACCATAACATAGCATTTCCACTCCCTCTGTTTTTGTCCGCTTGCATTTTTGATTTCCTTCTCAGGTTAATTTTACTTTATTTCTAAGTCCAATTTTTCTTGTGCAGCAAAATAACTGTATGGACATGTATACATATATTATGTTTAACATATATTTTAACATATTTAACATGTATGGTCTACCTGCCATCTAAGGGAAAAGTTGGAACAGAAGATTTTGCAAGGGTCAGTGCTGAAAAATTATCCATGCATATATCTTGTAAATAAAAAGCAAAATAAAAAAAGACATATATGCTCCAGCAAACCAAATTCTTGCATTGGCAATGCCTAAAAATGTATATCTTCCTGTAACAGATGTTCTAACCATGTTGCACTTTACTCTCAGGCCAGCTAATTGCTTAGCAAATCACTTTGCAGTTTATAATGACCTTCCTTAGAACTCATAACAATTACAAATATTATCATCTCTGCTTTACAGATGAAGAAACCAAAGTACAAAGAGGTTGACTTGGCTATGGTCATGTACTCAATAAATCCCCAAAACAGGATTTGAATCCAAGTCTTCCTGATTTAAGCCCATCACCGTATCCAATACATCATTGTCAGTGTTGGCTGGGAGAGCTGGACAGTTATTCCACAGGTCCCCAAAGACAGGGTGGGTGCTTATTATGTAGTCACACCCTTCTCTTATCTGAAGAATCCAAGAACAGTTTGGATCTCCAGACTCTAACCATAGCTGGTCATCTTGACAGAAAATACAGTGCAATGAGCTCAGAAACCATACTCTGATGAGACAGACACAGAAGAAAGGTAGGAAACAAGCATTTATTGAGCACTACTATGTGCCAGGCACTGTGCTAAGATTTTTACAAGTATTATCTCATCTAATTCTCCTGCTTGGTTGGTGCTATCTACTTTGTCACCTAGCTACCTTAAATGAATGAAAAATAATTTATGAAAGACTTATGTGACAGGAACTGTGTTAAGTTTGGGGGCTATTATTACAAAAATTAAGATAGTCCTTGCCAATGAAAAAGTTAATATTTTAATGAAGACAATAAATACAGGAAAATGGTGGTTGGTGAAGAGAATTATTATCTGGAGAGTTACAGAGATGGTGAACTAATGTATAAAAGATATCAATTATCAAAAGCATTTCCAAAAGCAAAAGTTCCTTTTATTTTATTCCTGTAGCCAGGGCAGCAAGTTTGGAAAGACTGGGGCTGATAGCAAGATGAACCAGATAGATGACTGGATAAAGATGGTATGCTCTGGAATCAATTACTTTTAGTAGGTTAGGCTAGAATAGCTTAACTGCCCCAGGAATAAAGACACGGGTTCTGGATATCTGGTGTATAGGTGTTGGTCCAGGTGGGTAGAAGAAGGTGGCAGGCAGATGACATAGATGACTGGCAGGGAGGCTATCCAGACACAGAGCGTTGATGCTGTTGAAGGACAGAGAACTAAGAGAGCAGTGGAGGTGGGAATAGTGAGAAGACCTTCCTAAGGAAGGCAGGACTTACAAAGGCCCTTGAAGGATGAGAAGAACTTTTAACACGTGGGGAGAATTTGGGGGAATTTGGTGAAAGGGCATTCCAGTCAGAGTCTAAAGCATGGAAATGTGTTAGGGGAACAATGGGGAGGACATTTTAGCTAAAATATCAATTGCATGGAGAATATAGTAATGGGAGATAAAGGTGGATCACAGAAAGTTTAAAGCTAGAAGGTTTTTGCTGCTTGAACTCTGAAACTGGGTTGAATATCCAATCCCTTCCAGAGGATGTGGCTTAAGACCCTTCCCCTAAATACCGCAGAGTAGAAGAGAAGCTGTTAACTAGTAGCAACAGCTGCCATCCTATTTCTACAGTCCAAGTGACCTGCCTCTCCAACTGGGCTAACATTTAGTACTGAATCCAACTTGAGCACAGCTCTTCCCTTGGCCATGACTTCCCTAGTTAGCTGATTGTGGTGGTTCTAACACATGAGCCATTCTTGGGCAGAGGCATACTGTTCAGAATTTCCCCTCCCCAACTCACTATAAGCTAATAAGCTGTCTTTAGTTAACTAGATCCCTTGCACACAAGTCCATCTAATCTTACATAGGAAGCAATCACCTCTGTGGTGTCCCTGGAAAAAGGGCTGCTCTACTCTGTCTGCCCAGGTACGTGAATTCGCTTTCTGCACATTTCTGGCCACCATTTTTTTCCATCTGGGTTTCTGCCCCCCAACTCCACTCTAGTACCACTTTCCTTAGTTCTGACTGCTGGAGACAAAGAGAAAAATCTAATTCTTCTTCTGAATAACAGCTCTTCAAGACTTGAACAATATTCTGTGTCATCATCATTATCCTCCCTTCCCCCAACCACTTCAACTACGCACAAATATATTTTATTCTTCTATTCTTCAGGATAAACATCCTAAGCTCTGTCAACTGAGCATCTCATGGCAGGATCATAAGACCCTTGGCCATCCTTAAAGATGGAGCGAGAAACCAAGGGAGAATTCTGAGCACTGTTTTCCATCTGCCCACTTACTATAAATAGATATGCCTATCATAATTAATCCATGAGCAGGGTCTTCCTCCAGTTTGGGTGACCCTGAGGGCCTCTCTCAATAGACAGATTTAGTGAAATTTACTCAAGAAATCTGAAGAAAATTTTAGTGAAAAAATTAAGACTAGAGTAAAAATATAATAGCTACAGACATATGAAGACCAGAGATAACTTTTTGTATGTGACTATTGAGACTTTAAAAAAAAAATTTATTTTATCTAAAACTCATTTTACTTCTTAGCAGTATTCTTATTTTACTGGCAATCAACAAAGTTAACCTTTAAGAAATTTTCAGAGGACTGGATATTTACTTCAGGAACTGAAGAGAACTAAAGAGAGAGAAACCAGGTGGAGACATGGATAGTAGCAGAGAATGGAAGCAGTCAGGTAGATCGCAGCAGTCCTGGCACCCAGATCTAGGACACATCCCTGGAGATCTGCACCAGCAGATGTAGAGTAGCAGGTGTGGGGACATTCATCCAGAAGGCACTAACCTTCCTCCCTCTGCTTACATTATGGACACCTGTTTTCCCTTGAGGACTTTCTGCCCCATCCTTAGCCCCTGAGCAATCTGCCTACCCAAGTTAAGATCAGCCACAGCTGTCACAGTCTTAGGTCTCAACCCCCCTTTCCTCTGGGAAGTTCCTTACCTCTGGAGAGATCTGTTTATTACAAGATAATATTCAACAAGATAGGGGCAGTTCTTGAGAGAAGATAGTGGTATGGGGAAAATAGGAAGAGAAGAGAAAAAAGAAAATGGTAAAGAAAAGGAAAAGTTGAGAAAAGGAGGGGGTGGAGATCTTTTCTCTTAATAAAAGCATCAATAAAAAAATTAAAATACTGATTTAAATTGCTTGCATTTTTGTTTTTCTTCCTAGGTTATTTTTACCTTCTTTCTAAACCTAATTTTTCTTGGATAGCAAGACAACTATATAAATGTGTATATATATATAGGATTTAACATATACTTTAACATATTTAACATGTATGGGACTACCTGCCATCTAGGAGAGGGGGTGGAGGGAAGGAGAGGAAAAGTTGGAACAGAAGTTTTTGCAAGGGTCAATGTTGGAACATTACCCCTGCATATATTTTGTCAATAAAAAGCTATAATAAAAAATGAATGAATGAATGAATACTGATTTTAAAAGAGGGAACCCTATATGAAGGGAATGGAGAGTTGGGGGAAGATAGAAGGCAAATTCCTAAATAGCTGCTTATAAAGACATTTTTTTTTAAATTTTAAAGCAAGTGAAATTGGTCTCCCTGGACCCCACAGACAGAGCAGGAAGACAGAGCAGCCTCCAGAAATTGCCCTGATACCAACTGATTCCATAAACTTGCCCTACTCCCATCCCAGGAAAGATGCCATTAGTCCAGGCAAGAGCTGAACAGGAGTACTAGACCAGGAAGAACCCCAGAGATCACTTAGTCTAACCTCCTCATAGTATAGAAAATGAAGCAGAGAGAGATGATATGACTTGCCAGGTCACAAAAGCAGAGAGCATCAAAGATGGAATTTGAACCCAGGTTGTTCTACTTTAGAAAGGATATATGTTCTATTGTTCTATTGTTCCACTGTACCCAATCAGTTTTCTTTCTTTCTTTCTTTCTTTTTTTTTTTCTGAGGCTGGGGTTAAGTGACTTGCCCAGGGTCACACAGCTAGGAAGTGTTAAGTGTCTGAGACCAGATTTGAACTTGGGTCCTCCTGAATTCAGGGCTGATGCTCTATCCACTGCGCCACATAGCTGCCCCACCCAATCAGTTTTCTAGCACTTTGCAGTCTACAAATTTATTCCCCATCTAGTATTCTCCCAAGAGCACTGTGGGGTAGAAAAGAGTGGGTATCATCATCCCATTTGGACATCTGAGGAAGTTGAGCTTCGTAGGCGACAGCCTGGTGGGACAGTGGATAGGGTGCAGGACCTGAAGTTAGGAAAACCTGAATTCAAATCCTCTCAGGTACTTACTAGTTGTGTGATTCTGGGCAAGTCACTTATCTGCTAGCCACCTCCTCAAGTACAAAATGAGGATAGTATCCTCTTTGAGAATTAAATGAGATATTTGTTCAGTTGCTTAGTATATTGCCTAGCACACAGTAGGTGCCATATAAATAACAGCTATTACTAATATCATAGAATTTAAGTGATTTGACCAGCTTCTCATACACACAATCAGAATCAGAACCAGATCCCAGGGCTCCAAGAATCCTAGACCAGAGCTCGTTCTTTCCACCAAAGGTTATCCAATGTTTCTGGCAGCACTTATGGATATCATTAAATGGCATCTGTTAGAGTGGGCTACGGGGAAGGAAGTCCTGAATTTCCCACATCTGGCCCTTTTTACAGCTCCCTACTGCCATTCTCGGACTCCTAGATGACTCAACACTGGCCCCCAGTGGCCAACGGAATTTCTTCCACCAGGAAAGGAACTGAGATCAGCAGTGGAAAGGGGAGATATTCCAGACTGCAGGAAAATTGTCATTGCCCCAAACAGGAGCTAGAACCAACTCTTGCAACATGGATCCAGAACTGACAAGGACCTCGGAGATCACTTAATCTAACCATCCATTTTATCGTTGAAAAATCTGCCCCGAGAGCTTATCCAGTGGCTGCCCCAAATCACCCAGAGGACTCCAGATTCAGAGCCCCTGCTAGGTTAGTGTGTTCAGGACTTAGGTTTCCAAAGCAGAGCAGCCTGGGAGGTAACCAACTACATGGCCACCACTCACACTCAACACACACACTTACACGTCCATCACGTGATTCAGATCTGGATCCATGGACAGCCTCAACAAACTCGGGAAGTATTTGGTTTTTCAAAGGTGAAGATTAAAAATTATTTTGCATATATTTGAAAAAAGAAAATACTATTTAAAAAATAAAAAATAATTTATAATAAGTATGTGTTTGATTAAAAGCTTTTCAAAAAAGATAACACAAACGTGGCAAATTCAGGAAACCTCTCTTAATTTCCCCCTTTTTGCCCTTTCTCTTGTTTCATTTATCCCTTTCCCCTTCTCATCCTGGTCATCCCCAGCCTAAAACTATCTGGCCACCCAAAGAGGTCTAGCTCTGGCAGAATCTGCCGCGCAGCTAGGTCACCTTCTCCAAAGAAGCAGAGACTTAAAACTGGAGAGAATATTTAGGTTCTATCTAGTCCAATTCACTCATTTTTTAAATGAGGGAACAAACCTAGTGAGTTGTTCAAGATCACAAGTATCAGATTTAAACCCCACACTTCTGACTTTAAAACTGCCCACAGGAGGAGGCCCAGAGACTAGATTTCCCAAGAGTGGGCTTTCCTAGCCCCCAAAGTGCCAATGTTTAAAGTTCTTGCCGCAGCAGATAACAGAAATGTGTGTTTTTGTAAGTAGCCTGAGACATACAGAGAATTTCCCAAGCACAAGAGATGGCATAGGCCAGGACACTGAAAAATATCCCACAGAAATAGATGGGTTCATTCATCTGAGGAAGAATAATATGGAAGCAATTCCAAATTTGAGCATTCCAATTTTCAAGGATTCTCAAGTTGGAGAATCTAGAGATCTGTACCTCTAGGGAAGGGAAGGGGATTCCTGGATTCCTCCTTGGAGAAAGAAGAGTCCAATCCAAGATGTTCCTGAAACATCTATTTAGAAAACAAAATCAGTGAATTGTTTGATCAGACCCAAAGAGAATTGCTCACTTAAATGCCCTAAAGTATGTTTTCCTTCTATAAGGGAATCTCCGCAAGATGACACTATCCACCTGCCAAGAGCTGTGTAGGTCCCTGTGTAAAGACTGGGGAACCTCAAAATGATGACTAGAGCAACCTTACATTCTCTTCCTCTCCCCAATTTATGCATTTTTGTATCTTTGGAGGTACAATGGTTAGAGTGAAGAACCAGAGTCATGAAGGCCTAAGTTCAAACGTAGCCTCAGACACTGGCCAGATGTGTGACATGATCTTGTTGCACTTTTCATGCAGTAAAATAAAGGACAGCCTAGACTCATTATGCATTTAGTGCCTGAGTGCCTGTATGGGAACTGGAGGGTCCTCTTACCTATATACTTTGACACAACTGTAACATTGGACATTTTAAATTTTTAAAAAATACATCCATATTTCCACCTAACCCACAGAAGTTGTAATTCCCTTTCCATCCCATAATATCTCATCTTCTAGGAAGGGAAGGGGATCAAGCTTTATAGTTTAACTCAGTTAAGCACAGTTTCAGCTCCAGATACTAAAAGGGTTTCAAGTCCCAAACACCTTAGGATTTCTATACTAGGTGTCTGGCTGTACCACCCCATCTGTAATCCTGGCTCCAGGACTAGAGCTCCTGGATGGGGGGGAGGGGGAAAGGAGGAAGAGTTTGATCAATGCAAAAAGGAAACACATACCCTCTGTCCATTTCTTCAGTGGGTGAGAAAGAGAGAAGGGGATTCCCTGACTCAGCTTGCTCCTTGGAGGAAGAGGTTCTCCAGAGGAGAAGAGATGTACTTCAGGGGAAGGCAGGTCCCAAACATAAAATCAGTGAATTTGAAGTTGAGAGAGACCTCCAGTAGTTCTCTAATCCAAATCATAGATGAAAACAGCCCTGGATCTAATATACCCCACAAGTGGTTAAGCAAACTCTACCTAAAGGTCTCCAATGAGGGGAAACCCACCCCTTCTCGAGGCAGCCCATGCCATGTTTGGGCAGCTGTAATTGTTAGAAAGTTTTGTCTTGATGTCAAGCTTAAATCTGTCTCTTTGAAACTTCCACCCATTGAGGTTCTGTCCTTAGAGATCAAAAATAGCATGTCAATCTCTCTTCTATATGTCAACTTTTTTTTTCCTAGTACATTTATTTATTTTGATACATATTGCTTTATGAATAATGTTGGGAGAGAAAAATCAGAACAAAAGAGAGAGAAAAAAAAAAACACAAAAAAGAAGTGAACACAGCAAGTGTTGATTCACAGTCAGTCTCCCTAGTTCTTTGGTTGCAGATGGTATTTTCTGTCCAAAATCTATTGGGATTGCTTTGGATCACTGAACTGAGAAGAACCAAGTCTTTCAGAGTTGATCATCACACATTCTTGCTGTTATTGTGTATAATGTGTTCCTAGTTCTGCTTGTTTCACTCTGTATCAGTTCATGTAAATATTTCCAGGCCTTTCTAGAATCAACTTGTTCATCATTTTTTGTAGAATAATAATATTCCATTATCTTCATGTACCTTCATGTACTTATTCAGCCATTCCCCAATTGATGGGCATCCACTCATTTTCCAATTCTTTATTACCACAAAAATCTCCCCCCCTCCCCCAATCTTGGGTAACCTGCAGATTTGATTAACATATCACCTTCACCTTTTATACAAGACACTAATTAAATAGCATAAGGTCAAGAATAGGTCCTTTGTGTATTCAACTAGAGACCTCCTACCCCATTGGCACTGAACTATTTAAAACAATTCTTTTGAGCCTGGCCAATCTGGTTCAATCTAATTAAAGACTAGTTAGTATACATTCCGCTGTCCTCACAGAACTAATATGATGATAATTATAATAATAAATTATAAAATTGTAAGATAAATAAATTATAGTATATAAAAATTATACTCTAAATAAAGAATATAAAGAATAATAAGAATAACAAAATTTTGCTTTAGCAAAAGCTTTTTAGAATCTTGTTGTGCAATAACCACAGTATTCCCCTTATTAGATTACTGATGTTGCTTTAAAAAAAAAAATCAAGAAAGAAGAAAGAAAATGATGTTAGTCTCCCATGACCTGTTTTATGTTGAAGCCATGTTGGCTCCTTGTAATCACCATTTTTCTTTTTTAAATGTTCACTAACCGTATTCTTCAAGAGCTGCAGAAAACAGACACTTCCATCAGATGGCAGTAGTGGCTTGGAAGAAAAAGCATCATAATGTTGAATATGGGATGGAACCACTTAGAGCTGAAACAGAGGGGAGTATTCCAGCCCCAGTTCAAACTTACCAGTGTGAGTCGCCCAAGAAGTGTTCTCTCTCCCACCAGCCAAGAAATCTATTGGAAATTGTGCCCTCCTTTTCCGTGTATGTCATTGATGAAAGTAAATGGAGTATTAAAGCAGTCCTTACTTCTCTATTTGGGGATGATTGGTGAAGAAGTGCAGCAACATAATATTTTCAACTTTTGTTGTTGTCTGCTTGCTTGTTTTTTTCTTTCTCACTTTTTCCCCTTTTTGATCTGATTTTTCTTGTGCAGCATGATAAATGTGGAGATATGTTTAGAAGAATTGTACATGTTTAACCTGTATTATATTACTTGCTGTCTAAGGGAGGGGGTGAGAGGAAGGGAGTGAGAAAAATCTACTTACATATGTACATAGTCTCTCTCCAATAGAATGTAAACTCTTTGAGGGCAAAGAACCATTTCATCTTTCTCTTTATATTCCTAGTACTCTAACACAAAGCCTAGCACATAGTATGAGTAAATGCTTGGTGGATATTTGGGCCACTAACTCAGGGTCTACAATTAACCATGCCTTGTAACCATGTTGATTGACTTTGTTCCTTTATATTCCTGCAATAAACTAACCTTACTTCTTTATTCTATAGATATCTCCCAACACATTCTCTCTCTCTCTCTCTCTCTCTCTCTCTCTCTCTCTCTCTCTCTCTCTCTCTCTCTCTCTCTCTCTCTCTCTCTGTCTTTGTCTTTCTCTCGTTTAGCATTTATTTTTCACCAATTACATGTAAAAACAATTTTAAACATCCATTTCTAAAATTTTGAGTTCCAAATTCTCTCCTTCCTCCCTCCTCCTCCCCTTATAGAGAAGGCAAAGCAATTTGATATAGGTTACACATCTACAATCACGCAAAATATATTTCCATATTAGTCACGTTGTAAAAGGAAAACATGCTCCAAGAAAAAAAAAAAAACCTCAAGAAAAATAAAGTTAAAAAAATTTCAATCTGCTTTCAGACACCATCAGTTTCTCTCTCTCTTTCCCTCCCTTCCTCCCTCTTTCTCTTTCCCTCCCTCCACAGTAGTCAAGGTGTGAGAGAGAAGAATGCTTCTTTGCCTATATATTTCCCACCAAGATCCACTGGGATTCTGAGAAAGGGTATGACTTTGAGAGCAAGCTTTTCAAGGAGGTGCTAGCCTTGGCCATAATCAAGAAGTCTCAAAGGATATCTTGACATCCTCACAGAGATCCATGACGAGAATATTTCAGTTTCATGCTATTGGACATGCTAAGGACTCTGAGGGCTAAAGAGGCTTGAGGAGGTCAATATGTGACCCTCAAGAGACAAGCCTGATGATTTTTGGGTGAGAACTATTTGCCTATTGGTTTATATTTTGGAAGCTGGAAGAGATCTGTAGCTAAATGATTTCATAGGTAGAATGCTGGATTCAAAAAGACCACAAACATTTACTATGTACCTCCAGGCAAATCAAATCATCTTTTTCTACCTCTGTAAAATGGGGATGAGAATAGTATTTACTTTAGAGGGTTGCTATGAGGATCAACTGAGACCCTGTTCATAAAGTATCTTACAACCCTTAAAAGTATTAGGTAATCAGTGGAATAAGTTAGGTTCACAGGACAAAATCATCAATAACTATAGCAATCTATTGTTTGACAAACCCAAAGATCCCTACTTTTGGGATAAGAATCCATTATTTGACAAAAACTGCTGGGGAAATTGGAAACTAATATGGCAGAAATTAGGCATTGACCCACATCTAACACCGCATACTAAAATAAGGTTGAAATGGATTCATGGTCTAGACATAAAGAATGATATTTTAAACAAATTAGAGGAACATAGAAGAGTTTACCTCTCAGATTTGTGGAAGTGGAAAGAATTTGTGGCCAAAGAAGAATTGGAGATCATTATTGATCACAAAATAGATAACTTTGATTATATTAAGTTAAAAATAAATGTACAAATAAATACAATAAATAAAACTAATGCAGACAAGATTAGAAGCGAAGCAATAAATTGGGAAAACATTTTTACATTCAAAGATTCTGATAAAGGCCTCATTTCTAAAATATAGAGAGAATTAACTCAAATTCATAAGAAATTAAGCAATTCTCCAAATGATAAATGGTCGAAGGATATGAACAATTTTCAGATGAAGAAATTGAAACTATTTCTAGTCATATGAAAAGGTGTTCCAAATCACTATTGATCAGAGAAATGCAAATTAAGACAATCCTGAGATACCACTATACACCTTTCAAATTGGCTAAGATGACAGGAAAAGATAATGATGAATGTTGGAGGGGATGCAGGAAAACTGGGACACTGATACATTGTTGGTGGAATTGTGAATGGATCCAGCCACTCTGGAGAACAATTTGGAACTATGCTCAAAAACTATGCTTCAAACTATCCATACTCTTTGATCCAGCAGTGTTACTACTGGGCTTATATCTCAAAGAGATCTTAAAGGAGGGAAAGGGACCCACATGTACAAAAGTGTTTGTGACAGCCATCTTTGTAGTGACTAGAAACTGGAAACTGAGTGGAGAATGGTTAAGCAAATTATAGTATACGAATGCTATGGAATATTATTGTTCTGTAAGAAATGACTAACAAGATGATTTCAGAAAGGCCTGGAGAGATTTACATGAACTGATGCTAAGTGAAATGAGCAGAACCAAGAAATCACTATATCCGGCAACAAGAAGACTATATGATGATCAATTCTGATGGATATGACTTTTTTCAACAATGAGATGATTCAAACCAGTTCCATTTGTTCAGCGATCGAAGAGAGCCAGCTACACCCAGAAAGAGGACCATGGGAACTATTTGGGGACCACAACATAGCATTTGCACTCTTTCTGTTATTGTTTGCTTGCATTTTATTTTGCTTCTCTTTTTTTCTTGTGTGGCACAATAATTGTATAAATATGTATGCATATTTTGGATTTGACATATATTTTTACCATGTTTAACATATATTGAACTATGTGCCATCTAGAGGAAGATGTGGGGCAAGGGGGAAATTGGAACACAGGGTTTTGCAAGAGCTAATAATATTGAAGAATTGTCCACACATATGTTTTAAAAAATAAAAAGCTTTAATAAAAAAGTATTAAGCATAGTTATTGTTATATGGAATGTCACAATCAATATGTCATTTATCTGAAAGATGAGTTAAGAGTTCTTTGGCTAAGGGATAATTCTGCCCAGACAAAAAGAGGCTTAATGAAGCCATCTCAGGTAATACTTTAGCTGTGGAGGCCCCAAGAGCTATTTACAAAGCTTGGAATATTAGGACTTAAGACTTGTAGTATTCATCAAAGGCCACCTACAAGCCAAGGATTGGGGTTCCATGCCAAAAGAGTCTAAAGATAACTGGAGGGAAGAATTGATAGCAGTTTACCATAGAAATGCCAAAATTATCAGACCAGCAGTCAAGTTAACATAGGATGCTCCTAGGTAGAAATTACCAGTGCCCACTATTGGAATGGACATAATGTGTGCTTTCTATTTAACCCTGACATGGGATGTTATATATTGTATAGATCCGTCTTTGCTTGGTTGATTACATGTACTTTTTCTATACTTATATAAACACCTGCCTGGGATCACTTTATCTTGGATAGTTTGTCTGTGAGCTTATTCTGGCAATTATCATATTATTACTATACCTCTACAACTGTACCTGTTCACTGGGTGGTACTGCAAATTTTTATTGGTGAGGAAAGGGAAAATATAAAAGGGTAATGATCTTTAACATGATAGTAGAAGTACAGTGTCAGAGGCAATTACGTGGCATAATCCTAATACAGTGGATTCAGAATCTGGCTAATCGAGACAGGGAAGTCATTCAAGGGGACAGAGAAAGGCTTCTGTAGAAGGTGAGATTTTAGTCAACTGTCATCATCATTTTTATAACATCAGGAACAGAAAGAGCTCCATTTTTTGGTAAGCGCCTCCTTGGTGAACAACCAATCCTTCAAAGTAATAAGATCCATGGAACTAGTTGCCAAGGCAAAATGGGAAGATTTCTTATTGAATAAAGGGGAGCTGGGGGAGGGATTTAATATGATTGAGAAAGAAAGAAAAAGAAAAGAAGGGAACGGATAAGTGGTGTACTGGACAGATCACTAGTCCTGGAATCAGGAGGATCTGAGTTCAAATCCAGCTTCGAAAGTCATTTAACTTTTATTGTCTTCAAAATAAATAAATAAAAGATTTTGACAGTTGCCTAAAGGACCCTTGCAGGGTCATACAATCAGAACTGGAGGGGATGAAGTAGGAGACTTCCCACCTGAACATCCCCTACTATTTGTCCTAGCACTGACTCTTCCCAAAGTCTAAACTCAAAGCCTGGGTCTCCCCTCCAGTGTCCCTGGAACTTCCTCCTGGAGCTGGATCACGAAGAACACGGCCCCATTTTCTGCATGTCAATAGTTAAATAATCTTCCCCATTCTCCATATTTACCTGGCTACAAAAATACTGTTGATCAAGGGTGTGTGTGTGGTTTTCAACCTTTTGCAGTCAATTCTCAGTCTGGTCTCAGGCAGGATATCCTTGAGGCTGGACTCAGAATTCAGCACTGGATTTAACACTCTCCTGACCAGAGTGAGAAAACCGCAGAGCTCTGTGCTCTCCAGGGCTCACCTTATGCCCAAGAAGATTACACATTCACCCGGGAGTCTTATTTCTTATTTATGTCAGATTATACAATGGTGCTCTGGATGGTTAGTCAAAGGCCTCTGACTGAAGGCTCTACTATTTAACCTGTGTGACTTTGAACAAGCCAATTTTAATTCTCAAGGCCTCAGTTTTCTTTTCTGGGAAATGAGAAGGTAGAACTAGCTGATGTCTAAGGTTCTCCATGATTTGTGCTTCATGTTAAACATTGACTTTTCCAGGCACAGAACTCAAATGTTTCTGAGAGATGGTACATCCCGTCCTCAGCACTTCAGTGTGAATGAATTTAGTTATCATAGGGGCAGGTCTGAGACAAACACTCAGGAAGAAAGGCCCAATGAAAGGGCAAAACAGGAATAAAACGGAGTTTGGAGTGGCTGAAGACAAATTTCATAACTTTGTTAAAGATTCTGTGTTTAATTCCAGTCCACCTGAGACCTTGACCCTACTTTGTATCCCACTGTACCTGGCACATAATAGGAGGTACCGTGTGTCATACATAGTAGGGAGACTCGGGATAGGAACTAGACAATAGGATTCCAAAATCACTTGTAGTCTTAGATCAGAGACAAGTGTGAACTCAGATTTTTCTGGTAACTCACTATCCACTGTGCATGCTATCTGCATGGCACACAATAGGTGCTTAATAAGTAATCATTGATACATTTAGTTTATTTGTACTTATTTTGTATTTACTTAGCAAAGTAAAATGGATTCACAGGGATCAGCTGTATGACCCTTGACATGTCTCAATCCCCATCTGTAAATGGAGCTAATTGTACCTACTCCACAAAGTTCGATGTATGCCTTTAAATAACTCTCTTTATGCAAGATTATTGTGCTAGAGACACCATTCATTCACACATTCAACAAATGTTTATTGAACATTTACCATAATTTTTTAAATTCAATTTTATTTTATTTTCAATTCTAAATTTTCTTCCTTCTCCCTCCCTCTTCCCCATGCATTGAAAAAAAAAAACAAGAAAAACAAAACCCATTAAAGTATATAAAATATATAAAATTCAAAATAAATTTCTATATTTTTCATTTCTTTGAAAAGAGAAAGAAAGAAAGAGGGGAAGGATGGAGAGAGGGAAGGAGAAATGAAGGAGGGAAAAATGAGGAAGAAAGGAGAGAGGAAAGGAAGGAAAGAATGAAATAGAGGTAGAAAGAAAAAAGGAAGAGGACAGAGAGAGAGAATTTTTATATGGCTATTCATACCTTGAATTTTTTCCTCTGAAAACTGCCTATTCATATCCTTTGATCATTTATTCATTGGAAATGCATCTTTTTCTTATAAATTTGACACAATCTTAGAAGACCTTTATCAAAGTTAAGGTCTGCTGCTCTGCTGAAAATATTTTCCAATTTCCTGCTTTTCTTCTCATCTTAGCTGTATTAGATTTATTTGTGCAAACACTTTTTAATTTTATATAATAAAAATTTTCCATTTTACTTCATCTGAGCTTTGGTTTCTCTCCTCTCTCTCTCTCTCTCTCTCTCTCTCTCTCTCTCTCTCTCTCTCTCTCTCTCTCTCTCTCTCTTCTCTCTCTCTCTCTCTGTCTCTGTCTCTCTCTCTCTCTCTTTCTCTCTCTCTCTCTCTCTCTCTCTCTCTCTCTCTCTCTCTCTCTCTCTGCCTCTCTCTCTGCCTCTCTCTTCCTCTCTCTCTCTGCCTCTCTCTTATTTTTCTCTCTCTCCCTTTCCCTCCCTTTCTCCCCCCTTCTCTCTGATTATGTAGTCTTTTCCTATCTATAGATCTGATAGGTAACTTCTTTCATGCGCCACTATTTTGCTTATGACTTCACATTTTATGTCTAAATCATACACCCATTTTGAACATACCTTAGTACGTGGTGTGAGATGTTGAGCTATACCTAGTTACTGCCAGATTACTTTCCAGTTTTTCCTATAGTTTTTGTTGAATAGGGGATTCTTGCATTAGTAACTGGGTGGGATCTTTGGATTTATCCAAGATTAGCTCACCATTTAAGCATGTAGTATATACAAAGTTCTGTATTAAATGTTGGATACCAGAATAGTTAAGACAGAAAAGGGAACCTAGGAGAATAGAGAAAAGTGAGCAGGAGAGAATGGGAGAAGAGAGTTGAGGAAGGGAAAAGAAGAGCAGAGGAAGGGAAATATAGGGAAGGGAAGGGCAAAGAAAAGAGGGGGGAAAAATGAGATCTAGTTCAACATTCTTAATCTAGCATGGAATGGCTAAGTAAGATAGGATTGAGACAAGGGGAGCCCTTTTAAAGAAATTCAAGATTGTAACTAACTAAGAATTTGCATATATCGTTGGGGCAAAAGGCTGTTCATTCAAGGATCTCAGTTTTGCTCTTGTAACAGTTTTCTTTTGTAATATTGTGAAATGACAAGTTCTGAGTGGGGAATTGTTCTCAGTGCACTGGCTGAGAGTGGGGGTCTGTGCATATAATTATTTATTTTTTTCCTAGGTGAAGGATCTGAGCCATGACAGTAAGCAAATTTCCACCAAGTAGAGTCAAGCCCTCTGGGTCATGACAAGTTCTGATATAGGGGTTAAGGTCATAATGATTTTTAGTATGAAATATAAAGGTGGAGGGAAGAGAATATATTTTGCCACCCATCCTACCTTTTGACCTTTATAAAGCACTTCCTTTCTTTGGCTTCAATTTTTCCATCTACCATACAGCTTGCCAACTCCTGGTCTTGTGAAATCCTTAATGCAGTGTTGACAAAGTTCTTAATGTCTTCCAAAGGCAAATGCCAAATACCTACAGGGCATGACCAGTTCTAAATACTCCCCATGCCAGTATTTCTCAAATCCTGACACACGGAAGGTAATTATATGAATAGAAATTCCACTAGAAAATGTTGCTGCTTGTGATATTTCCTCTTTAAAATATGAAATCATATGTCAAATATACATATAAAATACAGCAAAAATAATCCTTTAACTTGCTTTATTTTCCTTCAAGATTTACCTGACCCTCCCTACTTCCTCTTGTCTAGGAATATTCAATATGCTCATGCAGCTGAACCATTTTTAAGTTCTAGCAAGACCTTACGGCCAAAGTGTTTCTTGCTCAATTTACTGGGAGCAATTCTTGTCAGGAGCCTTGTCCCCCTTGAGCTGCTGGGATCTGCTCTTCTAAGTAGTGACACCTTAGCAAGAAATACCAGCTCCCCTTTCATGTTTTGTCATCTAGTAGAATACAAAGGACAGCTAGGTGGTATAGTGGATCAAGTGCTTTCCTGGCGTTAGGACGATTCATCTTCCTGAGTTCAAATCTGGCCTCAGACACTGGCTGTGATCCTGGGCAAGTCACACTACCTGGTTTGCCTCAGTTTCTTCATCTGTAAAATGAGCTGGAGAAGAAAACGGCAAACCGCTCTGATATCTTTGCCAAGAAAACTCCAGCAATAACAACCAAAAATATAAGCAAACTCCTTGAGAGTAGGGATTGCCATGTTTTCTCTTTCTGTCTCCCCAGAGCTTAGCACAGAGCCTGGCACATAGTATGTACTTAATACTTTATCTCTATATCCTTAGACATGCCGTTTATGTAAATAGTGTAGACACTTATTTATGGTATTTTGAGTATCCTTTAATCCATTCCCCACCCAAGTTCAGGCCCCTCTCCTAGACCATTTACAATAGTTCCCTAACAAATATTCCTGAATCCATTCCCTACTTGTTTACCACCCCTAGATTAACCATCGTGAACATACTATTCTCTGCTCCAAAACTTTCCATGGCTCCCTACTATAAACATCTATAATTTCTTGATGTGATTGTATTTTATTTCAGTGATAAATAAAAATAAGTGAAAGAGATTTATATTTTTAAAGTTAGTCTTTGATGTGATACATCAAAGCAGAAAGAGCACTGGGCCTGGAATCAGAAACACCCAAATTCAAATCCTGCCTTTGTTTACTATCTCAGTCACCTCAGGCAAGTCACTTACTCTCCCGGGGCTTCAGTTTCCCCATTTGTAAATGAGGAAGTTGGACAAACTGACCTCTGAGGTCTCTTCTAGCTCTAACTCTATAATCCCATGACATTTGTAACAACTGTGAGATAGACAGTTGGATGGATAAATAGATAGATGGACAGATGGGAGGATAGATAGATGGACAGATAGATAAGATGATGGATGGATGAATGGATAGAGATATATTGGTAGATAATTATATACATATTTATGTATATATATGTATTATGTATATCTCACAATAGGAGTACCCCTTGAAGACCAAATCATAAGTCTTCCATGTGTTTGCACACAATAAAAATAGAGAAAGGGATCCATAGCCAAGCCCATAGACAATTAGGAAAACTCTTTTTCCCATCCCTGTTTTGCCATCACTCCTCTTCTATAATTTAGAAATTATAGAACCACACACACACACACACACACACACACACCACACACACAACCCTTGCCAAATAGCCAAGGTTACTAGAGAATTGCTCTCGTCCTTTCCTTACTAGAGAACTGAGTTCCCTTCTACCCTATAACCCCCAACCTTCACAATCCATATGGCTCATGGTATCACTAATGAGAAAGTTCTCCTACTTGCTCCTACACCTCATATAGTTCTAGTTGTTCCTCAAATCCACGACTTCCTGTCCTGTCGATCTTGACTCTAACCTTCTTTCCCCCTTGCTCCCACTGCCAGTTGAATGTACTATTCCTTTCCTCAGAGATTTTATGAATTCAGTAGCTTTCCACATCATTCTCTCTCTAGGTCCATGTGAATCTCATGCCATTCCAATGTGTCCAGCCTCTAAGTCCCATAGATTGTCACTCCCCATCTCTGTTTTCTCTGTCACTGACTGTATAGCCCCCTTTCTTATGAAATCAGCCCTGTCTTGCATCTGTGATCCAAGAATCCCTTGAGAATTGGATAAGAAGGAGTTACCCAATTCTTCTTGGCAAATGCCTGGTACATATACCACTTAGTATTTCTAACGTGTGGCACGTTAAAGATGTTCAATAAGTTGTGGTTATTATTTATGATAATGATGACAATGAAGATGAAGAGATCAAATAATCAGTGACTCCAATCAATATCCTTTTAGTAAACTGCTTCATTGGTACATAATTCAGCTTCTCTAAAAATCTCCCATGAGGCCCCATGGCTCATATATCTAGACTTTAGTCTTTGTGTTCAACCATTCATGGGATCATCAGATGATGTGCTAAAAGAAAACTTTTATATGATACCATAAATAAATCAGGAGAGCAGGGAATAATTTACCTATCAGATCTTTGAAGAAGGGAGGAATCTGACCAAAAACTTAGAGAACATTATGAAAGGCAAAATGGACAACCTTGATTACATTAAATTAAAAAGATTTTGCATAAACAAAACAAAAAAAGAAACAAGATTTTTTGCTTTCAATTAAAACTTTATTATTTTGAAAATATATACATGGATCATTTTCAACATTCACCCTTACAAAACCTTGTGTTCTAATTTTTCAGAAACAAGATTAAAAGGGACAAAGCGGGAGAAAAAAATCTTTATACCCAGTGTTTCTGATAAAGATCTCATTTCTAAAATATATAAAGAACTGTGTCAAATTTATAATAATATAAGTCATTCCCCAAGTGATAAATGGTCAGAGGATTCAGATGATGAAATTAAAGCCATCTATAGTTATGTGAAAAATTTTTCTAAATCACTATTGATTAGAGAAATGCAAATCCAAGCAACTGCGATATACCACCTCACATCTCTCAGACTGGCTAAGATGACAGGAAAAGATAATGATAAATTTTGGAGGGGGTGTGGGCAAACTGGGACACTAATACATTGTTGGTGGAGTTGTAAAATGATCTAACCATTCTGGAGAGCAATCTGGAACTATATCCAGAGGGTTATCAAACTGAGTGTCTGTATTCCAAGGGAATCTTAAAGGAGGGAAAAGGACATACATGTGCAAAAAAAGTTTGTAGCAGCTCTTTTTGTAGTAGCAAAGAATTAGAAAATGAGTAAATACCCATCAATTGGGAATGGCTGAATAAGTTGTGATATGTAAAGATAATAGAATATTATTGTTCCATAAAAAATGATAAACAAGCTGATTTTAGAAAGGCCTGGAAAGATGCTGAGCAAAACAAGCAGAACCAGGAATATAATGTACACAATAACTGCAAGAATGTGTGATGAAAGACTTGGTTCTACTCAGCAGTTCAGTGATCCAATGAAATCCCAATAGACTTTGTCAGTGCATCCAGATGTCAGTGATTAATACTGATATATCAGTATTATCTATTCTGGAAGCATTCAAATGTAATGTAAAAGTTCAATAAATAAAATTGGAGAACATTAGCAACACACTGGTAAGAAAGAATGGAGCCCTTCAAAAATACCTCTCAAATGATCCCACACAGACAATGATTTATTCTGCTTAGATATGTCTCTGGAAAAAAAATGAAAACAATAAAATAAAATAAAAATAGGATACATGCTACAATACCAAAAAATAAATAAATACATAATTAAAGAGAATTTTAAAACCACATTGTCCAATTCCTTTATTTTACAGATGGAGAAACAGAAGCCCAAGAAAGTGAAGCAATAAATTATCCCTTCATTTTCATTTCCACTAACACCACCTTAATTCAGACTCTTTTTGGCCTCTCATCTGAACAATTGGTCCTCTTATTTATAATCTCTCCTCTCTCCAACTTATATTTTTGCCAAAGCAGTTAATCTTCCAAAGTACAAGTCTTAGTATAACACTTCCCTGCTCAAAATTCTTCAGTAACTACCCATTGTTACTAAAAAAAAAAGTTTTTACCTTTGGTTTTCAAGGGTTTTCATGATCTCTTTCCCACTTCCCTTTCCAGTCTTATTTCATTCTATTAACATGCTAACATATTCTAGTGAAATTGAATTGTTCTCTGATTTGATTTTTTTTCTCCCACCTCCATACATATGAACCATTTCCTATCACTGAAACGAACACCTCCACATCAATATGTGTTGAAATCTTTCTTTTCCCTCAAGGTCTAAATGCTTTTACAAGGCTTTCCTATCCTTCCTCTACTAAGAAGTCCTTCTTTCCTTTGAATTTTCCAATGTTTTGTTTTTGTTTTTTTTTTTCCTCATTCCAGTTCTTGTTATATTTGTTTGGGTTATTTTCAGTTATGTCTGACTCTTTATGACCTTCAAAACATTTGGGTTTTCTTGGTATAGTTACTAGAGTGGTCTGTCATTTTCTTCTCCAGTTCATTTTATTAAAAAAGAAAGAAAGAAAAAGAAAAACAATGGGTTTTCTTTGGAAAGATACTGGAATGGTCTGTCATTTCCTTCTTCAATACATTTTACACATTTGCTGAAGAAAACAGGTTTAAATGACTTGCCCAGAGTCACACAGCTAATCAATGTCTGAGGTAGAATTTGAACTCAGAAAGATGAGTCTTCTTAACTTCAGCCCCCACATTCTCTTCATTATGCCATATGGTTACACCTGAATCACCTTCTACCTGCCTACCTAGCTGTATTGATTTAACTATAGAGTAAGGAATTGTTCTAAATAAGCCTTCCAGGATCTTGGTAATGGTTGAAGCTTCAAGAGGTATAGAGAGGGACATGCTGTTGAATGTTTAATAATTAGCTGGGGGAGGGAGGAAATATACACACAACATACCTTTTTGTTTAATTTGCATTATTAACATCTCCATCACTTTTTTAAGTCTATATAATCAACAGAATAAGAAATCATACCTGACTTGTAGCGTTTGCCAATTTTCTAAGTAAAAATGAAGAGTTGGCTTTCCAGAACCTGATATAAATTGATTCTAGCCCACTACTATTAGATATCCCCAAAATTAAACTTTTTCATCAGCACTGCATGGACTTCATCCTGAGCTGGTGCATCCTGGGAAGGTAGGCAGAGTATAGATGGAAGTCAACTGTAGTGCATCTATTCCTCTCCCTTAGCATAGATTCTCACAAATAGTAGGTGCTTTTATTAATGGCTTTTTTTTGGGAGGAAAAAATGTTAAAATTCTTTTTATATGTACCTAGAGAAAATAAATATTAAATTTTTAAAAATAAATAAATGTTTTTTATTGTGTTTTTTATCTGCTTTTGGGGGGGATGGGGTTTGCAACCAATTGTAACCAATCCACCACAATGGTGTGATGATCATTTAATTCAGATACAAACTAGAATTGCATAGTTGTATAGGCTAAGACTTCATCCCATCCCTTGAGGCTCAAGAGCCCTAGACAAAATTCAAGTAGCCTGAGATTTTTCACTTGATTCAAGCAATTAATGATTTATTAAGTACCTGTTGAGTTCCAAGTATAATGATGGTTATTCAGGAAAGGGAGATAATATTTACATAAAAAGATATCTACAAAATAAATAATTGGTTTACAAGAACTGGTAGTGTAATAGGGCCTCATTACTTGCCCACTGTTGTCCTATAATTGAAAGTCACTAGGTGTCATGCCGGCAGGCTTGGATCCATTAATGACTGTAATTGAAGTTGAATTTAATTCCTGTAGAGAACTGATTGCTTGATCCCTACTTGAAAAATATAGTTAGATAAAATATATTCAAGCTAGCTTTTACTAGCTCCTGGGAGCTGATTTCTTTACAACTGATATATGGGCAAAACTACATAGCAGGGCTTGATTTATTGTTTTGTTGATTGTTTGGATTGTTTAAAATGATGGAGAAAATATTAATAATGGACATTACAGCTGTGCCCCAGGGCCATTTCCTTCTCCAGAGATCATCTGGTTTACAAGGAGTGAGACCACACAGCCCTTTTCTTTGTGAGACTAAGTTGGGGCCACCTTGGCACTGAAACTCCCATATAAAGTAATTTAGTAATCCTAAAGATGTGGTTGAGTTAGTTTTTTCCTCATTTATGACTTAGAAGGTGAGGTCATTTGTCCTAACTAATCAGGGAAAGATCCAGCCATACGAAGCGTTAGCTCAGGCCCCTATATAATTCTTGTCTGTTTAACTGGTCCTCCCCATCCTTGTCCAAATGTTTATTGGAAGGGAGATGCCCTTTCTCGATAAATCATAATAAAATTCCTTTTTGCTTTAAAATAAAAAATAATGGACATTAAACTTTTATTTTCTCAGAGATCTAGTTGTTAAACATCTACCAGCACAATCTATATATACTCCTTGGAAGGTAGTAGAAGACCCCTGAAGAGGTAGCCTAGTGCCCTGGGTAATGGTCTGGTGCTTCAGAGACAGAGAGCTTAAATTAAATTACTGGAACGTTATCTAGACCTAGGTATCTCTTGACTCAGTCTAAAGGAGGAGTTCTTTATTTTTTGCATCATGAATCCCCTTACCACTTTGGTGAAGTCTATGGACCCCTTTTCAGAATCGTGGTCAGTAGCCAGTGAGCACAGGGGATAAAACTCTGGATTCAATATCCAGAAGACTTTAAAAATTTGACCAAAAGTCTTAATTTCAGTTAAATGTTCTAATTTTTTCCCCATCTAAATTTACAGATCTTCTCTCCCCCTTAAAAGCCTATTTTTTTAATGCAAAAGTTCATTGGCATATAATATTTTATGAACACATCACAAATTAGGCTTGTTAATGTTGCCCCTATCTGTACTTCACTCAGGGAAAATCTTTTGGAATTAGATATATAGGTTAGGAAGAGTTCTTTCCCATTAAGATTCTTATCTCCACCACCAGATCTACAAGAAAATGTGCATCATTGCCTAGAATGTCTTTCCTGTAAGAAATCATGGTTAAAAAGTAATAGAACTCCAAATGTGCATCTCTGCTCAGATGGGTGCAGGCGGCTGCTATCTGCTGAATTCAGTTACATTTACTCTTCCCAAGGGAACGTTCCCAAAAGCCCCCTAAAGAGAAAAGATATCATTCCTTTCCCATATTACAGTCATAGGTTGGTGGCTAGGCTCTTTCCCCCCACCCCCACCTAGCATGGCTAATTTGATGATTGTTTCTAGGAGTCAGGATTAAGAACTTGTTTCATCTTCTCCCCCAGTCTCTACTCAGGACCTGCCCAACAGCTCTGCTTCTGGACTCCAACAGGTCTTTTTGTGGCTCTAGCCTCCCTGATTGCTGCAGCCCATGGAATACCCAACAGAGAAATAGGGGCATCGAGGTGCACATTCTCCCTGACCTCTGACTCTGGAGGTCTGCTACTGTCCCCAAGTCATTGTTTTTCTCTGTCTTTGTCCACATGGAAAATGTCTCTACTCTCTGAGTTGAAAACTAGCCTCTAACTCTCTCAAACTGACTGCTTTTGACTAATGGAATATTTTAAGGGTCACCAGAGTTTGGGCAATCTTTGCACTTTCCAATTCAAAGAAAACTTTTTTCACACTGTCAAGAAATACATAGAAACATCTCTCTAGATAGGTTAACACCTTGTTAGATGTTCTCTTTTTTCTCTGATTACATCTTTGTCTCCCTGGCTATGGGCTAATCAGAGACCAGCTCCCTGAACAAAAAAAAACAAAAAAAAAAAAAAAAAAAAAATCACCCTTTTTGTTGTCTTCAGCCTTCCTGGCTATATTGAGATCATTCTGCACAATAAGACTCTCAAAACAATTCTTTTTTTTTTTTTTTTGCATTTGTAATCTCCATTTATTAATCTGAGGGCTAGGGTTTATATACATTTTAGGCTAGTGTTATTACTATCTACCTTCAGATGACATCATATACCTTCCAGGGTTAATGCACATTTCAGTATAAACCTTAGCGATTAATACCAAAGTACTTATCAACACAGAGTTGTAGATAATCTAAACTGTGATGCTCATCAATACCAACAGTCTCTAGTTGTGATGTTTATTAATAACAAAGTATTGTTGAAACAGAGTAGTAAATAGCAGAAATAATTCTTTTAATGTATTTACCTCAAGTATGTCTTTAATTCATTGTAGGGGCAGCTAGGTGGTGCAGTGGATAGAGCACTAGCCTTGAATTCAGGAGGTCCTGAGTTCAAATCTGATCTCAGACACTTAATACTTCCTAGCTGTGTGACCCTGGGCAAGTCACTTAACCCCAGCCTGGGGGGGGGGGATTCATTGTTAAGGGGCAAATAGCATAGTTAAAACACCTTGTTCCTGTCTCATGCATTCTCCAACAAGATTATCCTAGATCTATCAAGTATGTCTTTATAATTCATTTTTAGGGAAATGGGGAGCCAATCAAGTTATACCTGGACTGAATTCTTGCTGTTTAGGGACACCCCTCTACAATTCTCCATCAGTTGTATCTCTGGAAATGGATTTTTTATCACAAATCGTTTGGAATTGCTAAGAGAATAGCTGAGTCCCTCAGTTTCAAAGAGGTACAAGGAGAGGTCAATTCTTAAAGGACCCTGACACACTCACTCATTCCCCAGGATCTCTTCTTGCTTCCATCTTCTCATAAGTCAACAATGATAGAGAGGACAGTTCACTGGACTTGGGTTATCGGAAAAATCTGGGTTCAAATTTCACTTCAGAGACTTACTAGCTGTGTAACTTCGCTATGCCTCAGTTTTCTCATCAAGAAATGGAGGACACTTCACAGGCTAATTGTACACTATTTCAAAGTCCGATTCTTTTTGTACAGCAAAACAGCTGTTTGGACATGTATACATATATTATATTTAATTTATACTTTAACATATTTAACATGTATTGGTCAACCTGCCATCTGGGGGGTGGGGGAGGGAAGGAGGGGAAAAATTAGAACAAAAGGTTTGGCAATTGTCAATGTTGTAAAATTACCCATGCATATATCTGGTAAATAAAAACTATTAATAATAATTTTTTAAAAAGAAATGGAGGACAGACAATAAAGTGAAAAGGCTGTGCTATACTATCATTCAGATCCCTTCTAGCTCTAAATCTAGCTACTGAGAGTTCCCTGTGCATCCAAAACTTCCCTTTGAAATACATAATGAAATCTAAAGGACTCAGATAAACAGGAAAATCAGTTGGAGAAGCAGAAATTTCAGGTCACTATGTTTGTACCAAACCAGGAGGAAAGACAAATGGACTGCCAGAGAGAAATTTTTTTTTGACTCATTTTGGCTCTAAAGTTTGGGGATTTTTTTTCTTAGTAACTGCATGTATTCCTTATCTCAACTAGACATTGATGTGCTTGTATGAGCATGAGCAGGCAGATGCTCTTTCCTAGTTCCAACTCAGAATTCCAATCTGAACTTCTGCTGCCTCCTTCCTCCAAACCTTCCACTTATTTTTCCAAATATATGTAAAGATAGTTTTCAACATTCATTTCTGCAAAACTTGGTTTCCAAGTTTCCTCTATTACCTCCCCCTCTCCCAAGACAGCAAGCAATCTGATAGGTTAAATATGTGTAATTCTTTTAAATATATGTTTATATTTGTTCCATATTTGGAAAAATAAGTAAACCTTATACCTGGCAACCAAACCATGGTTCTTCCTCTGGATGACTGACTCAGCCTATCTATATACAAGTGGGAATCTGAAAGATCTGAATTCAAATTCAGTCTCAATTACTAGCTGTGTGACCCTGTGTAGTGTTCTGTTTCTCTTAAATCATAATCATTCTCTGGGGGGCAGATCTCTTGGGGAGCTTCTGGAGGCAGTCTTAGTTTCAGTTCAGTTCAATAATCCCAAAATGTAGCCAGGAGTTAAAGTCCTTTGCTGTCTCTTTCCAAATCTTATCTCGAGATCCTTTATTTTCTCCTTCAAGTCTTGTCTCCTTCACTTGGGCTCGGCTAGCTTTCTTAGAGACCTCTCTCTCTCTCTCTCTCTGGTTCCTGAGAGCTCTTGTCCAAGTGTCTCCAGACAGCACAAAAGTCGAAGTTGGAATGAATCAGACTCAGCCTCTGGGTTTCCCAGAAGTCAATCCTAGTTGTGAATCTCCCAAAGTCTTCTCCTCCGAAGTCCCCTTTAGTTCTCTCTCCGGAGACTTGACTCCATCCAGACTCTGATTCTCCCCACTGAATCCTGGTTCCTTATATCCTCCCCGAGAATGGGCTTGTGGGTACTCCCTGGGCTTGTGGCAGCTCCTTAAAAATATGCTCTCTTAAAGGTGTGAATCTCATGGAATTCTAGTAAATACATTACTGAACTTAGAGAATTGTTAAGTACCATGCTAAATTAGATAATTGTATCCATTCCAATGACTTAGCACCTTGTAAGAATCCTAACAGCCCTGGGCAAATGACTTAACTTCTGTTTGCCTCAGTTTCCTCAACAATAAAATGGTGATAATAATATTTACATCCCAAGGTTGCAAGAATCAAATGGGTTAATGTTTATAAAAGATAGGAAAAGGTAATGATAAATGTTAGAGGGGATATGGGAAAACTGGGACACTAATGCATTATTGGTGGAGTTGTGAAATGATCTGACCATTGTGGAGAGTAATAAGGAACTATGTCAAGCTGTGCATACCCTTTGATCCAGCAGTGTCTCTACTGGGTCTATATCCCAAAGAAATCATAAAAAAGGGGAAAGAACCCACATGTGCAAAAATGTTTGTGCAGCCCTCTTTGTAGTGGCAAGAAACTGGAAACTGAGTGGATACCCATCAATTGGAGAATGGCTGAATAAATTGTGGTATATGAATGTTATGGAATATTATTATTCTGTAAGAAATGACCAGCAGGATGAATACAGAGAGGCCTGGGGAGACTTACATAAAACTGGTGTTAAATGAAATGAGCAGAACCAGAAGCACATTGGACACAACAAGACTATGTGATGATCAAGGGTGATGGACTTGGCTCTTTTCAACAATGAGGTGATTTAACAATTCCAATAGACTTGGGATGGAAAGTGCCATCCACATCCAGAGAAGGAACTATGGAGACTGAATGTGGATCAAAGCACAGTATTTTCACTTTTTGTTGTTAGTTTGCTTAGTTTTTTTTTTCTTTCTCATAGTTTTTCCCCCTTTTGATCTGATTTTTCTTGTACAACATAACAAATATGGAAATATATTTAAAAGAATTACACATATTTAATCTATCAGATTGATTGCCGTCTTGGAAAGGGGGGAGGTAAAGTAAGAAGAGAGAAAAACTTGGAAACAAAGTTTTACAGAAATGAATGTTGAAAACTATCTTTACATATATTTGGAAAAATAAAATAATATTATATTAAAAAAAACACTTAGCATAATGCCTTATACCTTCCTTCCTGTCCACATAAGACCCTGGCCCTGACCTTTTCTCAATCCCCAATTTCTCAAAAGACCATGCCATGAGAGACTCAGCCTCAGCAGATGCATTCTCTCCACAGGCCCAGTTCTGCATGGGTCTGACAGGACCCTCTGCATTACAAGCAATTTAGAATTTCTCAACATGGAATGTCTCATCCTCAACTTCTCAGAAAGTAATTCCATTTGACTGTCTTCTAGTTCTAAGGCTAGAAGATAATAAACTTAATTAACATTAGCCCAAGAGGAGTAATCAGGTGGATGTGGCATAAGGAAGGGATAAATATACATATAGGGTATAAGGGCTTCTTTAGGGACTTTATAAGTCAAAAAGAAAGCTCAATAAACCTATGAAGAAAGACTGCTTGGTCACTTTCGTTTTCTGAGAAGTTGCATAATAGGAACAGGATGTCAGGTGATTTTGGGCAAAATGTGTTTGGGGTTAGAACACGTTAACCATGTAGTATCAAGAGTTGCCAAAGACTGTTGATTCCAATGGGATAATGCCTTTCTCTGAGGTTAGTCTTATCGTGGTGGGGCCAGAGCCCCAATTCAAGTTAGAATCTTCCTGTTATCAAATAAAACACAGCCTGAGGAGTTATCTCCATTTACCTTATCCCCTAGATCTTTTACTTTGATTTCTAATGTTATTTTTTCTAGGGAGAAACTGTTTTTCCCAAATTCACAATCTCTCCTCCTTTAAAATAGGAATTTATGGATGAAGACCAAGCCTCTAATAGACCTTTAGGGATGTAGAAACATCATAAAAATTCTTTTTAGTTTCTCTTGAAATGTTATGACATGATTTTCTCTAAAACTCTTTCCAGACTTCTGAAGAAAGCCTCTTAGAAAGGTCAGAACAAAAACACAGAATTGTGTCAGAGTTTTGTTTTGGTTGTTTTATTTGTTGTTTTCTTTTTTGCTTGTTTTTTTTTTTTTTTTTTTTTTAAAGGGAGATGGATAAAGGTGATACCAAACTTTTCACATTTGTAGCACTGACTGGCTGAATACATATATTTTTTAAATTTTTGAATAGTATTTTATTTTTCCAAGTCCATGAAAAGATTTTTTTCAACATTCATTTTTGTAAGATTTTGAGTTCCAAATATTTTCTCTCTCCTCTCTTCCCTCCCATCTCCCCAAAATAACAAGCAATCTGATAAAGAATATAAATTTATGTACAATTACTTTAAACGTATTTCCATATTTGTCATGTTGTGAAAGAAAAATCAGAACAAAAGGGGAAAACCATGAGAAAGAAAAAGCAAGCAAACAAACAAAAAAGGTGAAAATTGTATGCTTCAGTCTCTATACTTCTTTTTCTGGATGGGTTTATCATTTTCCATCCCAAATCTATTGGGATTGTCTTGGAACATTGCATTTCTGAGAAGGGTTAAGTCTATCACAGTTGATCATCACATAATCTTGTTACTGTGTACAATGTTCTCCTGGTTCTGCTTACTTTATTCAGCATCAGTTCATGTAAGTCTTTCCAGGCTTTTCTGAAATCAGCCTGCTCATCATTTCTTATGAACAATAATATTCCATTACCTTATAAAATAATTTCATTACATTTGTGAAAAATGGATGAGCATTTATTTGGTAATCTGCACTTTACCTGAGTGTGTGTCTCTCAAACCATGTTTTGTGTGTCAGAAACTATGCATCCTTTCTCATGAGAAAAAGACTTTTTTTCTTGCACTCATACTCAGACTTCTGTCTGTGGTCGCTACTGTAACCACACACATAACTTATTTAGCCATTCTCCAACTGATGGGAATGCACTCAGTTTGTAGTTCCTTGCTACTACAAACAGGACTGCTACAAACATTTTTGCACACATGGGTCCTTTCCCCTTTTTTATGGTTTCTTTGGGATACAGACCTAGTAGTGACACTGTCTGATCAAAGGATATGCACAGTTTTATAGTCCTTTGGGCATAGTTCAAATTGCTCTACAGAATGGCTGGATCAGTTCACAACTTCATCAAAAAATTGCATTAGTTCCAAACGGTATTTTCCTTTTCCTTGTTCAGGATTCTGATGTTTCCTGAAATCTTGGAGGATAGAGTTATGTCAGAAGGTATATGAAACTATGCTGGGTTGGACAGTTCTCTCTCCAACATAGAAATGATTTGGATGTAGATTAAGAATATTAAATTAAATAAAAACTGTTTCTGGTATAGCTGAGCGTAAGGCAACAAGGTGGTATAAGTAATAGAGTTCTGGGCCTGGCATCAGGAAGACTCATTTTCCTGAGTTCAAATCTTACCTCAGACACTTACTGGGAAATCACTTCATCCTGTTTACCTCAGTTTTCTCATCTGTAAAATGATCTGAAGAAGAAAATGGAAAACCACTCCAGTATCATTACCAAGAAAACCCCAAATAGGATCACAAAAAATCAGACACAACTTAAACAATTGAACAACAAATGACCTGGATCTAAAAACACAGGAGACATTATTAATATTCATCTTTTTCTTTCTTTGATGGGGAAATTCCTAAATTACTAGGGGATGAGCACTGATTGTAAAACTTTTCAATGGAGTTTATTTTAGACTTAACTTAGGCTGATAGGAGCCAGAACAGTACAGGTGAATCCTAGGGACAGCTGTCATTCAGGCAGAGAAATTGAAAGAAAGAAGGTCCTAAATCTCTCAGGTGCTGCACTTCTCCACTCTGTCTAGCAGCGTGACTCAGGGAGGGGAAAACTGGAACTGGTGTCAAGAACATGTGACTTCAAATCTTGTCTCAGACACTTTTTTGTTAGTTATGTGATCTTGGAAAAATCATTTTAACCTCAGTTTCTTCATCTGTAAGAATGGGGATAATAATTTCATGTTTCTCTACTTTCCATATTTACTGTGTGGATAAAATACATCGTATTTGTAAAGTGTTTTGAAAATCTTATTATGGAAATTCTAGCTATTTATTATTGTTATTGTTGTTATAATTATTATATTCCTATTGCTTACTGAGTAAAGTTCAGGCTCCATTGTTGAGTCTGTTTAATCTCTCAGTCTAGACCTATCTCACATTCTCCTTTTCTGTGCACTTGATGCTCTAATGAAATTTGGATTTCTCTCTTTTCCCTGAACACACACTATATCATCCTGCCCTCATGTCTTTGCTCCAGCCTTTCCTCGTGTTTTTCCTTTCTTTTTCTTGCTCTTTTTTCCACAGCTGAGTTCATTCATAATCCTTTAAGTCCCATTTAAAATATCATGGCCTCTGGAAAGACTTCCTGGATTTCCACAACACCATGTGAGTTAATTTTTTCTAATTAATGACAATGATTATATCTCTCTTTTACTAAAAAAAAAAAAAAACAAAACAAAACACAAAAAAACACCCTTTTGTAGCTTCCCCATTGCTAAAGAATAAAGATTAAACTTCTGACATCATTCAAAGTCCCCCCAAAATTATTCCAAACTCCTGGTCTGCCCTATTCCTCTTTCACATGTTCTATATCCCAGTCAAACCAGATGACCACTGGTCTCTATTCTCACATGACCTTTTCCTGTCTATGTCTTCTTTGCTCTTGTCATCCCTATGCTGGTTGGGTCTTTTGTGCTCAGACATCACTATGTCAGAGTCACTGTGCAGTGTGTCTGCCTGTGGCTGGTCAGACCAATATGAGCTTGGAAGACTCTCCCACAGGTCAGACACAAATAGCCATGTAAACATTTGGAGTGGAGATGTCTCCCGCTTTGTGCATCTCATATTTCTTCTGAGTTTTCTCAAAATTCTTTGCTCACAGAATATGGTCTCTACTTTAATGCAGACATATCATGCTGGGTGGTCCTGTGCTAGTGTCTCTCATGTCTCCCAATGAATACCAAAGTTCTTCAGAGAGACCTTGAAAGTATCTTTGTATTGATTCTTCTGACTCCATGTGAGCTCTTGCCTTGTCTAAGTTCTCCATAAAATAATTTTTTAAGGGCAATCTACTTTCAGCATTTGAACCATATGTCAAGTCCATCAGAACTGCACTCTGCTGCAGAGCTTGAATGTTTTGTAATTCAGCTCAAGAAAGAACCTCAGTTACATATAATGGATTTAACATATATTTTAACATGTATAACATATATTGGATTGCTTGCCATCTAGGGGAGGGAGTGGAGGAAAGGAGAGGAAAATTTGGCACATAAGGCTACGCAAGGATCAATGTTGAAAAACTATCTCTGCATATGTTTTGAAAATAAAAAGCTTTAATAATCAAAATAAATAAAGAGAAAGGACCTCTGTGTCCAATATCTTACCCAAAAGTCATGCAAGCATGCCGTCATTGAATCGTGAGCACAATTCTGATGAACTTCCCTGGGCCACTAGATTTTGTCATGATTGACATTATCAAAGGCCTTGGTCAGATCAATGAACATCGTGTACAGACTTCTATTCTGCTCCTGGCATTTCTCCTAGAGTTTTGCAGCAAAAGCCATATCAACTACCTAAGCCTTTTCTGAAGCCACGCTGTCTCTCAGACAGATGGCCACCTTCCAGATGAAGGATGAGCCTATTGAAGAGGACGTAGCAATGACTAAGAGAAAGACCCTTCTGATAACTGTCACAGAACAACCCCTTTTTTTTTCCCTGTTCTATAAGGAAGTTGAAGGGGATAAGCATTATTATTATTATTATTGCTTATTAAGCAATTACCACATGTCAAGCACTATGCTAAGTTCTTCTCATTTGTTTATTCTCCTATAGATGTTATTAATTAGTGTCCATTTTGCAGTTGAGGAAACTGAAGGAAAAGGGAGCTTAAGTGACTTGCCACATTCAGGAAGTATCTGAGTCCAGTTTTGAAAAATTACTCTCCTAAGTTTTAAAAACAAATATAAAAAAAATTAATTATTTTAGGGGCAGCTAGGTGGTGCAGTGGATAGAGCACCAGCCTTGAATTCAAGAGGACCTGAGTTCAAATTTGGCCTCAGACACTTAACACTTCCTAGCGTGTGACCCTGGGCAAGTCACTTAACCCCAGCCTCACGGGAGGAAAATTAATTATTTTAAAAGTAATTAGGGGAAAGCATTAAATATTTTTTCTTAAAAAAAAAAGAAAAGAAAATTTTTTTCTCCTTTGAGTTTTGTCTATTGAGGATTCTCTCTTCTTCAAAGCGTAGTCCAAGTGACTTCTTTGTTATAAAAATACAGAGAACCCAAGATTCCACTGTACTTGTTTGCTACTTTTTATAAGCTTGACTCAATCAAATAAGTATCCCCTTAAAGCTTATCTCCCAGGCAAAGGTGAAAATTATGCAAGATTCTTTTTAAGATATGACACATATGACCTTGGGCATTGATATTCTAATTAATCATTAATATTAGGTGATTCATAAAAATAGAGAGGCTTTTGCTTAGCCAGAGTGTTCCCCCCTGTCAAGGTGGAACTCCATCACAGAGTCCAAGTAGAAAAAGGATTCCCTATAAATACAGAACTTTTCCATGTTCTCCTGCTTACACGTGATGTTGTACAGATTGCACCCAGCTGCAGGAACTTTATTGAGACTTCCTAGACAAGACCCACAATCACTCAAGACTTTGGAGGCCACAAAAAAAGGCAAGTAGATATCCAGATTACAACAAGTATTTGGATAGAGGGCCTCTAGTGTTTCTCTGTCAGTATACATGTCTTAGTCTATTATCACAAAAGAACAAAAGTTGGACACTGAACTCAGGAGAAGAGTGAGCTGGATTGTCTTTGGGAAGATATAAGGAAATAAATAAAACCAAACTGTTTTCTGAAACAAAAAGCCTCTATTTTCATATAAGGATAGTCTACATAGTCTGTAGGTAGGGTTGTATGAACCAGAGTCCTACAAGACTACAAGTTATAAAGAATTTAAAATTAATGTCTCTAAAAGCCTTGGACTCCACCCTTGTATCTTCTGGTTCTGATGAGATTTCACTAATCTTGGAGGCCCCAGGCCTCCAGGTCAAAGGCCTTCATACCAAGCCATCTGCTTTCCTTACCATCTTTCTCCTCCCACTCCCTTTGGAATATAGGTTAAGTCTACACTCAGCCAGCTTCTCTTTATGTTTTTTCTTCTGTTAAAATGATAACTCCTTAGGACTGGGACTGTCAGAATTGTTCCAATTTGTAGCTCCAGGAAAGTGCTTAATAAATTCTTTTATCTCTCTTATCTATTTATTTATCTATAAATATCTCTATTTATCTTTCATTTATAATCTAGAGGATAAAAAACTCACCTGTTTTGTCCCTTCCCTTTTTGGGTATCCATGGATAGATCTGGTTTAGAAGTAATATGTTTTTTGAAAGATGGCAGGGAGAGTAATTGAAGAAAAAAGAAAAAAAAAAGGGGGAGATGGAGAAAAAGGGAGAGACACCTAAACAGACAGACAGAATCAAGAGAAGACCTGCGAAAGAAATAAATGGACTTCAACACATAACAAATGAGGAATAATGAAGGAGAATTTTAGTAAAGGATGCCTGTAATATGCTGTTGTCTCCAGAGACTGCCAATCGCTCTCTGGTCTAGAGGAGAGACTTCTCCCTCCAGAGAGCCACCTCAAGTCCGGTCCAGACCAGAGACTCTATCTCTCGAGTGCCACCCTCTTTTATCCTCTCAGAGAATGGGTGTGGGATAATGCAAAGGCTTCTGGGAAAAATTACTTCAACCAATGAACTTGCTCCTCCTAAGCATGCAAGCTCCTCCCTTGGAGTTCACAAGTAAAACTCCCAGTAAAGGCCGGAACCAGAGAATTGTTAAGTACCGACTTAGCACTTAGTAAAAATCTAATATCTCATTATCTCATTAGCACTTAGTAAGAACCTAACAGATGCCCTTGAAAATATTTGATCTACAATGGACAGAATCAGCTACACCCAGAGAAGGAACACTGGGAAATGAGTGTAAACTGTGAGCATTTTTTTTGTTTTTCTTCCCAGATTATTTTTACCTTTGGAATACAATTCTTCCTTTGCAACAACAACAACAACAAAATTCGGTTCTGCATATATATATTTTTCCTAGGATATATTATAACATATTTAACATGTATGGGAATGCCTGCCATCTAGGGGAGGGAGTGGAAGGAAGGAGGGGAAAAATTCGGAACAGAAGGGAGGGAGTACAAGGGATAATGTTGTTAAAAAAAATTACTTATGCATATGTACTGTCAAAAAAAAGTTATAATTATAAAATTAATAAAAAAATATAACATTTGTAGAAAGAAAGAAAGAAAGAAAATATTTGATCTACATTATACATGGCAACAAGATTATGTGATAATCAATTCTGATGGATGTGGCTCTTTCCAACAACGAGATGATTTATGCCAGTTCCAATGATCTTGTGATGAAGAGGGCATCTCTACCCAGAGAGAGAACCATGGGAACAGAGGGTGGATCACAACATAGAATTTTCACTCTTTTTGTTGTTTGTTTGCATTTTGTTTTCTTACTCATTTCTTCCTTTTTGATCTGATTTTTCTTGTGCAATAAGATAATTATATAAATATATTAGACTTAACATATTTTAACATGTGTAACATATATTGGATTACCTGACATCTAGAGGAGGAGGTAGGGTGAAGGAGGGGAAATTTTGGTACATAAGGTTTTCCAAGGGTCAATGTTGAAAAGTTACCCATGCATATATTTTGAAAATAAAAAGCTTTAATTTTTAAAAATTTGATCTAAATTCTGATGGACATGGTCATCTTCAACAATGAGATGAACCAAATCAGTTCCAATAGAGCAGTAATGAATTGAACCAGTTATGCCAGTGAAAGAACTCTGGGAGATGACTATGAACCACTACATAGAATTCCCAATATCCCTATTTTTGTCTGCCTGCATTTTTGATTTCCTTTCCTTCCTACTGCCAACAGTGTAATTAAATTTTTGCCTCTTGATTTGGAGACCACCTAAATCTACAAATTATTTTGAGACACCTCAAGACACTATTTCTAAACCCCAATATTTTGGGGGTTCAACCCCATCAACTATATTCCACTCCTAATCTCATGCTAACTGTGATCCAATAACTGAATTTGTAAGTATTTTCATGAGCAAAAACTATCTCTATCTAAAGCCTGTTTAGTCATACAGAAAAGATGGAGGGATAATCATATGTCTTTACTGTTTGGTCATTGAGTCAATGGAATGAGAAGTGGAAGATTTTTTTTACGGATTACACAGGCTAACCTCCCTCTGAGCTGGAATGCTGTCTACAGATGAGCCTCTTTACATTCTTTGAGTCATGAACCTCTCTGATAGTGTGGTGAAGTCTTGCTCAGAATCATGTTAAATGCATAAAATAAAGTATTACAAAAGAATTCAATTATGTTGAAATAATTATTTTTAAAAATTTAAACAAGTTCATGGATGTCAAGACTACAGCAGAAGTATCATCCAGAGTGCTAGGGAACAAGATTAAAATAATGTAACATGTAACATGTAACAAAATAAATAAAAACACGATATAATATAGATACTATTTATCTGTTGTTTTTACATTTAAACTTGGCAGTTGGTATGCTAAATGTAACACATCCTTGTCAAAAAAGTGGATAGAGTTCTATGAATTCACTAAGACTCTTCCAATTAAATCAACTTTAATATTAAGGGACTAAAATGCAAAATGACATGGGCTGAGACAGTCTGAAAATATACTGAAAAAAGTTGTAGGGAATAAGGAATGAAAAAGGCCAAATACCTATAAATTCCACAGAAGTCTCAATGCCCAAATATCATGAATCCTTTCTTTGAGAAAATCATTAGAAGACACTCAATACTGTGAGCACCAAATAACATAACAGAAAAAAAAGAATTTATGTTTTAAGAATTTATTCTGGGGCAGCTAGGTGGTGCAGTGGATAGAGCACCAGCCTTGAATTCAGGAGGACCCGAGTTCAAATCTGGCCTCAGACACTTAACACTTCCTAGTTGTGTGACCCTGGGCAAGTCACTTAACCCCAGCCTCAGGGGGGAAAAAAAAAAAAAAAAAAAAGAATTTATTCCTTGGGAAAGCTAATTGGTAGGGTGGATAGAGCACGAGTCCTGAAGGCAGGAGGACCTGAGTTCAAATCTGACCTCAGACACTTAATACATGCTAGCTGTGTGACCCTGGGAAAGTCACTTAACCCCAATTGGCTCAGCAAAAAATTAAAATTAAAAAATAAAATAAGAATTTACTTCTTTAAGAGAAAGCTAGGTAGACATAGCAGATAGAGAACTAGACTTGGGGTCAAGACCTGCATTCAAATCCTACTAGATTGTTGCTTTGATCCTCCCTCTACCAGTCTTGATTGTCTTTTTTCTTAAGTGAGGAGAGCCATGACTAGAACCCACACATCTTAACTGAACCCAATGCTATGGGACCTTGTCAAGTTTCTTCTTGCTTCAGTTTCCTTAACTACAAATAGATATTCATAAAAAGTCCATTTGTATTTGGCACATAGTAGGCACTATCTAAATACTTATTTTCTTCTCTCTTCCTTAAGAAACTGAAAATAACTTGTCACTGGCATAAGCGTAATTTCTTAATAAATTGACTATGTATAGTCAGTCTACTAATTTCTTGGAACAAATATAAAGTTTAATACAAAACTAAAACAACAAAAATGATACTCAAAAATTTGGTATTTGGATAAAATAACTACAAACTTACTTATTTAGACAAGTTATTGATGCTGAATATAAGTAAGTGGAGGAAAGAATATTGACACCATTTTATAATAATTTTATGTAAAAGTTTTTTTATATAAATCAAATTGCCATACTAAAGAAATTAGAAGCCTTAAAATTATTTCATCAATAAATTCTTGACTTGTTTGCAAGAAGACAGCAATAGCAATCAAAAGTAATATTGACTTAGAATAAAATTGCTTTTTAAAATCATATTGGGAAAGATGGAAGACCATGAGCAGTATTATTTCACATGGCAACAGGAGGCAATGGAGAGAAAAACCAGTTTGAAGAAATATTGGTAAAAGACCCAGCTAAACTAATTTTTGTTTGAAAGCTTTTTATTTTTTAAACATATGAATGAATAATTTTTCAACATTGATTCTTGCATAGTCTTGTATTCCAAATTTTTTCCCTCTTTTCCTCCACTCCCTCCCCTAGATGGCAAGCAATCCAATATATGCTATACATGTTAAAATATATGCTAAATCCAATATATATGTAAACATATATATATAGTTATCTTACTGTATAAGAAAAATCAGATCAAAAAGTAAAGAAAATGAGTAAGAAAACAAAATACAAGCAAACAATAACAAAAAGAGTGAGAATGTTAAGTTGTGATTCACACTCAGTTCCCACAGTCCTCTCTTTGTGTGTAATGGTTCTCTTCATCACAAGATCTTTGGAACTGGCCTCAATCGTCTCATTGCTGGAAAGAGTCACATCCAATCAGAATTGATCATTGTATAATATTGGTGTTGCTGTGTACAATGATCTCCTGGTTCTGCTCATCTCACTTAGCATCAATTCATGTAAGTCTCTCCAGGCTTTTCTAAAATCATCCTGCTGATTGTTTTTTATAGAACAATAATATTCATATACCATAACTTATTCATCAAAAGATAATTTAAGAATGAACCTCAAAGGAGAACATCAAATAAGACAAAAGATGGTGAAGATCTGAGTCACATTTGGATGCTAATGTAACAGTTTTAGAAGTAAAAATGGCTCCGAAAAAACAAAGAGGGAAGCTTCCTAACTGGACTAAGCCAAGTACATACACAAAGAAGGCCCACAATAGAGGATATAGAATTCTTAGATCTTCAAAGAATTAATTCTCAAGGTATCTGAAGGAAGTGAAGAAAACAAAGGAATGGGGAAAATAAATCTCAGACCTTATTATTTCCACTAAGACATCAATAACTGACAATTCATAAGTCTACTTTCCCACCTAGTATCAAATATCTATAAATATATAAAATAAGCACATTAAGGAATGGTATTAAGTGTATTGGACTACCTGCCATCTAAGGGAGGGGTGGGGGAAAGGAGGGGAAAAGTTGAAACAGAAGGTTTTGCAAGGGTCAATGTTGAAAAATTACCTATGTATATTTTGTAAATAAAAAGCTATAGTAAAAATAAAATAAAATAAAAAGAAATGGTGTTAAGCACTGGGGATACAAATATTTTTAAAAAGACATTTTCTATCCTCAAAAAGCTTACAATCTAACAAGGGGACAAAAAACATATAAAAGGAAGCCAGAAGCAAAAGGGAGAGAGTAGGTTTGGGAATGGGGAGAAGAGGGAGGGTACCAGGAATTACATGATAGAGAAATGTAATGTGGGAAACAGATGTTGGGCCTGGTCCCTCTTAAATGGAAGTTTTGGCTCTGCCTTCCAAAGGAGCAGAGGGTACTGATGAAGTAAGAGAACCAAAACTGGGTTGGTCTTGCAGGATGATGATTCCCAGTGATGAGGGTCCTAGGGAGAAGGCTCAAGAAGTAGAAAAGACAATTCTCAAACAATGTCAAATCCATGTAGTCTCTTATTCTTTATTAAATACAGATCCTATGATCAGGTATCTAGTAATGATAGAGACAATGAACATGTCAATGTAGACAGGATAGAAGAAACTAGATCTGTGACTTCACTGGAATATGGTAAGAGTTTTCAAACTATGGTCTGCAGAGCCTGAGGCTCTGGAGAGGTCAAAACTGTTCATAATGATAACAATTAATTAAATTCATGATTTTTCTCTTTTTACTTACCTTCTTTAATGAGTATACAGTGGAGTTTTCCAAAAGCTGCATGATCTGTGAATTCAGGTGCAAATCAAGGCATGATTCTCCTAATGTCACTGCACCTCTTTGATAACAAAGGACAAGATTATGGATGGCAATAACAACAACAAAGCTTTAGCTACACACAAAGACTGAGTTAATTTATCATCTGCAGAACTGCAACTTTGTCTTAGAAATAGACAAATCAATAAACATGACAAGACCTGCATTTAGTCTGTATTCCTCAGAAATCAGCACCAACTAATCATTGAGATCTCAGATATGAACAACAGACTTGGGCTTGTAGCTCTCCAGAACTAAGCACAGTGCAGATCTATATAGAACAGATCAATTCTAAATGGTCAAAGGATATGAACAGACAATTTTCAGATGATGAAATTAAAACTATTTCCACTCATATGAAAGAGTGTTCCAAATCACTATTGATCAGAGAAATGCAAATTAAGACAACTCTGAGGTATCATTACACACCTGTCAGATTGGCTAAAATGACAGGAACAAATAACGATGAATGTTGGAGGGGCTGTGGGAAAACTGGGACACTGATGCATTGTTGGTGGAGTTGTGAAAGAATCCAACCATTCTGGAGAGCAATCTGGAATTATGCCCAAAAAGTTATCAAAATGTGCATACCCTTTGACCCAGCCATACTACTACTGGGCTTATACCCCAAGGAACTACTAGAGAAGGGAAAGGGTCCTGTATGTGCCAAAATGTTTGTGGCAGCCCTTTTCATAGTGGCTAGAAGCTGGAAGATGAATGGATGTCCATCAATTGGAGAATGGTTGGGTAAATTATGGTATATGAATGTTATGGAATATTATTGTTCTGTAAGAAATGACCAACAGGAGAAATACAGAGAGGCTTGGAGAGACTTACATCAACTGATGCTGAGTGAAACGAGCAGAACCAGAAGATCATTATACACTTCAACAATGATACTGTACGAGGATGTATGCTGATGGAAGTGGATTTCTTCAACATAGAGAAGAGCTAATCCAATTCCAATTGATTAATGATGGACAGAACCAGCTACATCCAGAAAAGGACTGGGAAATGAATGTAAACTGTTATTTTTACCTTCTGAATCCAATTCTTCCTGTGCAACAAAAAATTCGGTTCTACACACATATATTGTATCTAAATTATACTGTAATATATTTAACATATATAAGACTGCTTGCCATCAGGGGGAGGGGGTTGGGGGAGGAAGGGAAAAAATCTGAATAGAAGTAAGTGCAAGGGATAATGTTGTAAAAAATTACCCATGCATATGTACTGTCAAAAAATGTTATAATTATAAAATAAAATAAAAAATTAAAAAAAAAAAAAAAAAAAAAAAAAAAAGAACAGATCAATTCAAAGCACATAACAGATGCTTTAAACATGTTTACGGACTGGATAATTTTGAGAGATGATAAAAACAAAAACAATCCTGTTCCAGAACATCTCTCCCACCAGTCAGTTTCTTCAAGGATGTCTAATGTTATCAATACATCTTCCACCATATGCTGAAAAATATGTTGAAATATTTAGTGTTGAATTGCTTTTTCTTTAATCTGACAGTTTTTCTGGGGACAACTGTGTTGACATTTGTACTAACAGTACAAAAGAGATAGTGAGTACAACTGCTGTCACCCTGGCACCAATTAAGGCAACAGTAGGAATAATCATTGTATTCTTCACCCCACATTCAAAGTTTTAAAAACTACCATTTTTACTTTCTTGATGAAACAAAAAAATATTAATTCTTATCAAATCTTGACCCTTGAATAAATCTTTTAATACATTTTAATATCATGTGACAAAATGTGAAATATGTGTAAAAAATTGCATATTCAAACAAGATGGTTGTCTCAAGAAAAATACTTGTAAAATTAATAATGCAAGTTGAGAACGGAACACCACTTTTACTTGAAAGAAACTATGGTTATTCAGAGAGGTAATTGGCAGACATTTTCTTTATAATGAAAAATGCAAGTCTATCACTTTAAGAAAAATGACAAACTATTGCCAACTATAAAATTTTAGCTTTCACAAGGAAAAATTAATTTTGGAATCCTTGTATCTATCACCATAAGTTTGAACAGCTTCCCAATACTTTTTAAAAAATTATTATTTATTTATAATACACATTGCTTTATGATTCATTTTGGGAGAGAAAAATCAGAACAAAAACCACGGGAGAGAAAAAAGACAGAAAAAAGTGAACATAGCATGTGTTGATTTAAATTCAGTCTCCATAGTTCTCTTTCTGGATGCAGATAGCATTTTCTATCCAGAGTTTATTGGGATTGTCTTGGATGACTGAATCACTGAGATGAACCGAGTCTTTCACAGTTGATCATTGCACATTCTTGCATTTTGTGTACAATATTCCTGGTTCTTCTTGTTTCACTCAGCATCAGTTCGTTCAAATCTTTCCAAACTCTTCCAAAATCACCTTGTTCAACATTTTTTATAGAACAACATTACCTCCATATATCACAACTTATTCAGTCATTCTACAATTGAAGGCCATCTACTCATTTTCCAGTTCCTTGTTACTACAAAAAGCTGCTACAAACATTTTTGCATGTGTGGGTCCTTTTCTCTCTTTTATGATTTCCTTGACAGACCCAGTGATGGAATGGCTGAGTCAAAGGGTATATACAGTTTTATAGCCTTTTGGGTATGGTTCCAAATTGCTCTCCAGAATGGTTGGATCATTTAACAACTCCACCAGAAACACATTGTGTCCCAGTTTTCCCACATTCCCTCCAACATTTATCATTTATCTTTTCCTGCCATCTTAGCCAATCTGAGAGGTCTGAGGGTCAGTCCTCAGAGTTGCTTTAATTTGCATTTCTCAAATCAATAGTGATTTAGAGCATTTTTTCATATGACATATAACTATAGATGGCTTTACTTTCGTCATCTGAAATTTGTCTGCCCAAAGGATATTAAGAGACAATTTTCAGCTTCCTACTACTTAAGACTTTTCCAATGGGATTGGCCAGTGGTATTAATGAATACAATTTTTAAATATTGTATAATGAAATGTATCAATATTTGGAAGATTTGCATAACTCAATCAATATTTCTGAAACAACTAATGCACAATATTACAAAATCATGAAGGGGTAAAAGACCTATTCGAGGATTCAAAGTACAAGACCAATGATTTTAATGAAATGTTTATTAATCCAGTTTTAGATTTCATGGTGAAATTTACCAAAAAAGAAACTATCATTTGTCTGGTTTTGATATCTCAAAGAATATCATTATGAACTGAAAAAACCATTAAAATCCTCCTCTTTTTTCCAGCTACCTATTTGTGGGAGACTGGATCTTATTCCTAAACTTTAAAACAACTTATGACAATAAAGTGAATATAGAAGCAAAGATGAGAATTTAATTGTCTTTTATTAAGCCAAACATTAAAGAGATTTGCAAATATGTGATATGTCACTCTTCTCACTAATTTTTAAAAATGATAGCTATTTTAATAAAAATGTTATTTATTTTATCATTGTTATTTAAATGTAAAAATATTTTAAATGTTATAAATTAAATTTCTAATGCGATAACAAGACTTATAACTACATAGACAAAATTTCTTTAAGAGTCTCAATAATTATTAAGAGTAAAAATAGGTCCTCAAAATTTTGATAATCACTGGTATAGGGAAATCCTGGATGAAAAAAATTCCTTCACAAATTGACACCTTCTCTGCAATTTTTAGTCATCAAGGATTATCTATGATTAGGGGTGAGGGACTTAGGATGAAGGGAATAAGCATTTTGTGTTAAATACAACAGTGGAAGAGAAAATGTTAATATTATTCCCATTTTACTGCTGAATGTTTGGGAAAGTATTTGTCTTCCACACTAGAGGTTTCCAACCTGGGGGGGGAGGGTATATCTCCAGGGCATATAAGAAACTTGTTAAACCTACACAGAATTTTTGATAACTATATCATTTTATTGAAATGCATTAATTTCCCTACTTTATTTTTTATGTACATGTTTCGTGAACTATAAAATTTATTTCCTTTTATATAGAATCAAGCATATAGGAATCAAAAAAAAAAAAAAAATTGGGAACTCCAGTTCTAGAGTATAGAGAGAGGGCACATTTTGTATGATAATCCCAAAAATCAAATTCATTAGGAAAGAATATTTAATAGAACACTAGAAAATTCAATTCTTAAGATAGAAGAATTTGCTTTACTAGACTGTAAATTTCAAATTGGAATCTTGTCTAAACTTTGTATTTTATCTAACATAAAGCACAGTGATGGCTAAAACAGATTAATCAATCAAACAAGCAACAAGCATTTGTTAAATACCTAATATATACCAAGCATTGATTAGGCTCTGAGAATACAAAGACAAAAATGAAACCGTTTCTGTCTTCAAGAAACTCATATTCTATTGGGTAAAACCAAATGCTTTAAAAATAAAAATAAAAGTTTATTTAATTGAGTTGAATGTATGTTCACAGCAAATATTTCCTGTTCTGATAAGTTTATGAATTCAGGTATATGGGAGGTAGCAGACTATGTTTTTGAGGGAAACATCTCTCAGAAAAAAAACTTTAGAAATCAAAGAAATAGAGCTACAATCCACATAAATACAGGCAGACCCTCTCAGGCTAGCAAGGACAAGAATAGCCTTATTTATTTTCTCTAGGAGACCTCCACTGCTTATCCAGTCTCATCAAAATATTCTGATGAGTTTACAAAGAAAACATCTCCACTGGAACAAGAGAGATTTCCTGCAACTCCAGAAATCCTGGTTAACATTCCAATCTCAAATCATCTATCACCCTGTCCTTATTAAAAATGTGTGCACCTTCACCTGATAGAGTCCTTTTGCTTTGTGTACCTGCTTATCAACTTGGCCACCTACCATCTTTTTATCTTCTTAGATATGATCATTGGAATCTTGCCTCTAAACTTGTTGAACTCCTGTCCACCACATCAAAGTGGGAGGAATTAGTCTCTGGGAGGATTTTAGAAACTCTAAAACGAAAAATTCTCTAACAAGTATTCCTTCCAATAGTCAGTTATCACCAGGCATTGAGGCAAATTAGTGAATAAAGCTCATCTGAGTTCAAATCCTGCCTCAGACATTTATTATCTGCACTAGCCTAGTTTCCTCATATATAAAATGGGAAGATAATAGTATTTACTTCAAGGAATAGTCACGAAGATCAAATGAGATACACATGTAAAATGTTTTGCCAATTTTAAAGTGCTATAAAAATGCTAGTTATCGGGCAGCTAATTGATAGCAGCTAGTGGATAGAGTACCAGTCCTGAAGTCAGGAGGACTTGAATTCAAATCCAGTCTCAGACACTTAAAACCTCTTAGCTGTATGACCCTGGGCAAGTCACTTAACCCTAATTGCCTCAAAAAAAAAAAAAAAAAAAAAAAAAAAAAAGCTAGTTATAATTATTCTAAACAGCTTTGGAGAGTTCTGAGCCAATTCACATTAAATGATTTGCCCAGAATCACATAGCTAGAAAATATCTGAGGTAGGATTTGAATTCATGACCTCCTAACTTCAGGACCAGGACTCCATCCACAGTACTTAGCTACCCATAATAAGCATTTATTAAGTGCTCAAAACATGACAAGTGCTATGTTAGCCCTGGAGTTTCTATTCTAATGAGGGAGACAACATGTAAATAACTAGAGACATACAAGACCTATGGAGAGTGAATTCTTTATAGTGACTCCATGGACCACAGCACACTGGCCATGGAGTTTTCTTGGCAAAGATACTGGGGGTAGTTTGCCATTTCCTTCTCCAGTAGATTGGAGCCTTTTGAGGACAGGAATGTCTTTCTTTCTTTTTTAGTAATTATATCCCCAGTGCTTAGCACTGTGACAGGCACTTAGTAGATGCTTGATAAATGTTTATTGATTATTGATTGCTCAGTGAGCTCCATTGGCTTCTTACTCCCACTAGGATTAAGCATTAAAATTCTGGGTGGCCTGATTCCTTTATACCTTTCCAATCTGCTTGCACTTCCCTCACCTCTGCATACTCTAGGATCAGGCTATACACACTCACCTACTTGCTGCTCCTTGAAAACAATATTCCACTTTCTGTGTCCAGACTTTGCATGGCTAGCCCTGGAATCCCTCCCCTCTTCCCACTAGGCTGTAGACTTCTTTAAGCCAAGGCTCAAATCTTCCCTTGATGTGCCCTTTCAGTTATTAGTGCCTTCCCCTCTCTGATTGCCTTATTTCCATTCTGTATGTATCTCTTATCTACCTAGTCATTTACTGACTCCTCCATTAGAAGGAGAGATTCTTGAAGATAGGGGTGCTACTTTTGGCTTCCATCATATCCTTTGAGTTTAGCCCAGAGCTTATCACCCAGTAATCACTCAATAAATGCCAATTGACTAAAAGCTAGAGAAACTAAGAAAGGGCTCCTGCTGATGGTGAGCAGTCTTCTAAATATATTCCCATATTTATCATATTGCACAAGAAAAATCAGATAAAAAAAAATCAGATCAGATCAGAAAAAAATGAAAAAGAAAAACAAACAAACAAACAAACAAGCAAACAACAAAAGGTGAAAATACTATGTTGTGATCCACATTCAGTCCCCATAGTTCTCTCTCTGGAGGTAGATGGCTCTTTCCATCATAAGTCTATTGGAATTGCCCTGAATCACCTCATTGTTAAAAAGAACCAAATCCATCACAGTTGATCATTTATCTTGTTACTGTGTACGGATGTTCTCTAGGTTCTGCTCACTTCACTTAGCATCAGTTCATGTAAGTCCATCAAGGATTCTCTGAAATCATCCTGCTGATCATTTCTTACAGAACAATAACATTCTATAACATTCATATACCTTATTCAGCCATTCTCCAGCTGATGGGCAGCCACTCAATTTCCAGTTCCTTGCCACTATAAAAAGGGCTGCCACAAACATTTTTGTACATGTGAGTTATTTTCCCTTTTTTATGATCTCTTTGGGAAACAGGCCCAGTAGAAACACTGCTGGATCAAAGAGTATGATAAATTATAGATTCTTATGCAAAACTACTTATTAACATTTCTTGTGAAGTTCAGGCCTCCCTTGAGACTCCCTTCCTGATGAAATGTATTTAATTCTGCCTCCCTCTGCCCCTCTTGGGCATACTGGCACTTTGGTGCTTTGTGGTGGCCCTGGACTGCAACCTCCTTGCATCCATTACTTTTTTTGCTACTTTGATATTAACCTGTATTTCAGGTTGAGGATAGGAAAGATTTGTAAGGACTTGCAAGATTGTCAGAGGCTAATGGGGAACACAACCTGCAAACAACTATTTATACATACACTAACATCTGTTAATGGAGATATGTGAGCCAAATGAGAATGAAAATTTGAGAATAATATGGGAGAGAAAAAGCCTTTAATAAGCTCTTTATTGTGTACCAAGCACTTTACAAATCTTATTTTATTTGATTTCTGAACCAATACTGAGAAGTAGGTACTTTTACTATCCTCATTTTATACTTGAGGAAACTGAGGCAGAGAGAGATTAAGTGACCTGACCAAATCATCTAGATAGTTTTTGAGGGTAGTTTGAAACTCAGATTTCCCAGACTCTAGCCTCAGTACCCTGTATAAGTAACAAAATGCCTTAGCAAGAAATTGCTGATGATTCCAGGAAAAGATTTTTTTTTTTATGTTCTTGTTAATAGACGTGATTTTATAACCTATCCCCAAAACATTAAGTCCTTCCCCTCATTCCCAATTGACTGGGTACTACAGAGGGAGGTTACAGCCTATCAGAATATCTAATTTCCCCATGGGAGTCCCCACCCCTAATTACATCTCATAACATGTCTCTTATTCTAATTTTATGACTTCTGTCCATAAGTTTCCACATCAGTCTAATCTTTAGATTCCACTTCTTAACTTTCAATTTCATTTTCTGGTCTATGTTTCATTTCTCTGAGTTTCTCCATTTAAGTTTCATAACTGTAGAAACTTAATCCTCATGCAATTCTCATACCCAATCCATTATATCCCTTAAACACATAACTTGGATAACTAGGAAGATAGGATCCTGAATAGTAATGGGGAAGTTGGAAAGGGGTCAGAGATAAAGAATAGTGTAAATTGCACTATATCCCCACTTCCCAATCTTCCTTCATCTCATCCCTGTCCTCCCATATATCCTCTTATAGCAGGTGTGACCAGGAACATTCTGGTCAATCATCAAGGTCAAAGGATGATCAAGGCTTTGAAGATCTCTCCCTTTGGAAGCCATAGATTTCACTACCTACATCTAAGTCAGGTAATAACAGAGTAGGATTTGGTTCTAGAGGAACTTATTTGAAATTCCAGATCTATTGCTTATCACCAGAGTGACCTGAGATGGTCATAGGATGTGAAGGGTCTCCAAGGTCCCACTGTGTTCTCTTCCTTACACAGTATTTTCCATCCCCCAACTCTGCAAGCACTGGCTGTCCCTTGTGCCTGGAAGGCGGTCCCTTATCATCTCCATATCCTAGCCTCTTTCATATTCTAGCTAAAATTCAACCTTCTGCTTCCCAGTGATAATATCTTCCCTCCACTATTCTCTACTCAGTATTCTCTCCAATATCTTGTTTGCATAGATTGTAGTTGTTTGCCTCTCCATGCTGTGTCCCCTTTAGAGTGTGAACTTCTTGAGAGCAGGACTGGCTTTGGCCTTAATTTTTTTGTTTGTTTGTTTGTATTTCCTTATTTTCTTTTTTTTTCTTTAAAAAGTTTTTTTTATTTTCAAAATATATGCATAATTCTCAATATTCACCCTTGCAAAATCTTGTGTTCCAATTTTTTTCTCTCCCTTTTCCCCCCATCCCCTCCCCTAAACGGCAAGTAATCCACTATATGTTAAACATGTGCAATTAGGGACAGCTAGATTCAGTGCATAGAGCACCAGCTCTGAAGTCAGGAGGATCTGAGTTCAAATGTGGTCTCAGACACTTTAACACCTCCTAGCCTCAGCAAGGAAAAAAAATGCAATTCTATACATATTTCCACATTTATTATACTGCACAAGAAAAATCAGATCAAAAGGAGAAAAAAAAAAGATAAAGAAAAAATCAAACAACAAAAAAGATGAAAATACTATGTTGTGATCCACTTTCGGTTCTCTTAGACTTCTTGCTGGATGCAGATGACTCTCTCCAACAAGTCTCTTAAGAATGGCCTGAATCACCTCATTGTTGAAAGAGTCCAGTCCATCAAAGTTGATCATCACATAATTTTGTTGCAACTCCCTCTTTTTTTTTCTTAATAGTTTTTATTTACCAGATATATGCATGGGTAATTTTACAACATTGACAATTGCCAAACCTTTTGTTCTAATTTTTCCCCTCCCTCCTCCCCCACCCCCAAGATGGCAGGTTGACCAATACATGTCCAATATGTTAAAGTATAAATTAAATACACTATATGTATACATGTCCAAACAGTTGTTTTGCTGTACAAAAAGAATCAGACTTTGAAATAGTGTACAACTAACCTGTGAAGGAAATAAAAAATGCAGGCGGACAAAAATAGAGGGATTGGGAATTCAATGTAGCGGTTCATAGTCATCTCCCATAGTTCTTTCGCTGGATGTAGCTGGTTCAGTTCATTACTGCTCTATTGGAACTGATTTGATTCATCTCATTGTTAAAGAGGGCCACGTGCATCAGAATTGATCATCATATAGTCTTGTTGTTGCCATGTATAATGATCTCCTGGTCCTGCTCATTTCACTCAGCATCAGTTCATGTCAGTCTCTCCAGGCCTCTCTGAAATCATCCTGCAACTCCCTCTTTTAAAGGCTAAATCCAGCAATGGGTGGAAAACACACCCTATAGTGCCTCAGTCTATTTTTCTCAATGAATGAATGAAAAGCATTTACTTAGGTCAACCAGCATCCTTAATTCTTTAACCCCTCTGGGAGTTTACTTTATAAAGAAGGACACTATAATACCAGGGAAGGGTGGTCAGGAAAGACATCAGGATCGGGACAATTCTTAGAGACCAATGCAACAATAAGGGCAGTCAATTAATACTCCACTTGGCTGTCTAAGAAGCAAGAATACCCCTAAGGCAAGTGAACTTTTTGTACTCATAGAGAGTGTCAATCAAAGCCTGATCATTTGACCTTGCAAAAATTGACCTGGCTGCTCTCAGTTACAACTCCTACACTCCCCAGAGAATATACCCATGGCCCCATGGGCTGCTTCAGTCCCTGTTTAGTCTTATTGATCTACAATCTGATAACTAACATTTCGGTTTGAAGATAGTGATCAACCCACATCTTGTTCTGATCGTTCAATTCTTTGCTGATAGGAAAGTAGGCATATGAGTTATGGTTGTTTGTGTCCTTCTAATTGCCTTTTATAAACCAAGAATTTTTTTCCACCATACTTTAGCATCTTCCTGAATGAGATGAGGTGAGATCTTTCAAGACAGTTGTGAAAATCGAGTAAGGCTTCATCCACTTCAGAGTTTGAGTAGGCCTGAAGGACTTTGAGCATTGATTCAAAGGCACAATTGAGTCCCCTTCTGGCTATCCTCTCATGACACAATCTCCTCCCTATTTCAGTCAAATATGGGCAACTATGTACTTATTGGTCAAGTTCAATTTCGTGGGTAGATCTGAGTTTAGAATGTAAGGCTCTCAACCAATGAGGATGAGGGTCAGTGCTGGGAGGGGGGTGTTTGCATTAGGGATTAAAGGGGCTGTCCTGCCCACAGGAGGTGCTTCCTCTCTTCAATTGTCTGCTCGAAGGGTGGGACGCCCTTCTCCTAGAGAGAATGTAAAATAAACTTTGCTTTACTCTAGAGCTCTCTCCAGCTTTTTTTATTAAATGGTGACCCCTCACCATTTCCGTACCACACATTCCTCTCCCAGTTGCTTGGAAAATCGATCCTTTACTGCTTGCCTCCAGTGAGGTTTTCTTCAGAGTGTACAATAATTTACAAATAGATCATTATTTTCTTTTCCACTAAGAAGGGAGAAAGGTCTAATCATTCCTGAGCAATTAGACCTTTTGTTATTCAACATTCGAATATAACCTCAGATGTGAGTCAATAAATCTAAAGAATTACTGGTGGCTTCTGTTTGTCTTTTGAAATAAATTACCTCCACATTATGCACATCCACAGATCAGTTTACTCAGTACCTAAAGTGGAAAACTCAGTAAGCTCAATGATTTCAAGGTCATTGCTTCTTTCAAGGTCAAGGTCATAACCTCTTAAATAATATTTTGTAAGATCAGGAATTCCTTGGGAAAGGACCACAGGCAGACTCAGGATTGTAAGTAACATGGACTCATACTTTTTTGTTGACTTTATAATCTATAAAGTTGTTGTACTAATACAAAGAATGTTGTACTAATGAGCACCAGGAACAGTTACAAGGCACATAAAGATAAATAATTGAGGTAGGGAGCAATTTCTAGCTAAGGGTTGGGGTCATCACCAAATGGGCAGTGTTCGGAAAAACTCCAGTGTACTGAAGCCCCAGAAATTAAGTATCCATCCATTAAACGAATATTTGCTAAATACTGATTATGTACAAGACACTGTGATAAACACTAGACATCATTATCATCATCATTATTATTAAGACAAAACATGAAGTTCTCAGTCTTATAGTAGAAAGATGTAAATCTTTTGGATTGTTTCTAAAATCATATGGAAGATAACTTTAAATTTAACTTAATGCTGATTGATTATGAAGGCAGAAAAAGTGTGCATTTGGGGTTGTTTCCATGACTAATATTTGCAATAGAAGGAGAGCTAGCTGAGGGCAGGGGCTGTTTTTACTTAGTATTGCCAGAGGTTGCTGTCCCTCGTTCTGGAAGAGGACCAAAATGATATCATTATGTTAAAGCCCAGTTACAGTGTGTCCAAATGTGACTATTCAGGCTAATTAGAGCACTGAGTGCTCTGCCACAGGTCAGACACAAATAGTCCCTGACATTGCTGAAGGAAGGTGGATCGACACACAGGAAGCACTTCATACTAGTTTACTTGACTTGTAATAATTATAGTTCACCTATATTCATACCTGGAGGGATGTTTTGCCCTCCAAACCGTCACAGTCTTCTGTGATTCTTAGATTTTTGTTCAAACTTGGGATTTTGGCAGGCAGTTTGGGTTTAAGAGTTAAGAACAGATTGCGGAGATCAAAGATTTGAGCACTGACCTGGGTCAGCTATATGGCTTTAGACAAATAGCCTCCTCCTCCTTTCTGGGCCTCGATTTTCTGGGGGGGGGGGGGGAGGGAGGACGGAGGAACCGAATGATGTCTAAGGTCTCTCCTAACATATGATTACTGTAGTTCGGATGGCCCTAGCTGGGCCCAGAAACCTAGGCTTAACTTTACACGACCCAGATCAAGCTAAAGTTCTCAGCAGCTAGCAGAAAACCCCGGACTCTTCGGCTATAGCTGAGGTCCCCTAGAGACAGGAAAAGAGGGAGGGAGAGGGGCGCGTCAGCAAAGGCTGGACCCAAGGGGCCGAGAACAGTGGGCGGAGCGGCGGGGCCAGAGTGAGCAAGGGACTGTGGGGGGAGGCTGATGCAGAAGGCTCCTCTTAGTGCAGAGGACTGGCAGGGAAGGGTGAAGGTGGGTTGGAGTCCGGTGGAATAGGAAAGGGAACAGCAGAACAGTGGGGTGAGGGGCCGGGGCCGGACTCGGCCGGGGCTCACTGGGGACCGTACTACGCCGCCCGACGCTGGGAAGCGAATGATGTAGGCGGGGCTAAGGGGCTGGGCCGGGCAGGGGGAGGGGCAGACGGGTCGGATTAGGGAGGGGACTAGAGGGTAGTGAGAGTAGGACCGAGGGGCCGGGACTCGACTAGGGTGGGGTACTGCCCAGCCAGAGGAGGGAGAGTCCAGCAGATCTGGCCGGTGGGAGGCGGGGAAACTGAGCGGGAGGACTCCGAGTGGGGAGAGGTGATGCTGGGCGCCGCGCAGCGTACAAGGACCAGATTAGCGAGGGAAAGTAGAATTGTGGGGGTGGGGCTGGGATTGGGGGGAGCCGGACTTGGGCTAGGGGCGGGGCCGAGGGCTGGACTGAGGCTGGGTCCGGAGGGGATGGGGGAGGTGTTCAGCAGGGGAGGAGAAGGGGGCGGGGGCAGGGATGAAGCTCCGAACCCGGACTGAGGAGCCGGCGCTGCTGTGGGCCGGGCTGCCGAAGGGGCGGTGTGGAGGGGCCGGACTGGAGACGGGGCGGGCAGAAGGCGGTACTCTCGGGGCCGGGCTGGACTAGGGGCCGATCCTGGCAGCGGGGCGGCAGTTCCGTGGTGTCTGTTCCGCAGGTGCAGCGGCGGCGGCGGCAGCCTAAGCAGCGACTGCTCCACGTCGTAGGGAGGAGGAGCAGAAAGAGAGAAAGCAGCGGAAAGGACCGGCCGGGCGCTGTCTTTGCGCGGAGACCGTGGCCTTCCTGCTCTCTCCTCCGCCGCCTGCGTGTCCTCCCGTCCCCACGGGGCCGGGGCCATGTCGGGGCCGGGGCCGGGCCCGGGGGAGCCGGACGAGCAGTACGATTTCCTGTTCAAGCTGGTGCTGGTGGGGGACGCGAGCGTGGGCAAGACGTGCGTGGTTCAGCGCTTCAAGACGGGCAATTTCTCGGAGCGCCAGGGCAGCACCATCGGTGTGGATTTCACCATGAAGACGCTGGAGATTCAGGGAAAGCGAGTCAAGGTGGGGCCGGCCAGCTAGGTCGGGTGGGGAGGCTGGGACGCAGTTTGCTGCCCCTGGAAGGGACAGTGTACCCGGACTCCGGAGAGCCCGTGGAGCTTGGCCTGGGCTGGGAGGAGCGAGTTTCTGGTAGCCCAGGAGCTTTCTCTCCTGTCCCCAATCCTCGAGAGCGAGCCTGGCCTTCGGGGAGGGGGAAGGGGTTAAAACACCCCTGGTGCTCTGGGGATCGGGGATGGAAAGCGGGGGCAGGGCTGTGCCTCCTGCTCCCCCGAGGACCTCTCTGTTCCCTTCCCACCTCTTGACCTGAACCTGCCCTAGGCCTTGACCAGCGGTTCCGATGCTGCTGGGTCCCTTTGCCCTAACTTTTCTCCCCCGAAGGGGAAAGGGCTGAAAAAAGTTGGGCTGAAGTGTAGGTTTCATTTCGAGGTGGTAACTGAGAGATTTTCCAGTGTTCTTTGTTATAGTCAAGACTCTCCTAGAATGTTAACTTTCCAATTCTGTTTGGCTGCGCTCGGCCACCCCCTCCTCCACCCTCTTGTCACTGCAAGCTTGCGTCTTGAGGTTAATTTGGAGTTTGCTCTCCATTCGTCGCTGACCTGTCTGTTTCTTCCTTGGTGTTCCCTGGACCGCTGGGAGCTGGCCGGATCTCCGAAACTAGGAAACTTACCCAGAATAAAATCCCCAGCCTTCCTCTCCCTCCCACCCTTTTCACTCGGTCCAAAAAGGAAGGAGGGGTGCTTTTCACAGGATGAGGGGTGAGCTGGAAATAAACTCGGTCACGAAATCTGCCTAGGGATAGAAACTTTGCTGGCAAGCTGGCCGCCCTGTCTGGGACCTTGACAGAAGCTGCTTCGGGCTATAGGTGGTGGAAGTGCAGTAAGGAAGTCCACACCCTCCCCACCCTTTGGCCCCCCTGGAGTCCTAGAGGGACTAGAGGGTGGGCAGGTCTCGTAAACACTGACCCTAGTGCAGCTGCTCAGGGATTTTACATAGAGGGAAAAATCTGGAAATCTCTGAAGGATGAGAATGAAATTTAGCAATATAACCTAAACAGGGTAGTTTAGAGCAGTGGAAAGGGCTGTACTTAGAGCTCCTATACCCCTTGTGTGACCTTGGACTGTACACAACCCTTCCTAATAGTTTCCTCACCTGTGAAATAGAGGTTAGACTAAATAGAAACTGTCTTCCTACTGTGAGAGGAAAAAGCCTTCGTTTAAACATGTTTGTGACCAATTATTAAAATCTCTGTAACTATTTTGTGCTACTTCTTGGGTTCTAGGCCAGAAGCAGATAGCCAAGTGCCCTCAAAGTAAAGTCAGAAAATAACCCAGATAACTCAGGGCAGAAGTGGAAGTAATTTGGGCCTCCCTGTAACATTTTACATTGGCTTGGGGCTTTCCAGTTTTGCAAAGTACTTTTCTGTTAATGTACACATTTGGCTTTTTGAGACCTGTAGGCCCATTACTCTCTCCTTTTGATGGATTAAGAAACTGAGGCTCTAAGAGGTCCTTTTGTATTCCCAGCACCTGGGAGAGAATAGGTGCTTCACAAATGTTTATTGTTTAATTGATTAAACAACTCTTTATCTGAATGGGCCATCTAAAAGCAGAACCTTGCTAGTTTGGTTAATGTCTTAGTTCATTGTTGACCTTGGTCAGAGTACTAAGCTCTGTTTTTGTTTCTGGGAAAAAGTGAAGATAATATCTGCCTTCCCTCTTCCTTATAGAAACTTTGATAAAACATGTAAGTCAATAGTATTTTTGTGACCATAATGTTAGGAACATTAGTACAAGTCACACACAAAAAAAATAGAAGATACTGTTCTTGTTTCAAGGAATCCACAATCTCCTTATTTTTCTAAGTGTGTTTAGTTAAGGGGGGTAGCTATGGAAAAATGCTGAGTAACTTTAAGAAGTGATCTGTGACTTTCCTCTTTGGAACAGGTGGCCGATCCAGGTGTTTTGGATGTGGGTGTGGGAGGGGGCGGTGCTTTGGGGTAGGTGGATATTTTTGTGCATAATGCCAGCTGGTGGAGGGGGGGAGGAGTGAAGGGAAGTGTGTTAAAAATACAGGTATAAATAGTGGTGGTGGTTTCCATCTCCCAGACTGCCTGCTCAGCAAGCATCTGAAGTGACCTCATGAGACTGTATACCACATTTGTGGTTGGTTGGGATCTGGCAGGATGTGCCTGTTTACCTGTCAGTGATAACAACCTGTACTTAAGAGGGGAGTTCTTAGTGTACTATGTATGCCCCAGAGCACAAGTTAATGTAAGGTAAGTGGTTAGTTATTTCTGTTTTGAAATGGTCTTTTAAGGTACCTGTGGATAGCCTAAGAAAAACCTAGATCACTGGGGAATAGCTAAGGTCTTTTGCCATTCGTTGTGACATTTCTCCATTAAGTTTTATCTCACTCATTCTTTCTATTATGATTACCTAGAGTTTCCCAGTGGAAAGAACCCTGGATTTTGAAATCCAATCCTGACCTGTGAGCTCTAGACTCCTCCCCCATTTGCTCATCTATAGTCCAAGTTTCTTTATATTCCTCATACTCTTCTTTGTAACATTACACTGGTTATATTAAGATATTAAGTGAAAGTCTTGCCTGAGACATTGGAAGTGTGACCCTGGCCATGTCACTTAACTCTTAGTAACCAAAGCAACAGTCTTGATTTCAACGATCTCCATATTTTATACATGAAAAAATAAGAGGCCTAGAGATGTGAGGAGATTGACTTACCTGCCCAAGACCACCTGAATTAACTGGAATGGAGAGTATAATAGGAAGAGCCTTAGACTGGCAATCTAACTAATTCTCTTATTTTTCATCATAAAAATTTTGTGTGGAACTCTGGACCTAAACAGTGTTCTATAATGGCAACCGCAGTCCTCAAGTGAACCAAATTTTCTATTCTCTCCTCTTGACTTTTGGGAGAAGGAACCAATTCACAAGAAAAAGTCAGAATTTAAAATTTAAAAAAACAAAACAAAACATTCCTGGCCTATGTCCTTGGGTCAGCACACCTTCTGCATGGTATTCCATGCTTCCTTGACCTTTTACAATAAACCTTCCTGTTGGCAATCAGTGACTCTGAGACATGGTAAATTCCAAGATTCCGAACCAACAACCTTTAAACTTAGACCAGAAATCAGAATAGGTGTGTTAAAGTTCTAGCTTGGTGACTTAACTAGATTATAACTTGGCATGTCACCTGACTTACTTGCAGGCCAAATATTAAATGAGGGTTGGACAAGATTATCTTTGAAGTCTTATCCAGCTTCAATTTATCCTATTTTTAGTTATTTTCACTTTCCATTTTAAAAATCAGGAAAGGAATATAGATAAAACTATGGAGATTGAATGTAAATCAACACATATTATGTTCATTTTTTTTCTCTAGCAGTTTTCCCAACATGATTTATAGGGAAATATGCAAAGAACTGAATGTAACATGAGTGACCAAAATTTTTTTCTATATGTAACTGGAAAAAATAATTGTTTTTTAGAAGTCAGGAAAATAGATTTAAATAAGAAAGCTTTTCATCAAAAGTTGAAAAGGTGGGGAACTTGAAATATTCCTGGGAATTGTGGCAAGTGAATAAAATGCTGGATACAAATGCAATCTAAGTTATAGTAGATCAGCCTCCAACTTCCTATAGGTAGAATCCGCTAGTTTTGGCCCCATAGAAAAGGAATCCAAAGACTGCTTAAATTTGATTTGGCAGAAAACACTCATGTGCTAGGGTGAATTGTGAGTTTGCTTCCTCGAGGTGCATTGTGGGAGAATCAGGTCATCCCCCTCTAATGCAAACGAGTTCTAAATCCCCCAGGCTGCTACTTGACCTGTTATCTGCAAGAGCAGAAGGCTATAGTATAAAATATTTTCTGAATGCACAAAGACAAACATCTAATACATCAAAGGAAGAATCTTGTAGATCATAATAACCCCTACTTCCCCAACCTCAAGTTAACAAAATTAACTTAACATTTTTGGGGAAATTTTGTCATGTATCTCTTTCTGAGGAGGCCTTTAGTTTTAAAGGGGATATTCACTCCAAAGCTCTTCCTGTGCTGAAATGTTTGCCCCATTTTTATCATCTGTTAAGACTCTTTAAAGGGGGGAAGGGGATGTTAGGTCAAAGATCTTGTGTAGATTTTTAAAATTGGTAGTCCTGCCTTACTGCAGTACTGCCTGTTTTGTTGTGACATTTCCATTTATTATGAAATTCTGATTGGGGTTTGTCTTGACTTGAATAAGATGTTAGAAAATATACATATTAGGTAAGAGGAAAATTCGAGGGCGATGTGGGCTGGCTAACAAAAACCATTTAATTGTCTGCCTCATCTGCAAAATAAACCATGCTTTGGGGCACATGGTAAGGGAAAACGAAACATTTGATATGCATGCCCAGCCAGGCAGGAGAAATGATGGGCAGTTACCCAAGGTCTTCCTGTCATTTAGTCTGCTTCATTGAAAATGAGTGACCTATTGGACAGTGTTGGATAATGACAAATCTATGAAATCCAGATCTTGAATGGATTTAAATTCAAACCAATCCATTTAAAGCATATTCAGTCTCCCCCCTACAATAATTCAGTTTTGTTTTCAATTCCCAATTCTCTATCCTTAACTCATTGAAAAGGCAAGAAAAGCAATCCCTTATGAAGATTGATAGTCTACATATTCATTTCAATGTATCCATTATGTGCCAGACACTGCACTGAGTGCTGGACTTAATAATTCTCAGGCATAATTGTTATTCCATTTAGGGAATAGTTAATGCAGTGATTTTAAGCTACTTAAAAGAACATCCATAAACAGAGAATGGTGTTTGAAAGCCTTTGAAAACCTCGCTGGAAGCAATACAAAAGTGCTTTTCTCATAATAGGTAATTACATGTTTGAAACCCATTTTGTAGGTAAGAAAACTGAGGCTTGTATTTTAAATGATTAACCTAAGAATCAAATGACAGGTAAGTAGCCAAATCTGAACTTTTCCATGTCTTTAGATAGAAAAAAAAAAAAAAATCCAATTTCATAGGAGAGATTCCTTACTTTATTTTTCCTTTTTTAAAATTTTATACTTTCACCCAAGACACACTTATTCCAAATGCCTCTGTGTATCTAAATTACAAATCACTGATTCCATTGTTAAACAACAGAAATGGGTAGGACCCTGGCTTGAAGTATTTTAGCCACTTTCAGTCTACCTTTCTCTTAAGTCATTCCAGTGGCCTCAGTTTCTGTGAATGAGCATGTTTCGTTCACTGGTACTCGGGTTATTCTGGGAAATATGCTTTGTGAACTATTAAATCACTCCATAAATGTCTAAGTAAAATCTCAGTAATACTACTTTACTATTGGCTATACAAGTGTGTCTGTATGAATACCTGTGTATATGTATGTGTATTTATGTGTTTGTCACTTCTTTTTTTACTTTGTTTTAACTCTATTAATCCACAATATATAAACTAGGAAAAAGTGTGGGGTAATGAATAATTTAGGTTTGAATCCTTTCTATTACATAACTCATTTTGCTTCTTAGTAAACCCATACAATTTTTCTTTCCTAGTCTGATCTTGTTGGTAAAAATGATTTTAAAATGGCATTTCCAAAATAATTGGTTTTCTTTACAATTCAAGTATTTTTGTTTTATGCATTTAAAAACATTAAATAAGCATTCTCAGATAGGTTCAAGGAGTTGATGACTCCAATTTAAGGACCCCTGGTTTATGTTGCAGATAGCAATCTGCACTGAGTTTACCAAGTCCAGCAGAGTGTCTATACTTGATAGCTCCCACCAGATCTTTGATTTTATGGTGTAATTTTGATCAGGACCTTTTATTGGATTTAGGCTTTTAGAGATTTGTGTATAGATATGCTGAGTGAGGATTTCTGAGGATTCATGGATGGAATTTGACTTGGAGGTGGGGTGGGATGGGGTATGGAAAGGAATAGATGTATAAAATAGACTATAAATAAGAACCCACTCTGTACCAGGTACTGTGCTTTTTTATAAATAATCTCATTTGATCCTCAAGCAACCCTGCATTATATATAGCTGCTATCATTGTCACGTTTGTTTTTTCCCTGAGGCTGGGATTAAGTGACTTGCCCAGGGTCACACAGCTAAGAAGTGTTAAGTGTCTGAGACCATATTTGAACTCAGGTCCTCCTGAATTCAGAACTGATGCTCTATCCACTGCGCCACCTAGCTGCCCCTATTGTCCCATTTGAGGAAATGAAGGCAAAATATGTGTCTTCTGGCTCTTGCAGCTAGTAAATTTATTAAGCCAGATTTGAATTTAAGATTACAGGGGGGGAGAGGGGGAATCTCCACTGTAGCACAAACTACCCGTTCCTTTGCTTATTAACAAATACAGTGTTGTGATCCACACTCAGTTCCCACAGACCTGTCAGGGTACAGATGGCTCTCTCCATCATAAGACCATTGGAACTGGCCTAAATCTCTTGACTATTGAAAAGAGCCAGGTGCATCATATAATCTTATAGCAATGTATAATGATCTGCTGGTTCTGCTCATTTCACTCGGCATCAGTTCCCGTAATTTCTCCAGGCCTCTCTGAAATCATCCTCCTGATAGAGGATAGAACAACAATATTCCATTACATCCATATACCATAACTTACTCAGCCATTCTCCAGCTGATGAGCATTCAGTTTCCAGGTCTCTTGCCATTACAAAAAGGCTCCTGGTCACTTAATTTTAAGGCCCCATATAACTCATGACTCATTACTATCAGATGAGCAGTTTTCACCTCCCCCCCCAAATTCCTTAGTAATCTTCTTAATCATGTTCTTCTCCATGACCCCATTTGGGGTGTTTGGGGCAGACATAACCAGTGGTTTGCCATTTCCTTCAACAGCTCATTTTGCAGATGAGGAAACCGAGGCAAATGATGAAGTGATTTGCCCAGGGTCACACAACTAGTTCCCCTAAGTAGAGGAAACTCACAGTTCAGAACAATAACATTTTATTAGCCCCCACAGTGTTTAGGCCGTAATTACACCAGATTAATGGCATATTATCAGTGCCCTCACAGCGGGAACCTTTTAAGTCCTTCAAAGCCTGTCTGAGACCAGGATCAGAAAATGAGATGATCTGAAGGGAACTTTGTTGATGGTGCATTTTTTTTTTTTTTTTTCAAATTCAGGCCCCAAAGAATCCTGTCTCACATTGCTTCTTCAGTCCCCTCCAGTGCCTCCCAAGATCCATTGGGGAAATGACCAGGCTGAAGTAAACTCAAACGTTGTTATTACTCTTAAGTACTAGGACAACCAGAGCCAAGAGCTACTAGCAGAGTTTTAAAATACGACTATTTTATTTATTTCCTAATCTGGGCAATCTATTTTTGTAGGTTTTCCTCCATTTCACTTACTAGTACAATTCTAAAATGGGACTTTTATTTATTTCCTCTTCTGTTAATCTGGAAAATTTATTTTTGTAGGTATTCTCCATTTCACCTCCTAGCACACTTTTAAAGAGGTCCTGCCGAACATATAAGATATTTGTTAATGGTTATATGCAAACATAATATGGCCAAATGCTTAAGTTTATCTGAGAAGATTGAGCAGTTGCCAGCTGGTGACCCTGAATAAGGCAGCCATACATGTCTCAGGAAATTCTTTTTCACAGACAGGAGAGTTTGGTTAGGGCACCTGGAGTCAGGGAAACCTGACTTGCAGATCCTGCCTCCTGGGGGTCCTGGGTAACTGGCTTAATCTCAGCCTTCATTTCCTTAGCAGTAAAATAGATTAATAATAACAGCTACTTCCCTGCGTTTTTCTAGTCTTGTCCAAATTTTGTGACTCCATTGAGGGTATTCTTGGCAAAGATACCATGAGTGGTTTGCCATTTCTTTCAGCTCATTTTACAGATGAGGAAACGGACAAACTAGGTTAAGTGCCTTGCCCAGGATCACACAACTAGTGTCTAGATTTGGCCTGAGTTGACTTTGTGATTTCATTTCAGGCTTTGGGACACCTAGGTTAAGTGATTTGCTCAGCTAGTAAGTGTTTGAGGATGGATTTGTACTCAGGTGCTTCCACTGCCCTCCCAGGCTTGTTAGAGAGGATCAAATGAGACAACATTTCTACCGATTGTTACTGTTTTTGCATAGACTTTGTTTGCAAAATGCTTTATACAAATCATTTCATTTGGTCCTCATGATTTATGCTGTAATTATCTCCATTTTAAAAGAAAATTGAAGCTTGTAGTGATTCTGGTCATACCTCCTAGTAATTATATGAAGTGGGATTTTTTTGAATCCCATCTTGTTGTTTTCCAAGTCTAATCACCTGCCCCAAATTTTTATTTTTACAAAATCCTGTTTTATAAATTTTTCTTCATCCAAAAACAAACCAAAAAAAAACACTATTAAACAAACAATTGCAGAACAAGAGAATTGGCAAAAATTCATAGCAGTGAAACAGGCAAGATTGAAATGCATTTTATTTATAACATTTTTATTTAGTGTGAGATGGTATTTTTCAGGAAATGAGATTTAACTTTTTACATTTCATAGAGTGAAAGGCAGGGTAGTGCCGAGAACATTGGAGTCAGGAATAGCTGGGTTAAGCCCTTCTCACACCAGATGTGTGACCACAGACAAGTTGGCCAACTTTTTAGTGCCTTGGAGATCCTTGTTGTCACCTAAACAGCTCTATTCAAGAGAGGCTGCCAATTGGTGGATTCCTAGCATTGAATCAGAAAACTGGCTGCCCAGAGGTCCAGATGGTCTCCCAAAGATGATCTGCACATGCCCTGGATGGGCAGGAGAGGGTAAGGGCTCCTACATTAAGAATTTTTAAATCTCATTTATGGCAAATCAGGTCAAGCATATCTTTTGAGTGTGTGTGTATGTTGTTGTTGTTTTGTTTTGTTTTTAACAGCCAGAAGGCATTGAGCTCCTCTGGAAATGAAGTTTTTCCCTTATTGAAAACAAATTTGCTGATGATATTTGTAGTTGAAAATGATGTGCGATCCTTGCATTTCTAACATCACCTGGCCTCTAACTTGAATGCCTAAAAAGGAGACAAATTGTAAGCAGCATTTGGATAACATCATTGCTGAAACAAGAGTTTAGCTTCCCAAGATTTCAGGGTTCCAGGGACCTGCCCAAGCTATAAGCCAACATGTATTTAGAATTATATTCTGTTAAGGTCTTGACAGAGTAAGAATCTGTGGTTTTGTTAGTATGTGACCTGCCTGTGATAACCAAGCTTCCTAACCCTTCTGAATTTAGGAAATTTGAAGTAGGGGGTCTATGGAAGAGAGAATGGCCTCTAAGTCCCCTCCCAGATCTAAATCTGTGATCCGATGAGCTTCGCATCTTAACAGATGGTCTTTGAGGGTTGTGGGCCAAAAAAATTCATCATCAACTTATAGCCTTAGTAATCCTCTCAACTTGGCTGGACTGGTCCAAGACTAGCTGGTGCGATGTCTGGGCCCTACTGAAGTCTTTGGGGAATGATAGTCCCTTTTCTTCTGGAATAACTAGAGAATCTGGTACTAAAAGTCTAGGATGTGACTTTTAAAAATTCTTTATATACGAATTAAAAAGGAAATTTGTTTAAAATTGCCTTTTAGAGTCTCGTTTAGCTTTCAATATGACTGGTATCTTTTAGGGGAATTGACAGGAGTGCTCTCCCTACAACCCAGAATTCCTAAAATTGTTCATTTGTTTTCAGTCATGTCCAAGTCATTGTCATTTAGGGTTTTCTTGGCAGATATGTTGGAGTAACTTGCTATTTCTTTTGCCAGCTCATTTTATAGATGAGGAAACTGAGGCAAACAAGGTTAAGTGCTTTGCCCAGGATCATACAGCTAGTGTGATTTGGTCTGAGTTGACTTGATTTCAGTTCAGGCTCTCTATTCGTTGGGACACCTAGCTGCCCTTTAAGGTGTATGGCAACACAAATAAGCTTTAAGAATAATATTATAATTGAATCACCTTATGTTAGATAACATTGGATCTTTGACAGCATCAATAGACGTTCATTCATTCAGTGCCAGAGGAAAATGTTTGGCTCCCCAGTTGAGTGAATATGTATATATATTTTGAACTGTATTTTTGCTTTAATTTCCATGGGTGAAGGGACTAAACTCTTTGCTCAACAGCTTAGTATCACTCTGTACTTCTGTGGGTTTTGGCTTCTTTTTAATTTTGTCATCATTTTCCATTCTCATTTCTTTCTTTCTTTTTTTTTTTTTTTTTCCTGTTTTCTGTTTCATTTTGCAAATTGGCTCAGTCTCTTTGGAAATAGATATGCAATTCAAAGAAATGTTTATACATTTAGTAGACTTTGAATTTGAACTTTCAAAGACCTAGATTCAAATCCTACTTTTTGCTCTAGGACTTTGGCGAGTGAATTCCCTGCTCCAATCTTAAGTTCTTTCTCTATACATGTAAAATGAGAGTTGAGCTAGAAATCCTGTATGAAACCCTATACTAGGTAAGACAAAGATGAGCAATTAGAGACTAGTCTCTAATATGGGACCTTTTAAATAGCATTTTGCAAATATCTCATTTGTTCCTCACAATTCTGGAAGAAGTTCATAATTATTCCCATTTTACAAATGAGGAAACTGAGGCAGAAACTTAATTGTAACTGTTAACTGTCTCCTCCCCCTCCACCACATTGACTCTTTCATTTGCACAAGGCATTTATCATGGTGGTATGCACCCCTAGCTCTGCTTCTCAGTATCTCTGAATAGTACTGTGTTATTGTGTTATATACTGGGAATATTTAGGACTTCTGAAGAATACAGAGAATTCAGGAAGAATACAGGGCAAGAACTATTTTATTTTGTCTTCTCATGTCAATTTCTAGCACTATTTTTGAATATCAAAGGTGCTTAATAAAAACTAATGATTAGTAAATAAAATACTGCCATAAGATCTAGATGTCCCATACTCCAATCCTTCCTTTACCATAAAGAAATCCATATTTGAGTTAATCGTTTGCCCAGAATTACAGAGATGAAGTATTGGGGGTATGTTTGGAATTCAGGTCCTGATTTAAGAGTCAATGCCCTTTCCTCTGCAACTAAATTGTCTTCTTTTGGAGGAGTAGTAATAATGACTAACATTTATGCAGCAATTTGAGGTTTGCAAGGCATTTTATAAATACCTTATTTTGCTTCTCATAATAACTCTGGGAAGTAGGTACTACTATCCCCATTTTACAGATGAGATCATGGGTTATTTATCCATCAATAATTGGAAACCCAATATGATTGTTCAATTACCAAATTTGTCATGATAACATAGTAAATTTAATTATTTAATTAGAGACTGTTATTCAAAGGAATACACATATTTAACCATGAGATGTTGGCCCTGAAATTCCTTGGTGAATAAAATTTTAGGAGAATCGGGTTTTCCAGGTTGAAATTTCAATCAGTAAGCATTTTAAGTGCCTATTTTGTGTCAGGCACTGAGCTAAATATGGGACTACAACTGTAAAAAATGACCAGTTCTTACTTTCAAGACATTGTCTCCTCCTCTCTCCCTTATTTGACCACTAGAAGAAATGAGGCTGAAGTAAAGAAAATTAATAAATTACTTGGCCAGAAGCTAAAGACTCAAATTTGAGTTTCTAATTACAAATCCACTACCTCTCCCATTCTTCCATGTTCCAAAGAATTGCCTTTAAACCTTGACTCATGCTGCCCTAAGAATGAATGTACAAAGAAATAGAAGGGGAAAAAAGAGCTCCACTACCTATGGGAGCAGACCCAAAGTTCCCTCCACCGACTCCCTAACTGCCTAATCTCCCTTTTTCAAATGTTCCTTTCTTCTAATCTCTCCACCTTCATAACATCCATTCAGAAAAGAGCCTAGAAGTTCAAACTGAAAAATGAATGAGGGTTCTGTTTTAATGGGAGGCAGTACCTTAAAAAACATTGCCGACTCTTTCCCTAATGATAGAATGGCCTCCTCAGTCATAGACGTGGTGAGCTTTAGAACCTTTGGCTGGCTACCTGTTTCCTCAGATTCCAGTAGCTTTTGTCCTTCAATTAATTAAATCAGAAGCTGAACAAATAATGCCCACACAATGCACCTAATTCTTTGGGTTTGATTAGTTGGAAGTCCATCTCTGAAGAAGTGAAATCAGACAGACTTCCACAAAAGGGTTGTGGGTAGACTCGGGTCACAGATGACACTCCCAATTCTGATTCATCTTGTCCTAGGAGGTGATGAAAAATAGCAATTTCTATTTGGGTCAGCATGACCAGTTTTCACAAGGGTTGTCCTGGGAACAGAGTTTTCTGAGTTTCTCTGCTAGTTTGGAGAAGCAAGGAAATTTCCACTGTCCCTTTTACTGAGAGAAAAATGGTTCACCCGAAGCCTCCTCTTGTTTAGATGGAGGTGCTCAGCCAAAGTGCTATAATTGAACTGATGATGTCCTGTTAACCTAATAAGCAAGGATAATTTTATACAGAAATAAATAAGAATCATACTCAGTGGGGACATGATGAAATCCCTAGAAAGCGCTTCTTCGGCCTGACTGCTCTTGTCCCTGTTTTAGGATGTTTTTTTTTTTAATAGGAAACACTATCCTTTCAGCAGATGCCCAAACACCTTGTAGTCATCCTTGACCAATGGTGATAGCACACAGGAGAAAAGAAAAATCACTTTCTGACTCACCAGCAGTGGTAAGTAGGAGGTAGTGGAGGGACTTGCCCAGGCAGTAGAATCAGCTTGGTTCAAATCCTTCCTTACCTTTGTGGCCTTTGGGAAAGTATCTTAATAATGTTCTAGCTCACATGTATGGCCATAAGGTGAAAGGCTTTTGCGAGGCAAGGGAGATTTAATTCACATTTTATTATTCAGACTGAGACCCAGAGATGGACACACAGCTGTGTCTGAGATAGAATTTGTCTCGATTCCAAGTTCAGAAAATAATGAAGAGATAAGCATTTATTAACAGATGAGTGCTAATCTCCATAGCCTAGATGCGTTATGGACAGCTCAATTCAAATTCTGGGAACATAATTAAATTAGCTTGTTAATTAATATTTCTGAAAGCTCCAAACTATAGTACCCTCATATTCTTTGTATGACTCTAATCACCATCCCAGCCTCTCCCTAGAAGGAAGGGAATTTCTTAAGTGCCAAGGTATCTAGGGAGTATAGTTAGTAGAGTGCCTGGCTTGGAGTTGGAGACTCCCATTAGCTGAGATCTTGGATAAGTCACTTAAACCTATTTGCCTCTAGTTTCTCATCTGTAAAATGAGCCAGAGAAGGAAATGGCAAATCAGTATCTTTGCCAAAAAACAAACGAAAAAACCCAAATGGGTACGAGTCAGACAATGTGATAGGAGCCTTGGTAAGCATTCTACAAATACTAACTCAATTGATAAACAGTTGCCTAGTTTTTTTACACTTGAGGAAACTGAGGCAGACATCATGGGGCTACTATCTAAAGCTGAATTTGAATTCAGGAGTTCATAACTCAGGCTCATCATTACTGCACCACCTAGCTGCTACCCAGAACCACATTTTATTATTTATTTTGAAGCACTTGGGGTTGACTTGCCCACACAGCTAGGAAATAATAAGTATCTGAGACCAGACTTGAACTCAGGTTCTCCTGACTTCAGGGCAGGTGCTCTATCCACTGCGCCACCCAGCTGACCACATTTCAAGAGAAATGATGACTAGGAGTGTCCTTATTTTGAGTTGAAAAAGTTGGACAGGGTTGATCATACAATCTCCTGGTGCTCAAGCCTCTACTTGGAATACTTCCAGGGAGGGCAAGCTCATTATCTTAAGAAGCAGCCTGCTCCATTGTTAGGCAGCTGTAATCATGAGGAAGTTCTTTCTTACTTAACTAAGAAGAAATCTACCTCCCTGTTCAGTCATGTCCAATTCTTTGTGGCCCCATTTGAGGGATTTTCTGGCAAAGATACTAGAGTGATTTGCCATTTCCTCCTCCAGCTCATTTTACAGATGAGGAAACTGAGGTAAGAAGAGTTAAATGAATCTGAGGCTAGATTTTAACTCGGGAAGCACTACCTAGCTACTATATTGCCTTGTCTTGGTCGCTAATTCCTCCCGGACCAACATTAAAGTATCATTCCTCTTCCATATAACAGCCTTTCAGATATTTCAGAACAGCTTTCATACACTCTTAATATTTATTTTTGCCCTAAAACCACAGTCTTGAGGTTCACTCTCTGTAATTCCAAATTTGCCTGGAGGTTAAAGCTGAAGACTTCCCAAGGTGTCCTAGACCCACAAAAGTCTTTCCTGTGTCTCTCTTGGCTAACTAACTTCTGCTGAAGGGGGAGGTAGAGAGGAAAATGCAATTGGTTCACTTCTTCAAGTATTATTAAACTTCCTCCTTCTTGGGGTGAGCTGGACAATTTCCAAGGTTGCCTCCATCAAGGCCCTGAGATGGAAGGTTTTACATCTTTGCTTGACCCAGTGCCTTCCCAGATGTCAGTGGCTCCAGGATTTTATCCTGAAGATGAGGCTTTGGCATGAGAAAAAAAAAAAAGAGAAAGAGAGAGAACAGAGAAATTAGAGGCTGGTTTGCTAGCTGGAAGTTTATTAAACAAGCTTGCGTGTGGGAAGGAGGGGGGGTGGATAAATTTTATAATCCAAAGTCCGTGTTGATTCCCTTGGTTTGTTTAGATAACGTAAGCAGAGAACTGTTCAAATAGGATGTGTGGAGGGGGAGTCCATGTGGCTGTTTAGACTTGGCTGTTGTTTTAAGTAGTTTGAAGTCTATCATGTGATCCCACAGTTTGTTTGGAGATGGGGATGGGTAGTGAGAGACAATTTCAGAAAGATAGAAGCCTGAGGCATCAACTGTGTGGATTAATCAACCTTGAGTTTCCAAGAGCAGTTGGTAGGGTTTAGGAATTTGTTTAAACAGAGTTAATGGGCAAAGGAAGAGGAAACACTCATCCATTCCTAAGAAGAAAGGGAAAATTCAATTAGAAAAAGGGAGAAGAGGCAAAAGTATTATGGAATTAGGGGTGGAGAGAGCAATCAGTGCTCAATTTGAGATGATGAGTGAGTGAAAGAGATTGGTAGAGACCACGGGGATTGGTGTGGGATCAAAGGCAAGAGGAGAGGTGGAACAGCTGTAAAAAGAAACCACTACAGACTTCTGGGAAGGATGCTCACCTGAGTGGGGTAATGATGGAGGGAAAAGTGGCAAGGATTGGACTTGATTTTTTTTTTTTTTTTTTTTTTTTTTCAGCAGCCCAGGATAATTCTGGGCTAACTTGTCTTTTGTGTTTTGGTCCTTTCTCTGCTGCTCCCTAAACACTTTCTAATCAGTCTCATTAAACTTTAGAAAGATCCCTCTTTCCCCTGGGCTCCTTGGGAGACTGTAGTATCAGGTTTTGCTGCTTAATCAGAGGGCTGGGATTTCATATCGAGTTAGAGCCCTAATAAGAATGAGGATCTAATTAAGTAGGTAATTGACTAGTGGTTTAGTGGTGGTAATCTTGTGGGTCTGGGCTAGGAGGGGAGTGGCTAAGTAATTAACTTCCTCTTTTCCTTCCCCTTGTTTTTCATCCTCTTAGGGGTGGATGGTGGGAGTGTCTCATAGTGAAATGATTGTGACTTAGTTTCCAAGTTTAGTTCTTGGAAAGCTTGGTAATTAACATTCTTGCTACTTTGACTCTTGCTGGCTTTCTTTATCTCTTCCATTATCCTAAAGTGCTGTCAGAGATTTGTAGATCTGATTCTTGGTGCCTTAGCCCACAGTTTTCCTCCTGCCCTGAATATGCATTGGACAAAAGCAGTCACAAACTGGGCATTGGGTCAGACTTACTCTTACAGCAGCCTGTGGTACTGGGTCAAAAACTTCTGCAACATCTGTAAAACTGAGCAAAGATTTAACCAAGAGTAATGTACCACAAATTAATGGCCGAATTAAAGCTACAACTTGAATGGGAGTCTCCAGATTTTCAGTCATCCCCCACTGCTTTGATGGCAGTGTCCACCATCTCTCCTATCCCTAAGAAGTTTATATTTAAGGGAGAACACAAAAATAGCCATACTGGGCCAACCTCCAAAGCCATTTAGCCCAGGCTTTGTTTGGTCTCTGAGGACACCTTGGGTCAGATTGAAAAATCCTGCCTCTGCTCCTTGATGTCAGCCTTAGAAGTGGAGAGAATTCAGATCTTGACTTAGGTCTTGTGGATCCTACCTGGATGAGAGCATGAGTAAATTTTACTACCCCTTTGGGCCTGTTTCCCCTTTTAAAATCAGGTGAAATGGGCAAGGTGACCTCTACAGTCATTGCTAATATTTTATGCTTCTGTACCCAACTTTCGGGAAGCACTTAAATCTATTAGCCTTGTTCATATTTTCTTTGAGGTTTCTATTTTCAGCATTAATTACACCCAAGATACCAAGTTTACTCCTTTTTTGTAGTTTGTTTTATTCATCCTAAATTTACATCTTTTAACTAAAGTGTGTCTTGGGAGCTTTGAGTATACCTCTTATGGAAATAAATATATAGGCTAGGTAGCTAGGGGATACTACAGAACATTAAGTGATCCATCTGCCCCTCAGAGACTGTGTGGCCTGATAGTGCTGGTGAGAGATAGGGTAGTGGATAGCAGTCATATAAATATGACCATTTGCAAATGATTTAATTTTTTTTTAATAAATTGAGGTTTGAATTTAAAAAAAAAGGGCCTTAAGGCATCATACCTAAATTACAGATATTTACTATTTGCAATAAATTAAACTGCTTTTATGAGTTAGTGATTTCAGCTTCTTTAACTGTCATTTCTTTTTTAAGCATTCTTTTCTTTTAGAATTTTGAGTTCCTATGCCCAAAGGGCTATCAAATTATGAATACCCTTTGTTCCAGCAGTGTTTCTACTGGGCCTATATCGTAAAGAGATCATAAAAAAGAGAAAGGACTCACATATGCCTTTTTTTTTTTTTTTTTTTTTTTTTTTTTTAGTGGCAAGGAACTGGAAATTGAGTGATACCTATCAGTTATCATATATGAATGTAATGGAATAATATTATTCTATCAAGAAACAATAAGCAGGATGATTTCTGAAAGGCCTGGAGAGATTTATGTGAACTGATGCTAAGTGAAGTGAGCAGAAGCAGGAGATCATTGTATACAGCAACAGCAATGATCAATTCTGATGGACATGGCTCTTGTCAACAATGAGCTGAGTCAGGTCAATTGTAATGGTCTTGTGATGAAGAGAACCATCTGTACCCAGAGAAATGGCTGTAGGAATTGAGTGGGGATGACAATATAGTATTCACTTTAACTTGTGTTTTGTTTTCTTTCTCATTTTTCCCCCTTTTTGATCTGATTTTTCTTGCATAGCATAATTGTGGAATTATCACATCTAGAATTCGCACATGTTTAACATAATTCCAAATTCTTTCCTTTGACTCCTCCCACACAAAAAATATTATATTAATTGTACATGTGAAATATCATGCGAAACATTTCCATATTAGTCACATAAAAAAAAAGGCAGAAATTATAGCTTGCACAGATTAATTTCTCTTTTGGGTGATCAGTACTTTTTCACCATGGGTCCTTAGAAATTGTCTTGAATTATTGTATTTCTGAGAATAGCTGAAGTCATTTGCAATTGATTGTTATACAGTATTGCTATTAGTGTGTAAGATGTGCTCCAGGTTCTGTTCATTTCACTTTGCATCAGTGCAAAGTGTCTTCTAGGTCTCCATGTATTTTCTGAAACCACTTTCCTTGTCATTTCTTACAGCATAGTAGTATTCTATCACAATCATATGCTACAAGTTGTTCAGCCATTCCTCAACTGATGGGCGTCCCTTCAATTTCTAATTCTTTTCCACAAAAAGAGCTACTACAAATATTTTTGTACATATATGGGTTCTTTATTTTGTATGCTCTAAGATCCCTTCAGGAAAATTCAGGATTCCAAGTAATTAAGGGATATTATATATATTAAAACAAACAAAAACCGGAGGTTGAAAGTTTAGGTGGTACCAAGAATTCTTACCTTGTCTTCTTGGTCTGATACTGTTTCTCTCCAAGTAGCTGGAATTTTCCAGGAATATAAGGTAGCATTACTGATAGAAAAAAGAGCTGGAGGGGCAGCTAGGTGGCGGAGTGGATAGAGCACCAGCCTTGAATTCAGGAGGACCCAAATTCAAATCTGGTCTCAGACACTTAACACTTCCTAGCTGTGTGACCCTGGGCAAGTCACTTAACCCCAGCCTCAGGGAAAAAAAAGAAAAAGAAAAAAGAGCTGGACTTGAAGTCAGGAAGAAAACCATTGTTCAAATTCCACTTTAGACACAGCTATGTAGACCTAGGCAAAGTCACTAACCTTTGCTGCTCAGTCTCCTTATCTGTAAAATAGGTATAATAGCACCTATCTACCAGAGCTGAGGAAAGGATGAACTATATGTAAAACATATACATGTTAGCTATAATTTATTATTTACATGTGATTTTTTTTTTTTTTTCCTATAGAACCATTACAGGAACCACATGTAGTATATTTCCATTCTCAAACCTTTTTTTTGCATTGAAATGGAGCTTTTTCTTTAGTCATCATGAAAACAAAGATCTAGAAGCTGAAGGAACTTGAAATGGCCTGCCTTGGGTTACACAGCTAGTAAATCAGTGAGGTGGGATTTGAAATTCAGTCTTCCTGGGTCCAGCACTGTCCCCTATAGCATTCTGCCTCTCCACAAGTCCTCCCCGATCTGTTTGGAGAGACTCTCTAGCTTAGAGAGTCGTGATCTCCTGAGGAAAAAAGCACTGAAAATGATGAAGTGTAGAGTTGAGATTGCATCATTCCTTCCAGCCCTACACACAGCCAGAGACTGATCTAATCTTTTTAAACTGTGTAATTGTGCTAGGTGATCATTAGGCATATAGAAAGAGAAAAGTGAGTGAGCCTTGAATAATGCCAAGAGATTTGAGTCACGTAGCTCTCGCTTCTATGTCTATTAGGTTCAGTTAACTGAGCCAAAGTTTCCTCATCCACAAAATGGGTAGATTGTAAGGAAAGCTCTTTCTAAACCATAGAAACACCATATAAGTTAGCTATTACTACTATTGCTACTACTTCTGAAGATAAAATCTTCCAAAGAGAAAAAAATATAACAAATTGAGAGAGAGCTAAAACTTTCTAGTTAACAGGCAACTTAATATAAATAACTTTTATAACATCTAGGATGTAGATAATGAAATTATCTCCCTTAGCTTCAGAAGGGGAAGACTACCTAGATTATTTTATACATTGTCAGTGTGGTCACTATTTCCTTACTTGTGTTTCTTTTTATCACAAGAGAAAACTAGAGAACCAAGACCTGGGTTATGCCTCGAATCCCTACTAGTTTTGTGATATTAGACGGGTCATTTATAAATTGTCTTGAGCTTTGGTTTCTTTATCTGTAGAAGATTTCTTATCAGGATGTTTGGATTTTGAAAACTGAATCATTCATCTCTAAATATCTTAAGTGTATCTTGTAATTTGTTTGCTTTCTTATTGCTTAATACAAAGGGAATGGGAAATTTTAGGACAAAAGGATGGAAGGGGTAGTAGAAGAAGAAATCCTCAGAAAAAGTGACTTTAAGTGTAGAATGAAGGGAGTAGGAGAGATAGGGCAAGAGACACAAGAGCAGAGAAACAGTTTGCACAGATTCCTTTCTCTTTTGGGTGCGTAGTAATTTTTCACCATGGGTCCTTAGAAATTGTCTTACATTAATTTCAGGACAAGACAAGCTTTAACATTCTGATACGCCTGGAAACCAAGGTATCTTATCCCAGTTAGTCTTGAGGGGTGAGCTAGTCAGCCACACAAAGGGAACTTGAGCTCTAGGCTGGCAAGAGACAAGTAAAAGTCTGAACAAGGTCTTAACTCCTGAATATTTTAAAGTGCACCAAATAAAATATAGAATTAAAATGAAAATAAGTTAATTTAGTCCAACTCCCATTAGGAAACCAAAGCCTTAGACAGATGAAATTACTGCTGAAGGTCACATAATTTACTAATTAATTACTATTTAGTACCTAGCAAAAAAAATTAGTAAATTTTTTGTGGAAATGGTTCACTGGACCCTAATAATCTTAGATCCTAGTTGGGCCTCTTAACAATGGATAAATGTGTAACATCCAGTAAGAAATAGGGTCAAGTAAACATTCCTGCATTGACTGTATCCAACATGAAAAATGTCTCAATCTACACTCTTGAGTCTGTGACCTGTATTAGGAGGTGAGTAAGTAGCATGTTTCTTCACTTGTTGCATTGATGTAGAATTAAGTCTTTCAAAGTTACAATGTTGTTCTGGAATAAAATTATTTTGGCTCTCTCTGTATCAGACGCATTTCACTCCACACCAGTTCATAGAAGTTTTCCTATGGTGAGACTTGGGCATGGGGTGCTTCTCACACAATCTTCCTTTGCCTTTTCTTCATAGAGGAGGAGACAGCTTAGCCTTTCCTCTAACTTCCTAGAGAAAGACTGGAGACAGAACTAAGCTTCCTCATAATTCTTATGGCACAGTAGTATCCCATTACCACCATATAGCAGAATTTGTTCTGCCCTCCCCTCAAGCTCCCTTTCCAAAAAGATCATCTTTTCACTGTAGGCTTATCGCAGCTAATATCACTTGGCTAAGGAAGCAGTGATTGGTTATAATTTCCTCGAGTTATTCTATATGCCTCATCTTTTTTTGGATACCTGTTGAAACAGAACTAGAGGAGGTGAGAATTTGAGCAACAGTTACTTCCCTGATGAAAATATATGTCCAAGGTGGGTGGATAACTGGCAAGGAAGGCATTTTCACAAATGCCTTCTCTGTCTTCTCCCCCAGTTATCTTGAGTTCTGGATGTGTTTCTCCTTAGGAGGTTGAGAGATGGGCTTTAGAATTCCTATCTTTGTCTTCTGAGTAGGAGGGCTTAGAGACCCTTCTGGTTCTGTGAAGTAAATGTGATTGTAGTTTGGGAACGAGTGGTACGGGAGCAGTCAACCAGGGCAATGATGCCCACGATGAAACTGGGGGCAGCAGCTGGGTGGGGGCTTACTGTGCTGAATTCCATGAAAAACCAGATCCTAGGATCTTGGCTCAGGAACAACTGCCTGGGCTGCCTGGGGTAAACATTTACCTGAGTGTCTACAACCTCTATTGCATGGCACCCCTGTGGGCCAAGAGCACTCGCCCACCTGGTGCCCCGCTCCCTTAGACCTCCTCACTGTCAGCTTTAGGATCCAGCACAAATAACATCCATCACTAGGGATCCTGTCCTTTAGGTGTCATTATCTCTCTTGGTTTCATTTGGATCTCACAATTACCCAATCTCTCCCCTCTCTTCATGTAGCTACAAATCTGGGACACGGCTGGCCAGGAGCGTTTCCGGACTATCACCCAGAGCTATTACCGAAGCGCCAATGGAGCCATCCTTGCCTACGACATCACCAAAAAGAGTTCGTTCCTCTCTGTGCCTCACTGGATTGAGGATGTCAGAAAGTACGCAGGATCCAGTATAGTCCAGCTGCTGATTGGTAAGCTTTAGAGCTTTCTTTCCTGACTTCCTGGCAATCCAATTTAGCATTTATTAAACACCTAAGGTGTACAATGTGCTTTGGCCACCTAACCCCAATAGAGTTGTTATGCTGTAGCTTAAATCTCCTCTTTTTTTTTACAAATGAGGAAACATATAGTGGCCAAGCCAGAATTTCAACTCAAATATCCTCTATCCTAGTATTAACTCGGAACCCTTAAGACAAGGCAGGTATTTCCTTCTCTCTCTCTTCCCCCCACAACTACAAAGATCATTACAGGTCATGAGACCCAATCCTCTTCTTTTCTGTGTTCTGAGAAATGAGATGCCCAGAGTCATCTGGGGAGAGAGCCATAATTTGAACCCAAATCCCTTGATTCCTAATCCATTGTTCTTTCTCAGCTTGCCAACAATTGAAACATAAACCCCTACTATGTGATGTTGATCCTTAGCCAGTCTAAGGAGAAAAACTTTTCCTATTGAACCTGACTCCACATTCATGTTTAAAATTCATTCATTCACTTAAGCACTTTGATTTATTTCCTGATTCCCATCTCATTCCTTGAATTATTCCAAATATCTATAGTCCTCAGCCTTTTTCCTTATTTATTCATAATCCTGCAGGATACTCTACAGACAAGCCATTTTTCCCTCAATGTCCTACAACTCTTCAATCTTCTTAAATCACTTTTTCCTCCTTCCTCTCATCTCAGGGGAAATATTCCTTTTAGCTTAAGTTTATACTCCACCTGTCTTTAAATTATACTTTGAAAATCCCTAAGTTTCTCTTTCCCCTCCTCCAGAACTTTGTCTTGTCAATTACCCAGGTGATATATCTTTAATCTTTCTCTTTCCCTTGGTCCATATCCGTCTGTTTACAAACGTGCTTAGCTCTCACAGTCCTTAAAAAAAAAAAAAAAATCCTTTGACCCTTCTATCCGGAGGACAGCTTGGAAGAGCATCCCTCAAATGCTATCATGGCTTGTTACCCACTTCACCATCAATCCCTTGTTATTTGGCTTCTGGCACTACTGTAACCCTATAGAAACTGCTCTCAAAGCAGATTTGCTGGCAAGGTTTATGTCTCCACATTTAGATCTAGAATTGAAAGGGACCAAAGTTGTCTAATCTAGTCACTTTAGTAAACTGAGGTCTAGGCAAGGGTAAGTGATTTAATTTATTCAGGTATGAAATGGTAGAACTATTGCAACCCAGGTGCTTTGGCTCCAAATCCAATTTTTCTACCATTTTTCTATAAGGTAAATTCCCTCTCTTCTTTTATACATTGTTTTTCAATGCCCTTTCTTAATCATTACCCCTTGCTTCTTTTCATCTTCCCCCACAATATTGAAAAAACAAATAAAGGATAGTCAAGTAAAACCAGTCTCTACATTGACCATTCCAGAGCCAAATGGAATGAGAGGAAAGGGGACATTGTAGCTCACTCATTACCTATATACATTTATACATCATATACATGTATATTATATACCCTAAACATTGAGGGAAGATTAGCCCTTCTGTGTGAAGACTTGCCCATCCCTGTTCTGAGCTGCTCATCCCTCCGCCACACAACTCTTACCTCACACACAAGGGCCACACTTGGTCAACAGCTCACCAAACAGGCTAAATCAATTTGAAGGTAACCAACAAGCCTCAAAAACATTGAATTAGAGGAACTTGTACTCCTAGCATGTGAAGGCATCTCCAGTCTAAATGGGAGGATCACAAAAATTTGTTCATCCGATTCTTCCAGACCCATCTCCAATGCCTACTAGTTTGTGAAACTTGTATACCTCACTCCCCAATTTCAAGTTCTTCCCTTCTTGACTCTGGGCATTTTGTATCTTATCTCACATTCATTCTCTTCTGCATAAATGGTTAGTTTTTCCATTTCATGTATGAATCACATCTCCCTGGCTGAATTGTAAATAAGGTCCATGACCTCAGGGACCACATGATGCTATCAGTGTTTACCCCAGCACCTAGTCCTGTGCTTAACTGGGAATCAGTAATTATAATCTGATTAAGGGTGCAGTGAAAATAGAATGAAGAGGATGGAGGTGAACAAAAATGGGGGGATAGGCTGTCAGATGAATGAGTTGAGTGAACAAGCACTTATTAGACTGGCCCTTTAGTAGGTAATTAGTTGGGCCTAGAAGATAACTAGAGGAATAGAGTGTTGAGAGATTTAGAGGAGTTTTGGGGGTTTAATTGTGGGGTTAGGGGAAGATAAACACTTCCAGGTTAATGCTTATTATGTAGTATATTAATATATTAGTTATACATAAGTAATTTTATTATATACAGAATTCCTGTCTCAGGGGAATTTTATGCTTTTACTTTGTTTTAATCTGCTTCCTCACTTCACTTCTTTCCTTACCTTCCCCCTTCAAGAGAAGATTCCATCTGTTTTAACTGACACACACTGCCTTCTCCCTGCAGGAAACAAGTCAGACCTAAGTGACCTTCGGGAAGTCCAGTTGAAGGAAGCCCAGCTCCTGGCCGAGCGTTACGAGATCCTCTGCGCCATTGAGACGTCAGCCAAGGACTCCAGCAACGTGGAGGAGGCCTTTGTGAAGATGGCCACCGAGCTCATGATGAGACACGGGGGCCCCGTGTTCAACGAGAAGAACACAGACAACATCAAACTGGACAGCAAGGACGTGGCGGAAGGCTGGGGCTGTGGCTGCTGATGGCAGTGGGTCCGGGCGATGGATGCTGATGGAGTGATACAGTGCTAATACTGTAGTTTCCTTTGACCTAATGCTAAGTAGTGTTACTGCAATAACTCCTGCCCCAAAATGGGGGACCAACAATTCTGTAGCAGCCAGAGCAGTTATGATTGTGCTTTGCTGATTTTTTTTTTCTTTTTTAAAGGGACATAGATAAGGCAATTGTGTCTACTAGTATGGCCATAATAAGGGGGAAATTCTTCTGGAAGAATTGGGGGAGGGCGTTAACTTAGTCCTTTGTCTCCTTTGCTCTGAAGATGAGCCTTACTGATTCTTTGACTTTGGTGTAGATGCAGGGAAGAGGAAGGGAGGGCAAGGTTTTTTCCCCTCAGACTCATTTGAGATACAAGTAGTTTCAATTCAGCCCCAGCATCCTTTGTCTAAGTTCTTCACGTTGCAGGAGCCATCCAAGCTCCTACAAAATTAGCTGGTGGGATAAGAGAAGAGGATTGTCCTCAGCTCTGAAAGGGAACTGATACCCAGTGAGATGAGGTACTGCTTCCCCTTGCCAGTCCTGGTTTCTATCATGTTATTCTGATCATTCAGATCTTTTTAAATTATATTTTTAGGTAAATGGTCTATAAGTGAAGTAGAGTTTGAATGGGGTTTAAGTCCTTTTCCCCCCCTCACTTTTACCCTGTTTTTGGTTTTCATACTATTTTGATTGGCTGTTTCCAAGTGACTCTGGTCACTTTAGGTTTCTTTCTTGGACCAAGAGGCAATCTCCCCTTTCCGGGGCCACCCCTTGTGTAAACAGAATTGGATGAGCAGGGTGTGGTGAGGGCCATCTTGGCACCCATCAGCTTAGTTCAGACTCCCCTCTTCCTGAGTGTGGGGACCCAGTGGGAAACTGGGAAGAGACCAAATTCTGCCTTTTTTTAGCTTAGAAGGCTTTGTTCTTCCAGTTCTAAACACCCCTTTTATTCCTGCCCCAGGGTTTTTAAAAGGTAATTAAATGTAATTCAACAGCTCAAGTGTTCTGAAGAGCAGGTATGGAGGGTGGGGAGATAAGGTTCAGACAGTCATTAGTGTTCTTTCTCAGTGGAAACAAATTCCTGAGAAAGTTATATTTTTAGAAGAATTGTAAACCTGTTAATTAGAAAGTGAAAATACCCCAAAAGCACAGAGGGGGGCAAGGTCCTTCCAATCTGCTTCTCACCCATGGTTAGGGTAGGGAAGAACACCGTTATCTCGAGGTCCAGAGATTTGAGCTCTTGAACATTTCCATTCAGAGCAGTTCCCTGCAGCTCATCACACAGGAAAGAGATAGGGTCAAAGCTGGCACCCAGCCACACGAGCTTCCTCTCTTTCTGGTTTCTAACAAGGTAGGCCCAGAAATTCCCCTCTGCTCCTTTGAAACATTAGCTTTTCCTCCAGACAAATCTGCTAAAACAATGTTGAAGAACAAGTTCATTCTGTCTCCAAATGAAAAATTTTAAAAACAAACCCTCCCTCTTTTCAGAATTCTCTTCTAAGCACTGTAGTTAAGTCTCTTAGAAATTTATGAACCCCGAGTTCACAAATGAACCAACTTTGGGCATCCTCACAAGCCTACTCATGTCATTGGGAACTGCACAGAAATGGCCAACCCATTGGCCTTTGTGTCAGCAAGTCCTCTGCCCTCTCTGGGATGTCAACTTGACCTGTCCATCACTGCCTCCCTCTTCTTCCCAGATATTCTAGATTGCCCTCAATGACCCTAGTTCTGAGCCTCCTCTGACTTGGAAACTTTCCTGCCTCCAATTCCCTCAGGACCCCACTTAGAGGGACAATTTTTAACTTTTAATAATCCGTGAGGTTAATGGAACATAACAAGGCTGCATGTGCTGCATCTCTAAGTCTTCATTTCTGAAGTGATCTGAGCACATTCTCAGGGGCCCTGTTTTTGTTACCTTACTGTAGAACTTTGAGGAGCAAAAAATAACCCATACTTACCTTGCACTGTGTAACTCTGTCTTCCTAATAATTCTGGCAGCTTTGTGTCCTCAGACCCTTTCTTTGGATTTCAGGATATGAATTCTCTATATTCATTCCCGAAGGAGGTTTCTGGGTTCTGGGACCTGCTGCTACCCTCCCTTCCAGGGTTAGCCCTGGGGATGGGTGGAACCAAGCCAGAATGGCTGCAGGTACTGCTGAGAAATGGTAGCAGCTGGTTGGAAGAGTGAGCAGCTGTTGCTGCCCCATTCCAGCCACATCCAGAAAGTAATGTTGATTCCAGATGGGGTCCTGATAGTTTGTCTAGGGAAGGAGATCCTTCTCTCCTCCCAGATCCCTCTCACAAAGCTGCCAACAGGAGATCCAGGGCCCTGAGATCCCAACTTTGCCAGAATCTACTGCCAAAATTTGGATTCTGCTAAATCATGATTCTGAGGATGGCGGTGGGTTAATAGCCTCTTCATGGATGTGAGGTAAGGGGACAGAACCTAGTACCTAGAAGCCTTTTTTTTCTTTCTTGGTCTGGGTTCCCCAACAAAGGTGCCTGATGTCATTGCACAAAAGCCACCTCTGTCTTGTCCCCAGTACAAAAGTAGCTAGACCCTAGTTCTCCAAGGTGCATCTGAGATACAGGTTTGGAAGAGGTCCCTTTTAATAGTCAAGAAGGGGGAAGAAAAGGGCTTCATTCTGATCTTGCTATACACCTCCCCCATCCTTGGGTGTTGGGAAAGGAAGCCACCCAAAATCGCTATCTGGAGCCAGATCTTTCTCACCTCACAAGGTTATTGTGAAGAAAGGGCTTCTTTCTACTGACTTCTTCCATGTGACAAATCATTTCCTAGGAGTAAAATGTGGGACCAATGGTTTTTTTCCTTAGCACATAATGATGGCTATTTCCCCTAAGCTGAAGATTTCACTGTTATTCAAGACTATCATCCACTGTAGAATTCCCTTTTTATATGAAAGCACAAGTTGGCTATTTGTCAGCCTACAGCCAGAGCTATAGCTTGCTTTCTTACTGTTAGTTTCTCAGCCTCTCAACTTGTTCATTTTCAACCCCTATGGAGCTGCCAAGTTAGTTTACTGTGCATTTTGTGCTTGGGCTGAAAAAAGGGCTTTGGTTAAAAATGTGTGCCTTGCTCCCAAGACTGTTGTCTAGGACAGGAGATTCATGGTTCTCTTGTAAAAGAAGGGAACTCCTGGTATGTGGCTTTTGTGGAAAACAATCTCTGTCCTTGCTGTTCTTCCCTTAGTGTAAGCCAGGTCCCTTCCTCTATTTCTCTTGACATCATGTCTTCATTTCAGTCACCCATGTTGAGTAAAAATTAAGGCTATTTTAAAACTCCTTTGTCCCCTAAACCCAGTTTCTCCTGTGGCACCTTTAGAAATTGTTACCCTTGTCTTTGACCACTTTCTTGCTAACCAGATCCAATCAGTTGCTAACCCTTCAACTTGGAAAATCTCCATTCCTTCTGGCAGGCCTGCCCTACCACAGGCTTTGGATCACCTCAAGCCTGGATTAGAGTAATAACCCCTTCACTGCGCCTCCGCCGCCATTGGCTCACCCCTGGAGCACGCCCGACACATCACCAGATTTAGCTTGCTAAAGTACATCTCTTATGCCATTCCCTTTGATATCACCCATACACTTGCCTTTGCCTGCTGAGTAAATCCCAAATTCAGCCTTCCATTATTTTTCCAGTCCTTTCCCAAAATTTTTCCTTTCCTAAAATTTTTCCTTTCCTGACATTCTGCCCTTCCTGGAAGGTCCCCTGGAGTGGACCTATCAAAATCTGACCATCCTGTATGGCCCTGATTAAAGCCTCAACAACCTTCCTCTCTGGAGCTTGGTACCACCCTCCCCTTACTGGCATTGTGTGGTGATGGTCTGGGGTGGATAGCGGTCCGCTTGTAAGGTACAAGCACCCCATCTTAACTTAGTGTTGTCCTAGGGTCTAGCCCAGCACCATCCGTTAATCAGTAGGTTCTAAGTATATTAAATAAATGCAATATACAAATTTAAAAGGAACTGGGAAATAGCTTTCATTCCACTTGAGCCTTTGGAAGACCAAATGAGAAGAGTGAGAGCTTGTTCTTTCCATCAGCCTGGTGTTTACCCATCAGACTGCTGGGTAACTGTGGAGAATTTGGCCAAGGCGAACGCCAACCTTCTTAAATGTCCTTCCCTGAATCGCCTCCCCCACCTAGAGTGAGGAGAACCTGTTCTAATCTCTTCCTTGTTTATAAATTACCAAAGAGCAGGAGGAGGAGCTGCTCGGGCCCAGTGCAGCCAGCCAGGCCAGCGGGGGAGGTTGGCTGTTCTGGAAGCAAACGGCCCGAAGTGGACACTGGCTTCTGGGGGACAGGCCGTGAAAGTTTGGGTTCAGCTGGAGTTAACACGGCCAAACCATGGCCTTGTCCTGGCACCATTGGGGGGGGGGTTCAGTGAGCTTGCCCCTGATCTCCCAGATATCTCAACTGTAATCTTGGCCATCTGCTGAGATAGCTTGTCCAATGACCAGGGTTTGCATGTTGTAATGTATTTAAAATAGAAACTGGAAACAGATTTGGGCATTCTCTACTCTGAGGAGGTGGGGATGAGGAATCATTCCAAGACTGTACGATTTTTTTTTTCCTTTTTGTGAAACTGCCATCCTCCACATAGATCTGTCCTTACTCTAGGGGAGACTCACAGATGCCCCCAGACTGATAGTGGTGTGTCTATTGGTCCCTCAAGGGCAGAAAGTTGAGATCCAGCGGGGATTCTGGATTGCCAATGCGCAGGAGGGAAGAAAGCTCTTAATTCATATTGAATTCAATTATTTCATTTCCAAAATTACTTCAGAGATGACAGTGTTGGGTGGCCACCTCTTGGGCTCCCCTTTTCTCTTCTGTCACATTCTCTGTGTCCTGTAGCTCCTCAGTCACTTTTCTCCTCAGGAGAACGTGGGGAACCATTCGCTTTTTTTGACTTGACCTACCTGGAAAAGGCCAAGGCAATTTGGAATGTGAGGCCTTGAGAGTGAACTTTGTATACTTTAGTCATTTTTTTTTTGATATTTTACCTTTCATCTATTTATGGATTTATAAACTTTATTAATAAAAATGTTTATTTTTAAAAATATGAAACTTGCCTTTTGGAAAATTTTAGCAGAACCAGAGTTGCTACACCCATGTACACCATTAAACAGATTTCATTAAAAAAAGCAGACCTGCAAAGATCTTTGTTGTTTCTCCATCAGTGTTTCCCACTCGCATTAGATTCAAGCTAAAGTAACCACATCCCCAGCCAGAGCTTCATTTCCTGGTAGGAGAGTGAGTGAGTGTGTGTGTGTGTGTGTGTGTGTGTGTGTGTGTGTGTGTGTACCCGTACAAGTTTTATGGGCAAAGGGATTTTGCCTTTTCCCTCAGAAAACTATAGTCCAAAGAGCCACCAAGAAATACTATTTTTCCAAGTTGGCCTTCTCAAAATTTGGGATGAAGATGTGAATCCTAGGTTTCAGTCAATAATTTTCAAATATAGAAATTCAAATTTCAAAATATAAAAACTTTGGGGGGGGGGTCTAATAACTGCATTTTAAAGAAAAGCGCAGAAATGCTGACTTGTTCAAAGTTCCACTGACTTTAGAGCCCTAGAACCCAACTTCCCCTCTGGTCCACTCCTTCCCCTACACACGTCATGCTGGTTTCTCGCCCCAACTCTACCAATGACTCCCCCAAACGCTTCACTTCCTGAATTTCAATTTCTCTGCAGCCATAGACCATAGACCTGATTTGCTAAAAAAAAGGATTGGATCGCCAAGTTCCATATTTTTGTGGCAAGAAATATAAAGGATGAGGCATTTTCTAGTCCTAGGCATGAATCACTCTGAAATCCTATTTTCTCATGTGTAAAATGAAAATAATCCCCACTTTAGAACAAGATGAAGATCAAATGAGAACATGGATATGACCAAATCATCATAAGATATTTACAATAAATGATTATAATATTATTTGTAAACCAATTTATTATGATTTTATAGGACCATTAATCTCAAGATTCAGAGGATGCCTAGGGCCATTATTAATAGTAGTTAAAGTAACTAACCCAGTGAGGGCTCTAGATCTGGAAGAAACATTAGAGGCAACTGACTTCATTTTGCAAATGACACCCACAAAAATGGTCATACAATAAGGGGAAAAAAGCATTTATTAAAGTCCTTAACTATGTGTCAACCATTATGCTAGGATAGAAATACAAAAGCAAAGTTCCTAGCTTAAGGACCTTATATTCTAATGGAAAAATAGCCTTTTTTTTTTTTCTTCAGTGCATAGGGGGTGCCAAAGGAATTAAAATCTAGTCTTAAGACTCCCCCTTGGACAAGTTACTTAACCTATCTGCCTCAGTTTCCTTCGCTATAAAATGGGCATAATTATAGCACCCTCCTCCCAGGACTGACAGCTAAGTGAGGTAATTATAGAGTGTTTAGCACAGTGTAGTGCATATTGTAGGCACTTAATAAATGCTGGTTTCCTTCCTTTCATAGAGGCTGAGATGGTGAATGATTAGGCCACCGGAAGAATACTATAAGAATGCTGTAGCTTGCAGCTTCCAAGAACAATGTTAATAAATTAAGTGCATGGTTCCAGAATGGCAATGGGGCTTTACACAATGCTTTCAGAGTATTCCCCAGCCTAGGAAGATTAGCACGGGAGCAGGAAGTGAAGTGAAGCATGGGAAGACCCTTCCAAATCACCTACTGGGAAAGAAGAGCCAAAGATTGGGTCATGTTGTACAAGCAGTTTTTTTTTTTTTCCCCTTTCAGAATCATGCTTTTAAATGCATGAAGTAAACTACACAGGATGTTAAAAGAGACTAATTATATATATATAATTTTTGGTAGTTTAGTCATGTCTGACTCTTTGTGACCCTGTTTGGAGTTTTCTTGGCAAAGGTATTGGAGTGGTTTGCCATTCTTGTCCAGCTCATTTTACAGATGAGAAAACTGAGGCAAACAGACCTAAGTGATTTGTCCTGGGTCACACAGCCAGTAAATGTCCAAGGCCAGATTTGAACTCGGGAAGCTGAGTCTTCTTGACTCCAGCCCTGGCACTCTATCCACTGTGTCCCCAGTTGTCCAAAGATTGGGCAGAAGGTCTCACAGAGAAGAAAGGGTTAACCCCTCAGGGGGACATGGTGTCTGCTTTAGACTCCTGGGCGATGGAGACAATGGGATGGCCATTAGTGGTGAGGGAGAGAGCCAGAATTCAAATTCAAGCTTCCAAGTTCAGTCCTCAAAATTCGGGTCTCAATTCACTGTTCCATGAAATACAGGATGGGAAGCAGACAATGGAAGTCATTTCCCTGGGGGCAGGCAGTGGGCACTGGCAAAGCCAGCCAAGAGTTAAAACCCTTCTCAGAACCCTGATTTTCATCTTAGAGTGGGCATAGTTCCTTTCATCTTGTCCTCCCATCTGATTCCCCTCTCCCCAACCACAGTAGGAAGGGAAGGGAAACAAAACGGCGTCACTGGAGCATCCTTCACAAGGTCTACAACCACTCTCTGATCCAGCGCCCGTTGGAGACTAAATGATGGAACTGGGGTGAGCAATTGGCACCAGATGTTGGGTTGTCATCATGTAACAAATCCACAGTGGCTCATTCTTTTCCAAAAGGTACATTTATTTGTGAGAAGACCTTACAGATAAAATAGGACAAGAAAATAAATTTGGGAAGCCATATAAGGAAAAGGGGTTTTAATCATTTAGCAATGGTAAAGACAAGTTCTCTAGTCTTGGAATTAACCAGGGGAAAGGAAATAATCCATGAGGTGTATGGAACTGCCAGGCTAAAGGAGTTAGGGCATGGGAGAAGGGACTGAAGGAACACCAAAAGGGAGTACGCATAGATGGTAGGGGCCATGGACTGATATCTAGGGGAAATTTGACTTCTGATTGCATACAGGTTACCCAAGACCTCCACAAGGAGTGGGACTGTAAGGCTGAGCCCATCAATGCCCTTCCCTGCTTGTCTAAAGAGTATTATAATCTTAGCACTTCAGACTTTCTCTGCCAACTCACCTAGTTACCCAGCACCTCATCATACACTGTCATGTACCTCACCTTATGACCTCATCAGGTCAGTTTGGCTGAACCTTTCAGTTGCACCTACATGTGGAAGGCGACAGAGTGCCAGGCTGGGAATCAGGAACTCCTTTCAGACAATTATTACTTGGCAAGTCCCTTCACCTTATTTGCCTCAATTTCCTCATCTGTTAAATGATCTGGAGAAGGAAATGGCAAATGACTCTAGTATTTTTCCAAGAAAACCTTAAATTGAGGTCACAAAGACATGGCTGAAACTCAGTAGTTGAGTTGCAATGACAATGGTTCTTTCCCTTGCTTTGCTCATGATTACGTCCTGAGATAAAGGAGAACTATAAAGGTAAAAAACAAAACTCCACTGAGCTGGGGAAAGTCCCTGGGGGTGCCCTTGCTAATACCCAAGACTTCCCCAACCTTAGCTCAATCTCCAGGGCTTCTAAGGAAGAGGAACTACCCTGTTCCTCAGGTTGTCACTGAGCCCAAGGTCTAGATTTGGGTCCCCACTAGAAACAAAATTGTAAAGTTTATCATCAGCATGGATTTCTCCTCCTTTTTTCCCCTTCTCTCCATCACTCAAAATAGTAGAAAAGAGGCTAGGATTCCACTTGGACCTCTTTGCTTCTCTATAAAATGAAGGGATTAAACCAATTTCAGTGTTCCTGGGACTGTTTTATTCAAGTGGGGTTGATGAGAGGGGAAAAGCCCTGAGGTGAAGCTGTGGCCTGGGGGTCTTGACATTTGAAGATGACAGGTTGTAAGCCAAAAGGGGCTGTCGATGCTTTGCTTTTATTTTTTTGAGGCAGTTTCCAGTTCCTGAGAGTTTCCAGTTTGACAAAAAAGACCCTTGGAAACCCCAAAGCCTTGTTCACGCAGGACAGGAGTGTCCAAGAAGACTGTGTCCTTCCTGAAGCTGTAGGTGCTCACAGCTGTATGATAAACATCTTCAGCCCTTTGGACTGGGCCCAGCCCAGGAAGACACTCTTGAGCAGTCCTAATTGCTGGGGGTGGTGAGAGGCCCAGGTCATTCCTAGACACCAGTCCTCGCCTTGCCTCCAGGGTCCCCGAGCAGCTCCCAAACCACCTCCTTTCTCTTCCTTGAGGGGGGCTCCAGGGATGGTCTGGTCTCCTTTCTCTGTCATTTCCAGCTAAACTTTCTCTCCTGCCTGGCCACATTGAGCAACCACAGGAGATTTCCCAGCTTTGTCCCTCCCTTTCCTTCCATAAGGCAGACACAGCCCTCTGGAGGTTTTAACTCAACAACAAAACTGCTAGAAGCAGTAGGAGAATAGGATAAAAATAACAAACTGGGGAGAAGTTACAGGGTTCCAAGAAGTCTCAAATGTGCCCCTCCCCCTAAATTATTCCTGGATTTTATTTTAGCATCAAGATGTGTGGGACAGTATGGGCCACAAAAACAATCAGAGACTCTCAGTGTAAGAAAAAGCAAAAAGGGGTTATTATGATCTCCTGAGAAAGGGCATCTCCCATCTGAGATGTTTATCAGTAAAAGGGAGTACAAAGTAAAAATTACAAAACACAAGATTAAATATCCTCAACACAGAAGCCCCCCCCCTCATTGTTTTCTCCCATTGTGTGGGGGGGGTGTCTGGGCTTACATTTTAATCGAATAAATTGCCTTTTAAAGTAGTACTTAAATGCTAATTAAGAGATGGTGGGACAAACACCTGCAACTTTTTAGCTATAGCTGTATTTGTTATTATAAAGTCTCAAGTCACAATGAAGGTATAGTGTAAGACTATATTCCCCATGAGTGTCTTTACTCAGTTAATTTCATACAAAGAGGAAATGCTTTGAAAACTATACAAATTTAAGATTTTATTTGCCATTTTCACATGTAGAAAGTCTAACTGTCCTACAAAACCTTCAGGGCACAATTTATTCCTTTGAACTTCCTCCTCCTCTGATCTCCCAAAGTACTTATTTGGTATACATCATGCTCATTACTTTATCTTTTCCTTAAAGAGGCAATCCTGGTAAATGTCTTGTCCAGGTCAGGTTTGACCTCAGGCCCTCCTGACTCTGGGACCAGGGCTGTCTCCACTGGGCCACATTGCTGCCCATTAACACCTTTAATATATATCTTTGGCGTTCATCTTATGTTGCCTCCTAAAGCAGAAGCTTGGGGAGGGCAGGAATGGTGTTTTATTCATTTTTATCAGCCACCATTGTTTTCTTGAAATATAGCGCTGAAGAAACATTGTGTTTTAAATGGAACAATTTAACTAACCTTTAAAACTCAAGTCACTATGGCTTTCATTGAATATCCAATAATAGCTCCAAGCTTTTGTGGTTCATTGTTTAGGTTTTGAAAACTTAGAATGAGTATAAACATAAATTGTTTTCTATTCTAACTCTCCCAGATTGAAACTATTGTGTTGGTAAAGGAGGCCATCTTTTGTCTCAGTTCTTACCTAGCCCTTAGTCATTGAGTGTTGTCCTGCACTAACTGAAACTTGGGAAAGACCTTTGGAAAGATCAAGGTCATCCACGATATCCTGAGTCACTTCTCTTGACTTCTGACTTGCCAACAGACTGATGACTCTGGAAGAGAGTTGGAGGCTGAGGACTTTGCTCAGCTCTCCCTCACTTAAATCTAATTCAGGCACGAGTCAATATGTCACCCTCTGCTGTCATTGGTCCTCATCAAGACAAAGCGTGAACAACAACAATAATGCAGGCCTTCATCCTACTGTGAGAACTGGATGAGGATTTAATTTCCACAGAATTATGAAAATTAAATTGGAGAAAGGAAACAAATTAGAAAACTGAAACCTAAGAAACCACATTGGTCTGGGAAACAATCACAATCCTTATTGATTTGAAAATTAGCCTTCAATTGCTTCCTAGCCCTACACCATAGAAGGCTAATAAAAAAAAACCCAAAAAACTCTGTACCCCAAACCTTTGCTAAATTCCTATTTGGAAGTAGCCCTCTGGAAAGTAACTTTTCAATATAATAAACCCATTTTTTGCCAAAAATCTCGCCTGGAGATCAGGATTACAAATTCTTTCCCAAAAACTTGTGACACAGGCCTGTTAGGGTATCTCTCACCCCTCATTTTCTTACACCTCAACAAAGAAACTGAAGCAGAGGTGAGGTGACTTATCCAGAGTTACACAGCTATTAAATGTCTGAAGCTTGATGTGAACTCTAGTTTTCCTGATTCCAGAACCAGCTCTCTCTGTCTCCCTCTCTCTTTCCTTCTCTCATTCCTTCTTTCTCCCTCTCTCTCTCTCATAGACGATACTTTAATTTTTCATTCATTCATTTATTTATTTTCAAAAAGCTGAGACTATTTTTGTCCTCATCAGTTTTCATTTATGATTTCTTGAAATATAGCCCAGAAAATACAAACTTTTAAAAAGCCTATTTCAGTGGAGCTGCTTGATTGTGCTTTGAAAGTCAAATCGCTCTGGCTTTCATTGAGTGGCTAATAATAGCTCCTAGCCCAAGCCTTTGATACTCATTGTTTAAATTTTGGTAGCTTAGAATGAGTATAAATAGCAATTGCTTTCTATTCTGACTAAAAACTCTGAGACTTCTCCTCCTATATTGAAACTTTTGTGATGATAAACTAGGCCATTTTTTGTCTCAATTCTTACCTAATCCTTAATCATTGAATGGGTGTTACCTTCCGACAAACTGAGACCTGGGGAAGACTTTAATTTTAAAAGTCAAAGATTACTCACTGCATTTCATTGAAATTGTCTTGATTTTTGTATTGTAATGCTGGAGAAACTGAGGCAAGATAGAGATTAGAGAGTTTTGAATATTTTATTTGGGTTTCTGAGAGGGAGAGATAATTGGAGGCAGAATAGAATCCATTCTGCCTCCAGGGCTAAATTGGACTTTGTCTCAAAGAATTCAGCAGTGAATGTGAGATTCCAATGATTTATATATAGCTCCAAGTGATCAGGGGAGACAAAGGCAAGATGAGCATGGGAATTTTCAGGAACTGGCCATCAATTTGGTTTTGACAGATTGGGAATAGGATCATAAATTATGATAATTTAGGAGGATTTAGGAATCAGGATGTCTGAACTCCCCCTTATCTGAGATTAAACATTTACAATTTATAACTTTAGAGTAGCCATTCCTAATAGTCAGGAAGGGCGGGGGGGGGGGGGGGTTGCAACCAGGGGGATGGAGGCAGAACAATTCAAGGAAACTGAGGCAGAACAATTAGGGAAACTGAGGCATGACAATAAAAGGAAACTGGCACAACAGACTCTGGAGAAGAGTGAGGCTGAAAACTTTACACAGTTCTGCCTCATTTAAATTCAATTTATAGCAACTTAAGAATGAAGGACAAAAATGCTGACAAACTGTTCAACTTTGGTTGAGGGTCCTGGGTGACTAGGTGGGGTTGCCCTCCCCTCCCAAGGCAAGCAGGGAAAGGGACAGATGAGGATCAGCTCAGCCTTACAGTCCTTCCTCCTGTCTAGGGTGACCCCATCTTACAGTATCCAATCAGAAAGCCAAGTTATGTCAACTCCCCACCCCCAGTTAAATTTCCCCTATAAATCTGACCATGACCCATGGAACCTTAACTGAAACCCTTTTGAGTTAGCCATTTGGCATTTTGCCTTATGGTGTCTTTCCTGTCACCCCCTCCTCCAATTTCTGCTGTAGCTCACTGTGAGAAATGGATGGACATTTGTCTGGTTTCCACAGTTGTGAAGGTTCATTTGGAGAAACTGGACATGAAATGGAGGATTGAAACCTCAGGGGACATTGAAGGGTGATCAGGGATCTCCCAAAAGCAGGTATGCTCCTCAGGGGCAGGGACCAGGTGTTGTAATCAGCCCTGAAATTTGAAAAGAATCTTTTCTTCTTTTTTCCACTTTCCCGTTACCTTCCCCTTCTGGGGTGGAAGCTCCTTGGGGGCAGGGAGGGGATTGAGTGGGAAACCCTACTCTGTCGTGTATTTGGGAGTCTCAGGCTTTCTTACCTCATTTTTAGAAACTGTGCTTTAGAAACCCCAGACAATTGGGAAAGAACCTGGGGATTAGGGAGGGGAGCTTGAATTAGGGAATAGAAAGTGACTAGCCCTAGCTTGTGTGTGTCTCTCTCAAACCAGGCTTTGTGTTTCAGAGACTATCATCCTTTTTCTGAGAAAAAAAAACAAAAACTTTTTCCTGCACTCAGACTCAGACTCTTGATTATGTTAGTGGTTTCTATTGTCCCATACATAGCTAGGTCTTTTTTTTTAATTATTACTTTTATAATTATAACCTTTTTTTGACAGTACATATGCATGGGTAATTTTTTATAACATTATCCCTTGCACTCACTTCTGTTCCGAATTTTCCCCTCCTTCCCTCCACCCCCTCCCCCAGATGGCAGGCAGTCCCATATATGTTAAATATGTTACAATATATCCTAGGTACAATATATATGTGCAGAACCAAATTTTGTTGTTGTTGTTGTTATTGCTAAGGAAAAATTGGATTCAGAAGGTAAAAACAACCTAGGAAGAAAAACAAAAATCCTCACAGTTTACACTCATTTCCCAGTGTTCCTTTTCTGGGTGTAGCTGATTCTGTCCATCATTGATCAATTGGAATTGGATTAGCTCTTCCCTATGTTGAAGATTTCCACTTCCATCAGAATACATCCTCATACAGTATTGTTGTTGAAGTGTATAATGATCTTCTGGTTCTGCTCGTTTCACTCAGCATCAGTTGATTTAAGTCTCTCCAAGCCTCTCTGTATTCATCCTGTTGCTCATTTCTTACAGAGCAATAATATTCCATAACATTCATATACTATAATTTACCCAACCATTCTCCAATTGATGGACATCCATTCAACTTCCAGCTTCTAGCCACTACAAAAAGGGCTGCCACAAACATTTTGGCACATACAGGTCCCTTTCCCTTCTTTAGTATTTCCTTGGGATATAAGCCCAGTAGTAGCACTGCAGGATCAAAGGGTATGCAGAGTTTGATAATTTTTTGGGCATAATTCCAGATTGCTCTCCAGAATGGTTGGATTCTTTCACAACTCCACCAACAATGCATCAGTGTCCCAGTTTTCCCACAGCCCTTCCAACATTTATCGTTATTTGTTCCTGTCATCTTAGCCAATCTGACAGGTGTATAATGATACCTCAGAGTTGTCTTAATTTGCATTTCTCTGATCAATAGTGATTTGGAACACTCTTTCATATGAGTGGAGATAGTTTTAATTTCATCATCTGAGAATTGTCTGTTCATATCCTTTGACCATTTATCAATTGGAGAATGGCTTGATTTCTTATAAATTAGAGTCAATTCTCTATATATTTTGGAAATGAGGCCTTTATCAGAACCTTTAACTGTAAAAAATGTTTTCCCAGTTTGATACTTCTCTTCTAGTCTTGTTTGCATTAGTTTTGTTTGTACAAAGGCTTTTTAATTTGATGTAATCAAAATTTCCTATTTTGTGATCAATAATGATCTCCAGTTCTCCTTTGGTCACAAATTCCTCCCTCCTCTACAAGTCTGAGAGGTAAACTATCCTATGTTCCTCTAATTTATGATCTCGTTCTTTATGCCTAAGTCATGGACCCATTTGGATCTTATCTTGGTATATGGTGCTAAGTGTGGGTCCATGATTTATTCCCATTTTTAAGATCATGGATTTAGAGTTAAAAGAGACATTCTAGAACATCTAGGCCAATTCCTTCATTTTACTACTTAGAAGCTGAGATTTTTAAAAAACTGAGATTAAAAAAAACTTTCTCAAGAAGACTGACGTTCAAGTGTTCCCCTAAATACTAATACACTAAAAGCCTTAGCTAGTCACTTAAGGTACACCTCAATTTCAGTTTCCTCTTTTATAAAATGAGCATAATAATACCTAGCCTAGCTCACAGAGTTGCCGTGAGGTTCAAATGAGACAGCAAAATGTAAAAATTCTTTGGAAATCTTAAAGTGGTATATAAATTGCTAGTAATTATTATTTGGAAACAGGTCCTTCAACTCCAAATGCAGAATACTTTCCTCTGGATTTCAATGATTCCCAACTAACCTAGTAAATAGTATTCTAGTTGAGATGAGAACGTTTAACATAAAATGTCAAAGAATTTCAATAGTAGAGGTGCAGAACTTTCTCTCTCTCTCTCTCTCTCTCATTCTCTCACTTTACAAGGCAATTTGGATTATGTGACTTAACCAGTGTCACACATAGTGTTAAATGTCTGAGGCTTGGATTTGAACTCAGGTCCTCTGACTTCTGAACTGTGTTCTATACACTGTACCATTTAGCTGCCCCAGTTTAGATTTCTTTTAGAAAAAAAAAAATTAACAAATATAACAGTCACTGCAGACACAAACAATCCAAGATACAAAGAAGAAAAAAGAGGATGCTAATTTCTTTTGGAAATTCAACCTGCTTTGTAATGGTTTTATAATTACTTGGCTAAGGAGGAAAAAAAAGGAAAAGAAAAATCCAAAATTCAGCATAGTAGTGATGAGATACAATAAGTCATGAAGGTGGGGAGTCATCCAGAAATTCACAGACTCAGACCACCTTCCAGCCAAGGGGCAAAAGTTTTATTGGGAGGCCATAAGGCCGCTCTCCACTTTGGGCTTTCCAATGATGGGATGGATAGACCCCAGCACAAGCCCCCTGGTACCAAACCAGTGGCTGGATTTTATCCTGTTGAATTTCTTGCATTGTCAGGATTGAGCTACCTTGAACTGCCGTGGTCACTGAATACAATCTGGAGGACAAGGAATCCATGTCAATCCCAAGACTATTTCGTATAAACATTCCTTAATCCTAGATGACTTTCTGAAGTAAGTAAGTAGCATAGTTAACATACTTTCAGTCTTTGCCTATAAAAGATTCCCTATTTCCCAATGTAAATTGTGAGAACTAGGGAACTTAACCCAATTTATGGCGTCTTCCCCCTTGTAAATTTTGAGTTTTTTAGGAACTTTGCCTTCCTTATGGCCTCATAGTAAAGCTTTTGCTCCTTGACTGGAAGGTGGAATTCTTTCTGGATGACCCCTCTTATGACTTCTTGTACCACATCCCCACTATGTTATAGAACTTTTGTTTTCTCCATCGGTTTTTCCACTAAATTTTGTTTTCTCTTATAGAAGGTTAACTCTTCAGAGATCATGTTAAAAATATAACCCTCCCTTAAGGATTTCCATCCTCCCACCCCCCAACCCTTAGGGGGAATATATCTTGGTATCACTTTGTAGAGATCTATGGTCTTGGGCTGCAATCCTCTGCAGTGACTCAATCCTGAAATGGGGTAATTCCAAAAGTCTTGCAAATAACTAGAAACTGAAAGCTCAACCAGATTGAAAAGGGAGATACTAGAGATTTCTGTGTGCCCAGCCCTGTCTCCTCTTTATTGGGCTCTGCCTCAACTGGGGATTGCCTAGTTTTTTACAGCCACACGCTGCTCCGATCCAACCCCGAGTTTTGAGTCAGGACTTAACCTGTACCTAGATCGGGAGCTCCTGGAAGACAGGAACTTCATCTCTGTCCCCCCACCCCTCAGTACAGAGTACAGGGCTTTGTGTTGGAAGGTTTTTGAGCAGTCTTTTAGTAGGACAAATCTGCCTTTCACAGATGAAACTAGAGAATGAAGGGAGGAAAAGAACTGGGACTCAAACATTGATCCAGAAAAAGAAGCAATAATATTCTTTTTGGTACTTCTAGGCAATGTGTAAATATCTGTCCCCTATTTTATTAGATAAATGACTATCCTCTTGTCCCACATCAGCCATACATCAATCAATAAATATGTATTAAGTGCACCTATGTGCCAGGCACTGTGCTGAAGAATGTCTGTGAGGTAGGGTAGTTCGGTATAAGAACATTGGATTTGGTGACAATTACTTGTCATAATACCTTTTTATTTTCAAATACATGCAAAGATAGTTTTTTGTTGTTGTTGTTGTTGTTGTTTTTGGGGGTTTTTTTCTGAGGCTGGGGTTAAGTGACTTGCCCAGGGTCACACAGCTAGGAAGGGTTAAGTGTCTGAGACCAGATTTGAACTCGGGTCCAACTGAATTCAGGGCTGGTGCTCTATCCACTGCGCCACCTAGCTGTCCCCCAAAGATAGTTTTCAACATTCACCTTTGCAAAACTTTGTGCTCCGTATTTTTCTCCCTCCTTTCCCCACCCCCTTTCTTTAGACAAGTAATCAGATATCGGTTAAACATGTACAATTCTTCTATACATATTTCCATATTTGTCATGCTGCACAGGAAAAATCAGATCAAAAAGGGAAAAAATTAAGAAAACAAAAGCAAGCAAACAACAACAAAAAAAGGTGAAGATACTATGTGGTGATCCACCTTCAGTCCTTCTAGTCCTCTGTCTGGATGCAAATGGCTCTCTCCATCCTAAGTCTATTGGAATTACCTTGAATCACCTCATTGTTGAAAAGAGCCACGTCCCATCACAGTTAATCATCACATAATGTTGTTGTTGCTGTGTACAACGATCTCCTGGTTCTGCTCACTTCACTTAGCATCAGTTCTTGTAAGTCTCTCCAGGCCTCTGGAAGTCATCCTATTGGTCATTTCTTACAGAACAATAATATTCTATAACATTCGTATACCATAACTTATTCAGCTATTCTCCACCACTGAGTTATCCAGTTCCTGGCCATTACCAAAAAAGCTGCTATATTTTTGCATTTGTCGGTCCCTTTCCCTTCTTTAAATTCTCTTTGGGCTATAAGCCCAGTGGTACCACTGATGGATCAAAGGGTATGCACAGTTTGATAACTTTTGGGGCATAGTTCCAAATTGCTTTCTAGAATGGTTGGATTCTTTCACAACTCCACCAACAATGTATCAGTGTCCCTGTTTTCCCACATCCCCTCCAACATTCATCATTATCTTTTCCTGTCATCTTGGCCAATCTGACAGGTGTGTAGTGGTATCTCAGAGTTCTTAGACAGTTATTGTGACTGGATAACTGCTGTTTGTATAATTTGGACATGTTACAAGTTTTCTCATCACCCCCCCAAAAAGTGATGACCTCTATGGTCATTCCCAGCTTTGAAATCTATAAGGAGCAGGGCCACCACTTAGTTTGACACTAACTTGGGCAACTAATAACTTTTGAGGATGTCAGTTTTCTCATCTATAAAATGGGACACTTGGGCAGAGATGCGTTGGTAAACATTTAAGGACCAGCTTTCCAAGATATAGATATATATGTATGTATACATACATACATAGGTGTGTATGTATGTATTCTGGACACAAAGCAAAGTTTAATTAAGTCTAGACAATCAATAAAACATGAAGACTAACCCTGATCTTTATCATTTGTCTTTATTGAACATTTAGTGGAGCTGTGTATAAATTGATTTCCTCCTGATCTGTTCACTTCACTCTGCATGAGTTTATACAAGTCTTCCCAGGTTTCTCTGGAGCTATTCTCTTCATCATTTCTATCATGTTTATATACCACATTGAGTTTTGCTATTACTCAATTGATAGGTACATAAATCCCAGTGTTATTAGGTTATGCTTCTTATATGGAGTTGTGAAAGCCTTTTGTGTTCAGATTTATGTGTAGTTTATATATTTCAATAACAATACTATATGATGATCAATTCTGATGGGCGTGGCCCTCTTCAACAATGAGATGAACCAAATCAGTTCCAATAGAGCAGTAATGAACTGAACCAGCTACACCAGCAAAAGAACTCTGGGAGATGACTATGAACCACTACAGAGAATTCCCAATCCCTCTATTTTTGTCTGCCTGTATTTTTGATTCCTTCACAGGCTAATTTTACACTGTTTCAAAGTCCAATTCTTTTTTGTACAGCAAAACAACTGTTTGGACATGTATACACATAGTGTAATTAATTTATACTTTAACTTATTTAACATGTATTGGTCAACCTGCCATCTGGGTGGGGGGGAAGGAGGGGAAAAATTGGAACAAAAAGTTTTGTGATTCTCAATGCTGAAAAATTACCCAGGCATATATCTGATAAATAAAAACCTGATTTAAATTGTACATTGAGTATCTTTCTACTCCACACTTTAGGGAGGTCTTACATATGAACCAAACTGAAAGTGATTTCTGCCTCCCTACCCCCCCAGGTGCCAAGGACCAGGATGGGGGTACATAATTCCTCTCTTTAAAGGCCAGAATCCCTTAGGCTGTGAGTTCAGAGCACAGCAGAAGCGGGTGCAGCATTCCCGCCCCCTGGACTCAGCATCATTTATTATTGTTAGGCTATGAAATGTAGGTCGTAGCAAACAGGCAGAACAAAAAAAGTTTAACACGTGACATACTTTATGACAAAAAGCATTGACTGAGTTCAAATCCAGCCTCTAACTTCTGTGATGGTGAACAAGTGACTTAAACATTTGAGGCGAGTTTCTTCCTTTGTAATATGAGATGGTTGTACCAGATAATTTCTAGTATCCTTTTCAAGACTTTTTTTTTTTTGAGGAGATAACAATTTGGCACTTTCTATCATGAATTTAACATTTCAAAACGTAAGAACAAGAAAGAATATATTTAAAATGATGAATTTCTATGTATTTTTAAAGGATAAGTTATATTTCACAAAAAATGTTCTCTGTTTATATCCCCTAATAATCTTTTTGCCTTCTCTTGTACATCTAAAAATGCTTATTTTTTTCCTTTCTATTATTGGCTCTCTTTCCTTAGATGCCCCCTAGTGGCATATTCTTCCTCTTAAAAATGATAACTACAGAGCCATTACTGGTTCTGGGTTCATCCTGGGCAGGCCAGAACAGAGCCTAGCATGGAGACCCATGGCATAATGTGGGGGAGAGGAGATACATGCAAGGACCCATCAAGGCCCACCCTGCTGTGGTCCACTAAAACTCCTTAAGTGGAATAAACGTGGGCAAACAGAAATAACTTTGGTTTTGCCCATTTAAGACTTGGGAGAGAATCCCCATGGCTAGCTAGATTTGACAGATTCCATTTCTTCCAGAGATCTTTGCATTAAAAACTTGACTGCGTAGACACATTTCTCTCTCTTAAGCTACCGGACATTTATTAAAACTGGGACCCTTCCATGCAAGATAGAAGATACTTTTCTATTTACACTTCCGAAGATTCCTTTTGCCCTCTGTCCTGTGTGTGTGGGGGGATGCCCATATATTGGTATGGTATCAGTGGTATTTAGTCCTAACATAGAGGAAGAGTAGCTTCATTGAGTCATTCTGAATATTCCAAAGTTATCCAATATTCACGCAGCCATGAGAAATAGCATGGCCCTGTGGGTTTCTAGGAACTCTTCCCAGAAATCCTAGAGGGGTGTCCATGCTAATAATAATAATATATATAATATCATAATATTATATAATGCTATAATAATTGATACTATATATAATGCATGGTTTTTACGCAGCCTCTAGAAAACTTATGCTGTTCACTGTGACTAGGCCCTCTAGAAATCAGAATGCTACTTTTGCAGTTAGGGCAGCACATGGACAGAGTGCAAGGCCTGGACTCAAAACTACTCCTCTTTCCAAGTTCAAATCTGCTCCCAGACACTCGGTAGCTGTGTGACCCCGTTTGCCTCAGTTTACTCACCAGTAAAATGAACTGGAGAAAAAAAATGGCAACTACTCCAATATCTTTGCCAAGAAAATCCCAAATGAATTATTGGGACATGGCTGAAATGATTGAACAATAACAAAAATTCCATGATGAGAACCACCTGTTTTTTGGGGGGATCACCACTCCCACTACCAATATGGAGACGTTCCCCCAATCTACAGCTTGCAGCCTAGTCTCAGACATGGAGAAACTAAGCCAGGATGTGTTCCTAACTCCAAAGCCAGCTCCATTTGCTACAAACCTTCCTATTTAAGTCATAAAGATATTATTTAGGTGAAATACTGTCCCTTGAGACAGCTAGGTGCTGCCATAGTACACAGGGGGTTGGGGCTGGAGTTTGGGAAACTCAGTTCAAATTTGACCTCAGACATTTATTAACTGTGTGACTCTAGGCAAGTCAGTGTTGGCCATGGTTCCCTTATCTGTAAAATGAGCTGGAGCGGGAAATGGCAAATCACTCCTGGATTTTTGCTAAGAAAACCCCAAAAGGGTGGCCAAGAGTCAGCCAGGATTGAGCAGCAACACTGTTCCTTTTGTTGCTGGTAGCAAGCAGAGAGACTCGAGGGAGCAAGAGTCTGAAATATACTTCAGGAGTCTGTAATCCACTGATAGGGGTATATCCCTCAAAAATAATCATTTGTGCTCATCCATGCTATTCTTGCCCATGTCTACCATGCCGGGATGTCCTGCTTCTCTTGCACAATTCCTTGGTCAGCTTTGCGGTCCAGCCCATTCATGTCCAAGCTGCATTTATCCACTGCCCTTTGGGTGACTCTCAACTTGGATTCATCAGGAACAATGACATTCCCACTTTGAAACATACCATAATCATATTTATAATAATGTTTTTTAAGTTTCTTTTTTTTTACACAACTTTTTTCTCCAAATGGTCAAAAGAGTAAGCTCTTTATAAATCAGTCGGCAAGCTGGTCTATCTCTTTTTTCACAATCAACAAGTCTGATTTGGTTTCTCATGCTTTGTACTGAGGACAGATATGCTTTTAATCTCAAAAATCCAATAAAGTTTCTTTAGAAAAAATCCAGCTGAGTGATCTGACCAGTTCCCCCTCCTCAATAAGTGTCTATAATATTATGTTTCACATATTTAAAAACAGAATTGTCTCTCAGATTATAGTTTCAGCATTAATACACATGAGGGAAAGAATCAGAAAGGGATGTAAAATGATCATTTAAAAAAGGAAGCCTTTAGGCCCACTCCAAGTTATGAAAAAAGAATTAAGAGTAAGAAAAGGTCAGAACAGCTCCACGGCCAGTTAACATGTCAGTAAGATGAAAATCTACTGTGAAAATAGATTTTTGTGTGTTTCTCTATCCCCTGGGTCACAAAATAAGTTTTAAGGATGTGGTTTGGTCTTGAACTTAAGAAAACTTTTTGTCCTGATCCTTAAGGATTATGACCCCTGGAAGAGTTCCCCTCCAGCAGGGAAGCTGTTGCTATTGTGCCCTCCTTGGGGAAGGATTATGAGCAGTTCACCCTCCACTCCAGTGATAAATATGAAGCAGCTTGCAATCTTTAAGAGGGGAAATCCAACATATAAGATTCCCTTCAGTCATCTGCCCAAGAAAACAAGAAAAGTCAGAGATCAACAGTCTCCATAAAACAGCTGATGTTGATGCATTCTGAGATCTAAAATGTTTCACATGCAATCTCATTTAATCATAGGAATATAGGGGTATCTAGGCCAAGTCAATTAACCTCTGTTACCTCAGCTGTTGGGTTGTGTAGATCAGATGAGAAAACAATTATAAAATGTTTAGAATCCTGTGGGGCACATAACAGGTGCTACATAAATATTAATTACTATTGCATATGCTATCTTTAACTCATAGGATCATAGGAGCAGCTAGGTAATGCAGTGGAGTCTGGAGGACCTGAGCACAGTCTTAGCACATAGTGATCAAGGCTACGGGCAGGATCCCTGGTGAGGAAAGAGCAGTTAGGTTTCTGGAGACATGCTCACCAGTGAAGAATAGCTATGAAAACAGAGTCAAATGTACCCTGCCCCAGCAGGAAGCTTATACACCTACTGGCAGACGGGGTTTTCTGGGGAGCAAGCACCCTCGTCATTAAAGGGAACTTCTAAGGCCTTATGTGATAAGTGGGCGTTCGAGAGGGGGACAAAAAGAATGGCTAAACTCTGATGTACCTCCACAAATGAAGGCAAATATACAATTCCCCTTATCCTCAATGCTGATTGCTTGTAACACAATCTTAATACAAAATTTTCACATTAAATCATCTAATCCAAATTGACTCCAAGTTCCATGTTAGTATATGAACCAGTCAGCCTGACAAGATCCTTTATTCACTTTTCCAGGACCTGCTTTTAAGTGTGATTACATTTTGAATAAACTCAACATGGGGAAGGAACAAAACTCTGATCAAACACAAAAGCTGATGGCCATTCTGCCAAAATTAAAGAGTACATCATACCTTTCTGTTAATAAGCTAAACATGAAAATATTTTGCATGACTTCACACATATAATCAGTATCAAATCACTTGCCTTGGAGAATTTGGAACCCAAAAAACTTTAAAAATGATTATTAAAATTCTTTCATACATAATTGGGAAATAATTAACAATATCTAAATACATTAATAAATATTTAAATATATCAAATATAATATGCAAGTTATTCTTTTTTTTTTGGCTGAGGCAACTGGGGTTAAATGACTTGCCCTGGGTCATACAGCCAGCTAGAGTTAAGTGTCTGAAACCAAATTTGAACTCATGTTTTCCTGACTTCAGGGCTGGTGCTCTATCCACTTCGCCATCTAGCTGCCCTGAGTTATTCTTTTTCTAACTATATTTCAAATCTACTGTATTTCATAAGGAGGTTTAACTGGGCAGTATCTGTTATGTCAAAGCAAAGTATTTCATTCCATTTAAATTTTTTAAAATGTTTCCATAGTTGAGAATTTGGATTTAAAATTGGAGAATTGGTATTTACAATCGGTTTGATGAGAGAGCTAATAATATTCCTGGGTTTTATTTTATTTTAATTAAAACTGGTAAATATTTATAAAACACTTGACACAGAACAGGTTCTGGACAGACAAATGTTAATTAACCAATCCTCAAAGAACTTACATTCTAATGGGGGAGAGAGCAGGTACACAAGTGTATACAATATAGGAAATAAATACAGATAGCTTTAGAAAGAAGGGCACTAGCAACTAGGGGACAGGGCGGGGACAATGATAGGGAAATAATTCATGTAGAAGGTTGTACCTGGGTAGAATTTTGAAGGAAACTAGAGATTCTAAGAGGCAAATGTAATGGGAAAGACATGGAGGGAAGCAGGTGCAAAGACCAATCAAAACACAGCAAATGTTCTTTCCTACAAAAGTATTTAATAAAAATATCTCCACAGTGATTAGATATTACAAACTTTAAAAGCAAAATTGTTTATACAGTAATAATATACTTATACAAAATACATTGCTGAAATGTTCAGCACATGAATAACCCAACCAGCAACACTTAGGGACAGCATACCGAAACAGTTGCAGACCATCTTTTGGATTTAAAAAATTGGATTTTTTATGATTCAAGGATGGAACTAAAGGAAAAATATTAATATTAAGCAATCCCAAAAGCTTGTGACAGTTTGTATCTATAAATGAACAAAACTGGGTGAATGGTGATGTATTTGGAACCATTGACAAATTCCAGTCCAGGCAACACATAGATCCTAAAATCCCAGAAGCCTCTTTGCTTCCTCGCTCTGGGCCAGGAGGGTTTCACTGGCATACTTTTGCAGGAGTTCCATCTTCTTTCTTCGTACAAGAGCTTCCTCAATCTAAATACACAAATAATAAAGAATCTCAATCTTGAGCACCTTAAGCCTGTTCTACATAAGAAACTATTGCTAAAAGTTATGTCTACAAAAAAACCCAAAAATGAAGTGCAAAGTGGAAATCTATATCAATGGTCAAACTCCCATTTATCATCCTTTTGCCTCAACCTTCTCGTCTGCAAAATGAGGACCTGAGGGCCATCTAGGTGGCTCAGTGGGTAGAGCACCAGCACTGAAGTCAGGAGGACCTGAGTTCAAATCTGACCTCATACATTTAACACTTTCTAGCTGTGTGACCTTGGGCAAAACACTTACCCCCAATTGCCTCAGCAAAAACACAAACAAAAAACAAAGAGGAACTGGAAGATCAGTAAAGTCTTTTCCATCTCTGAAATTCTTCGATAAGAGCTAACTCTTATGTAACAATTTAAGGTGTGCAAAGTGCTTTAAAAATATCATCTTATTTGATCCTCACAACCTCCCTGGAGGCAGGTGCTGTTATCACCATTTTATTTTATTTTAATTTTTTGCTTTTTGCTGAGCCTATTGGGGTTAAGTGACTTGCCCTGGGTCACACATTTAGGAATGTTAAGTGTCTGAGAACAGATTTGAACTTGGTCCTCCTGACTTCAGACTGGTGGCCCTATTCACTACACCACCTAGCTACCCCTATTATCACCATTTTTGAGGAGGTCAAAAGCTACAAAGTATCTGACCTGCACCCAAAGCTTATTTTGCTACCTAACAAGATCACCCACCAAATCAAGCTGCTTGTCAGCACCATCATTCAAAATAAAACATGTTCTGAAACAAGTTATTTTGTAAGGAATCATCCAATGGACACCAAAGCAAGAAAGAAAGGCCATTGGGAGGAAAGTATATAGAAATGCTATCATTACTTTTAGAAAGTAACTGCTGATAAAGGGGGAGAAGTTGGGCCTCTGGAGCACTAGGGAAAGGAAAACAAAGGCTGATCTGTGTGCACTTGGGGTGATAAACTTGGCTCAAGGGATTTGGTGACAATGTTTTTAAAGAAAACTCTTCCTTCTGAGGCCATGTTCTAAGCCCTACCAACCTGAGCAGGACTGTTCCTTACCTCTTGCTGGGAAGGCACTGGGACGTGAGCAATAAATTTCTGCTGCCCTTCTTCTCCTTCTTTCTCCTTGGCACTCTCCTCATCAGACTAGAAAATGGAAAAGGGACTTCTTACCACTCCAAAAAATTTGTTTCAAATCTGTTAACTCCCACACAACTACTTCAAAGTTACACACAGTACTGATTAACTCCAATTATCATCCCATCTTACAAGTATGAAACCGGCCAGAAAATTGACATCTCTGTTTTTCAAATACTGAGCCTAGAACTCAAGAAGCCTGAGCTTGCTCGCAGTCAGGATCCCTATCTCTTGATTCGGTCTGCTGTCTAGCAAGGGAACTATATTTCAGTTTTTCTGGGCCTTCTGCTGCTTCCCACTTTCCTCATATCAAATCAGCCAGTAGGAAAAGGAATAAATGAGTTTGAGTCAGAGCAGAGATTGGTTTTTTCTGGCACTTACTGAATAGTCTACTGATTCCTACCATTGTTCAATTTAGGTCTCTTTACCTTCAGTTTCTAACATATTGTATCCATCCTGCCTATTACAAGTATAATATTACCAAAAGGCTTTATATGATCTCACTGCCCAGTGTTTGGAGAGTTTACTATTACTATGGGCTGGGCTTCAGTTTCCCATCTATAAAATGAGAGAGATGGCCTGATTTCCAAAGTTTTCCAATTTAAAATTCTGACTCACATCAACATCTTTGGTGATGGGCTGAGCTTGATTTAATGAAAAGGCTTCATGTTTGTATAGGTTCCAAATGTTTTCATGCAAAGGAAAAAAATGTATAGTTCTTCTACAACCAACGATAGTGACCCCAAGGGGACCAAATATTAACTGAAAGTGACCAGCTGCTCCCCTAGCCATGATTACCTCATCATCATTTACGGCATAGATATTGATTTCTTCCTCCTCCTCTTCTTTGTCACCTCGTGCAAGCCGTGCCTCTCTCTCAGCTTTCCACTTTTCTACTGCTTCTGCTATGACTGATTTGACACAGGAAGAACAAGTGTTATTCATTCCCCCTTCCAATCAAAATTTATTCAAAATCAAAAGAATGCCCTTCTCCAGTTGTGCTACTGAGTGGAGGGAAAGAAAAGTGTATGAATGACTTCCTGAGCTGATGCCGACTTTTGTTCTGAACTTCTACAAAAACATCACAAAGCAATTCCATTCAAGATGCTCTATCTAGTTCAATGATTCATTCAGTAACTATTAACTTGCTTATGGGGAAACAGTCATGAACAAGTGTATAAGAAGGCACCTATCACTAAGTGAACTGGCATTTTTTTCATGACCACTACTTACCTATGATGCATGCATTACTACAGACCTTGAATATTTGCTGAATGAATGCAGACCTCTGTTTCTGTGACAATTCAAATGTTTATGTTCCTAAGATAAACATTTTAAGATATGCTTAAGTTCACCTTTTTCTTGATTTGCCCTTTTATATAACCAACTGACATATAAACAGGTCTGGAAGCTATGCAATTGATTGCCTTTTTGTACTCTCAAAATAATCAGGTGTAGAACGAAAAAAGGGGCAGTCACCACAAAGCTCAATTTCCTCTTCCCTTATCTCATTATAGGATCAAATTTTTTAGAGCAATAAAGGAAGATCATCCAGCTTTTTCATTTTACATTTTATAGATGGCCAAAATGAAGCCTAGAGATATTTGGTGGTTTGTTCAAGATTGAATATGGGATGCAAACCTAGACCCCTTTGATTCCTAATCCAAGGCTGCCAAATGCATTTGGCAAAAATTACCAAATGTACTGAAGAGGTAGGTTCCAATAGGCACAAAAAAAGGAGATCTAAGCACTAGTGGGTCACCCCAGGTATCAGGGAACAGAAAAAGTAGCCTGGGTGCCAGAAAGGGAGAAGTATTTGAAACAAGTAGTGGACATGGGGAAGAGATACAGCTCTGAAGGACCCAAGCACACTGATTATTTTAGTGGCCAAGCCTCGCTCCATAAACCCATGATGAGCCATGCTCCCCACCTTTTTACGCAGAGGCAAAAGAAGCCTGGCCAACAAGAAACCATTCCGCCCTCACCCTGACCCTCACATGCCATGTGGCAGTTAGAGCCCCTGTCTGTCCTTGGTCTCTTCCTTAGATCTCCTCCAGTTCTAGTCTGCATGAGTCTGTGATTTAAGATTTGCTTAAAAACAATCAGGATGAACAAAGATCACTGTCAAGGGATCAACAATCATAATTTATGTTTAGTCTTGTAACAAGTGCTAGGTGGGTAAAGCAGTAAGCAGAACAAGCTGGGGAAGGACCCCCCCTCCCCATAGCCAGAACATCCAGGTGTTAACATCAAATGTAAAATGGGGAAGGGGGCTAAAAAAAAGCGATAGAGACACAAGAATAACAAACAAATGACATTCAAATAAAGAACCAATTTCAAGAAAAGATGCAAGCACAGGAAGGAATAGGTCAACACACAAAGAAATTTGCCAAAAACTCATGAGTAACTTGTTACATGAGGAAATCAGTGAAGTAACTGAACTGAGGGCAAAGCCACCATAAGAAACATGAGCAGGGAGCACAGCTGAAAGTGGAATCCTGACCTAAGGTGGCAGTTCAGATAAGCAGTGACCATTCAATGGAGATTTTCACTACAGCTTCTTAAGAATCTCCAATCCTAAATGTATTTTAAGCTTACCAACCACTTTGTTGGATGTAACTACTACAAACCCCCAGAGCTCTGGCTGATCAGTGTGGGGGGAAATTCTCTAAAAAGATGATGGGCTCAAATTCCCTTCATTCTCACCTTCTATGAAAGGTTTCACCTGTATGTCAGGGAATCAGACTTGAGCCAGTTAAGACCTAGAGTCAGTCAACTATCCCTGATGGAAGCGGTGTGATTGAGCAAAGTATCTAATTTTTCTCTGAATGTCACTTCCTTCATTTAAAGAATGAGGATGATAGCTTACAGGACTTGTATTTTTTTTAAATAATATATCTAAATTTAAATAATACAAATACTTAAATAACACAAAAATTTAGATAATAAAATACTTTTTTAAATAGTATTTTATTTTTCCAAATACATGCAAAGATAGTTTTCAACATTCACCTTTGCAAAACCTTGTCTTCCAAATTTTTCTTTCCTCCTCCCATCCCAAAATAGCAAGCAATCTGATATAAATTAAGCATGAGCAATTCTTCTAAATATATTTCCATATTCATATGCTGTGCAAAAAAAAAAAAAAAAATCAGATCAAAAGGGTAAAAAACAGGAAAAAGGATAAAACCCAAGCAAATTTCCATCACAAGTCTATTGGAATTATCTTGAATCACCTTTCTGCTGAAGAGAGCCAAGGATTTGTAGTAAAAACCAGATTAAATGAAGTAATATCTATGAAGTGCTTAGCAGAAAACCTGGCATATAGTAGGTACTTAATAAATGCTTATTCCAAAAGAAATGATGAAGTCTGAATGCAAATTGAAGCCTACTTTTACAACTTTATTTTTATGTCTTTCGATCTGTATTTTCTTTGGCAATCCAACCACATATGTAATCTATATAAAATTGCTTGCCTTCTCAAGGAGAAGAGGAGAGAAAGAAAAAGGGATAGAATATGAAACTCAAAATCTAACAAAAAAAGACTTATTAAAATGATTGTTTACACATAATTCTAAATATCTGTTTGTGCAATTGAGGGGAAAAAAATGTTTATTTCCTTTCCCTGACATGTTTTACAAATTTTAAAAAACTATTATCACTATCAGTTATTAATATTATAGTCAGCTATTATTAGAATTATAATCACTGGAGGCATCCATGGACTAATATGATTTTTTTTTTTTTTTGAAGCTGGGGTTAAGTGACTTGCCCAGGGTCACACAGCTAGGAACTGTTAAGTGTCTGAGACCAGACTAATATGATTTTAATAATCAATTCTAAAGTGTCATATAAATGGCAGTAAATATTAATATTTTTACAAGAAAATTTTTTTGAAAATTTTGTTACAAATAAATATTTTACAACATGTTTCCATTTAAAATAGAAACTCAGAGGCTATTTAACTGGGGAAGGGAAAAGCACAATAAGTTGTGGTGTATGAGTGTGATGGAACATTACATTATCATGTTATAAAAATGGTGAGAGGGATGGTTTCAGAAAAATTTGGGAAGACCTATATAAACTGATGCAAAGCTGAATCAGATGCAAAGCAGAAAGTAGAGATTCTGATCAAGACAATGATCCAAGACAATTCCAAAGAATCCATGATGAAAACTATCCATCTGCAGAAAACTAATCAGCACTGAATGTAGATTAAAACAGACTTTTTTCATTTATTTTACTTTTCTTATTTTGGGTGATTTAATTTTACAACTTAGCTATATGGAAATGTATTTCATATATCTTCACCTGTATATCTGACACCATACTGCTTACCTTCTCAATGGTTGGGGAGGAGGCTGGAGTGAGAAAATGGAACTCAAAATTTGTTAAAAATATTAATGTTAAAATAAAGCATTAAAAAAAGGAATAGAAAGAAGGATGCTGTTCAAATGCTATCTATATATTTACCTTTCTTTTCATGCTCTTGCTCTAAAGGTTCCAAAATGCCATCATCTTCATCTCGGTAACCATAGTATTCAGCATCAATAGCCTTCATGAGCTCAGCTCGGGTCTTCCTGGGAGGAGGAAGGGCTAAAAGAACCAATAGCCACGAAGTCACCTTGTTATGTACAAATAAAACTTTTAACTGGTAAGAAATATCAATATTTTGTTAATCCTAAATTTCTAGAATGTAATGTTACATAAACTTCATCTTACAGTCTCTGCCTTTTTAATTGATCCTTACATAAATTCAGATACATTTGGATGGATGCTACCTATTACAATTCGAGAAATAGCAGGCACTTAATCCATGCCTAACTGATTTTGTATTTCTGTTTAATCAAAGAAGATAAACGTAGAATGTGGTAGAAATCTCAAAATATGATGACATGATGGTATACTTAGAGAACCCCAAAGACTCTGCTAAAAAGCTACTAGAAATAATTCAAAATTTCAGCAAAGTGGCAGGATACAAAATAAATCCACATAAATCCTCGGCATTTTTATATATCACTAACAAAATGCAACAGCAAGAGATACAAAGAGAAATTCCATTCCAAACAAATGTTGAGAGTATAAAATATTTGGGAATCCATCTACCAAAGAAAAGTCAGGAATTATATGAAAAAAATTACAAAACACTTGCCACAAAAATAAAATCAGATTTAAATAATTGGAAAGACATTCAGTGCTCTTGGATAGGCCGAGCGAATATAATAAAGATGACAATACTCCCCAAACTAATCTATTTATTTAGTGCTATACCAATCAGACTCCCAAGAAACTATTTTAATGACCTAGAAAAAATAACAACAAAATTCATATGGAAGAATAAAAGGTCAAGAATTGCAAGGGAACTAATGAAAAAAAACTCAGAGGAAGGTGGTCTAAGTGTACCTGATCTAAAGCTATATTATATAGCAGCAGTCACCAAAACCATTTGGTATTGGCTAAGAAATAGACCGGTAGATCAGTGGAACAGATTAGATACAAAGGACAAAAAAGGGTACATCTATAGCAATCTAATCTTTGACAAACCCAAAGATTCCAACATTAGGGATAAAAATTCATTATTCGGAAAAAACTGTTGGGAAAACTGGAAATTAGTATGGCAGAAATTAGATATGGATCCACACTTAACACCATATACCAAGATAAGATCAAAATGGGTCCATGATTTAGGCATAAAGAGGGAGATAATAAATAGATTAGAGGAACAGAGGATAATCTACCTCTCAGACTTGTGGAGGAGGAAGGAATTTATGACCAGAGGAGAACTAGAGATCATTATTGATCACAAAATAGAAGATTTTGATTACATCAAACTAAAAAGTTTCTGTACAAATAATACTAATGCAAACAAGATTAGAAGGGAAGTAACAAATTGGGAAAATATTTTTAAAAACAAAGGTTCTGACAAAGGTCTCATTTCCAAAATATATAGAGAACTGACCCTAATTTATAAGAAACCGAACCATTCTCCAATTGATAAATGGTCAAAGGATATGAACAGACAATTCTCAGAGGAAGAAATTGAAACTATATCCACTCACATGAAAGAGTGTTCCAAATCACTACTGATCAGAGAAATGCAAATTAAGACCACTCTGAGATACCACTACACACCTGTCAGATTGGCTAAGATGACAGGAACAAATAATGACAAATGTTGGAGGGGATGTGGGGAAATTGGGACACTAATACATTGCTGGTGGAGTTGTGAAAGAATCCAGCCATTCTGGAGAGCAATCTGGAATTATGCCCAAAAAGTTATCAAACTGTGCATACCCTTTGACCCAGCAGTACTACTACTGGGATTATATCCCAAAGAAATACTAAAGAGCGGAAAGAGACATATATGTGCCAAAATGTTTGTGGCAGCTCTTTTTGTTGTAGCTAGAAACTGGAGGATGAATGGATGTCCATCAGTTGGAGAATGGTTGGGTAAATTGTGGTATATGAAGGTTATGGAATATTATTGCTCGGTAAGAAATGACCAGCAGGAGGAATATAGAGAGGCCTGGAGAGACTTAAATCAACTGATGCTGAGTGAAATGAGCAGAACCAGAAGATCACTGTACACTTCAACAACGATACTGTATGAGGATGTATTCTGATAGAAGTGGAAATCTTCAACATAAAGAAGATCCAACTCACTTCCAGTGGATCAATGATGGACAGAGGTAGCTGCACCCAGAGAAGAAACACTGGGAGGGGAATGAAAATTGTTAGCACTAATATCTGTCTGCCCAGGTTGCATGTACCTTCGGAATCTAATGTTTATTGTGCAACAAGAAAGTGATATTCGCACACATGTATTGTACCTAGACTATATTGTAACACATGTAAAATGTATGGTATTGCCTGTCGTCGGGGGGAGGGAATAGAGGGAGGGGGGGTAAATTGGAAAAATGAATACAAGGGATAATATTATAAAATATATATATATATATATATAATAAAAAAAAAAAAAAATGGTAAATTAAAAAAAAAAAAAAAAAAAAAAAAAAAAAAGAAACCGAACCATTCTCCAATTGATAAATGGTCAAAGGATATGAACAGACAATTCTCAGAGGAAGAAATTGAAACTATATCCACTCACATGAAAGAGTGTTCCAAATCACTACTGATCAGAGAAATGCAAATTAAGACCACTCTGAGATACCACTACACACCTGTCAGATTGGCTAAGATGACAGGAACAAATAATGACAAATGTTGGAGGGGATGTGGGGAAATTGGGACACTAATACATTGCTGGTGGAGTTGTGAAAGAATCCAGCCATTCTGGAGAGCAATCTGGAATTATGCCCAAAAAGTTATCAAACTGTGCATACCCTTTGACCCAGCAGTACTACTACTGGGATTATATCCCAAAGAAATACTAAAGAGCGGAAAGAGACATATATGTGCCAAAATGTTTGTGGCAGCTCTTTTTGTTGTAGCTAGAAACTGGAAGATGAATGGATGTCCATCAGTTGGAGAATGGTTGGGTAAATTGTGGTATATGAAAGTTATGGAATATTATTGCTCGGTAAGAAATGACCAGCAGGAGGAATACAGAGAGGCCTGGAGAGACTTAAATCAACTGATGCTGAGTGAAATGAGCAGAACCAGAAGATCACTGTATACTTCAACAACAATACTGTATGAGGATGTATTCTGATGGAAGTGGAAATCTTCAACATAAAGAAGATCCAACTCACTTCCAGATGATCAATGATGGACAGAGGTAGATACACCCAGAGAAGAAACACTGGGAGGGGAATGTAAATTGTTAGCACTACAATCTGTCTGCCCAGGTTGCATGTACCTTCGGATTCTAATGTTTATTGTGCAACAAGAAAATGATATTCACACACATGTATTGTACTTAGACTATATTGTAACACATGTAAAATGTATGGTATTGCCTGTCGTCGGGGGGAGGGAATAGAGGGAGGGGGGGTAATTTGGAAAAATGAATACAAGGGATAATATTATAAAATATATATATATATATAATAAAAAAAAAAAAAGAAATCTCAAAATATGACAAGTCCTTTAATCTTTCTGGTATGAAGTTTTCTTGTGTGATACATGAAAATTTGAGTCAGATAATATTTAAGTTCCTTTCCAAATTTTAATCCTATGATTCCATATTACTATATAGTACTCAAGTATTTACCAACAAACTAAGATTCACCACCACATTTTTCCTGACGTACCTGGCTTCTACAACAGCTTAATAAACATGCCAGCCCTCAAGTGTTCCTCTACTACTTAAGAACTGCAAAGAAGAAAAGCCATGTTATCCCAAAAAAGTTCCCCAAAGCCATGCCAGTGAAGTGTATATTCAGACCACTTTACTTCCCCCCTTTCCCCCCTTCCCCCTGCCAAGGATGGGGTTAAGTGACTTGCCCAGGGTCACACAGCTAGGAAGTGTTAAGTGCCTGAGACTAGATTTGAACTCGGGTTCTCCTGAATTCAAGGCTGGTGCTCTATCCACTGCACCACCTAGCTGCCCCCTATTCAGACCACTTTAACAAAGCTAAAAAGACAAATCTCAATCTCTTTCTCTCTCTCCCCTCTCTCTTTCCTTCCTTCTCTATCTTCAATATTTTTTAAAATCAGAATTCATTAGTTCTTTATTAGGTTATTGATAGCATTTTACTTTGTGAGTTCTTATGTTGGATCATTGTGTTGCTGAGAAGAGCTGAGTCAATCACATTTGGTCATCACACAATGTTGCTGATACTCTGTACAGTGTTTTCCAGATTCTGCCCATTTCATTTTGCATGAGTTTGTATAAGACTTTTCTTTTTTTTTCAATTAAAGCTTTTTATTTACAAAGCATATGCATGGGTAATTTTTCCAACATTGACCCTTGCAAAACTTCAATACTCTTTCACAAAAAAAAATTCAAACATATAAAAGAGAAATTTAGGAAATGAGTAAGCACATGATTTATAAAATTATAGCATTTTAAAGTCAGAATGGATTATGAGGTGAAAGACTTTGACTCCATTATTTTTCAGATGAAGAAACTGGGTACTCAGAGAGATGGAGTGACATCCTCAAAGTCACAGGTGAATGAGCCAAGTCTTAGGGCCTTTAAGCTTAAGCAAGACCCCAGGTCTGCCTCCCAAGTTCTTCCCATTACATCAGACTGCCTTTTCAATTCATATGAAAAGAACAACTCTCTGTATTAAGACTTACATATGCTTTTTTCCCTTTGTTTTGTTTTTAAAATCACATTATTGTGCAAACTGAAGTACAAAATAAAGGAGTTAGATACATAATATGCTGAGAAGTTAAAAGAAGCTCAGACACTATCCTAAGTCCTATACTCAAACTAAAGAATCCTAAATATCCAAACTCGAGTTATCAATGAAATTGTACAAAGTATGTATGAAGCTACTTACGTTCTTTTTCAAAAAGCTCTCTGACACCCGGTAGATCTTTAGCTGCTCCAAAATATTTGTAACCTCGATTTCCTGGAACCTCTTTTCCTTCATGGTCTAACATTTTAGGGCCAACTTTCTTATATTAAAAGAAAAAAGAAAAAGAAAGAAAAAAAAGGTCTTATTTTAAAAAGTTCTTCTCAAAGAAGGTTCTTTTGTCTTAATATTGATGAAGTTTTCAGAGAGATCATAACAGATAAACTTATATGCTGACATGGCAAGGTAACAGGACATTCACCAAAATTCATAAACTGCAAGTTTGGGGTCAAAAACCGTTTCTATTTTTGTCTTCGTAACTTAAGTACCCAACATGAAACCTGTCACATCAAAAGTGATTAAGACATGTTAAGGTACCAGGCCGCTAAAAACAGTTGTGTGATAATATTTATATACTACTATTTAAAACTATTTACAGGGCCAGAGCAAATTTTTTTCTACCTACTCTCACTCTTTCCTTTTTTTTTTTGGATGAAGCAGAGTCACACAGTAATAAATGCCAAATATTTGAATTCAGGTTCTCCTGATTCCAGAGCTAGTGCTCTAACCATGAAAAATCTAGCTAACTCTGTACCTACTCAAGATAATGAATAGCTGATTTTTCAAAAAACTCCATTTATTCAAGAAGTGAAAAATTGTGAAATGGTAAAATACTATTTATTCCTTTTATCCCTATAAATTACCCTGGAACAAAATAACTACAGATGAGGTTGTAGGAAGAGAAAGCTGAAAAGACATCATAAGCCATTTGAGAAGGAAATCCTAGGGAAACATGGAGAGTGATGCAAGTTTAAACTGAAGAGGGAAAGTGAAAAAAATTTTATAGGAGTCCAATATCTAGGCCAAAGTCAAAGACAAATTAAAGAACTACAAAAGGATAAAGGAGGATAAAATATTACATAGTGAAGCTTGTGTATAAGGAGAAGCTAGTTGATAAAGGACAGGCCACGTACATCAGAAATGGTAAGCATTAGAATTACAAAACTAAGTGACAAAGTGCCCTGGTGAGGGAGCAAATCGGTTGCAAACAGTTTTGCCTTTAAAAAATAATAATGGGCTGTAAAAACTTCTAAGCAGGCATTCAGATATAAGATATAAGCACAAGAGGTAATTTTAAGAATTGAAGCTGAAGATCTTAACATGCAAAATCTGCAGCATTTCCACTTTTGTCCAGCTGTGTGACCCTTTGGGATTGTGAGTGTGGCCTCATCTACATCCCAGAAAAAGTAAAGGGTTAAGAAAAATGCTCTTCTACCTCTAGACTGCTAGGCAGGGTAAGGATTTCTAAAGGAAACAGAATCAATGCCTTAATGGAGAAAAAAAGAGTTCTGAGGTGAAATCTGATCAAAGACAAGATAGGGAATGAGAGGACAGTTTTCATAAAGAGGAAAGAGCTGGATATTCCAGAGAGAAAACTAGCAGCTTGTCCTTTTAAGAATGCTACAACAAAGCCAGCACTACCAGGTGAGACAGCATCCACTGGGAACAAGAAAAAGACAAGAGTAGTAGTAATTTGTGATAATCCCCTATTCAAAGGGGTTTTTGTCCAGCAGCTAACAACAATAAAAGTTTGTTATATTTCTGGGACATGTATCCAAGACATACTAATGAGACTTCCCAGATTTATCAAAACAGATGACAACTATTGAATCCTGGTGATTGACATTGGTACAAAGGACCTTGAATTCAGAAGGAACTTTAAAAGTATTAAGTTTTGAAAAAGAAACCAAAGGACATAGATTGTTTTTTTCCTGAATTTTACCTACTGAAAGCAAGGTATATAGAAGAAAAAAAAAATTAAGTTGGAATGTGAATAGACGTGGCTTAGTTGGCATTATCCAAAAATCAGATATAGTGTTATCACTGCTATAAGACAGAACTGACAAATCCGTGGTAATGCTAGTGAGAATGTATTTGCTAAGTGTTTTACAATCTAATCAAAGGAGCTTTAATTTAAAAGTATGGTGGAGGGAGAACATCATCTTTGTAAAGTACCCAAGTTAGACATTATAAGGACTAACTAAAAAGGAATAACACCTAAGATTCAACAAAGTCATGGGAGACAAATTACAAGAAGTCAGTAATAAAAGCCCATAGCCTCCTAAGTATATACTCAAATTTTCAAAGCTTAGACAACAAATAAGATGAACTTGAGGACCCAATACAAAGTGGGCATATTTGATACTTTAAGTATAAATGAGACTTGGTGGAGAAGAAGGGGAAGAATTGAAATCCATGACTGGTCTATGGCTTTGGATGGGTAAAAAATTAACAGGGAACTGGTGCTTAAGATCAGTTAAGGGATAGTTATAAGAGAATGCCCAACTGCCTTTGATGAATTCAAATAATCCATGCTTTCTGATCCTCAAACCTGGGGGCTGATTTATGATTGCTAAATGATCATGGAAAACAGAAGTATCATTAAAGCTGGAGATTTCTTATAAATGAAAAAAGAATATTATTCTGCAAAGAACATTCTATAAACTCAATGAATTTGATTTTGATTCCTGAGAAAATTCTACAATGGACCACTGAAGGCCTAGTTGGTAAATATTTATCTACAAAGGGAGGCTGTGATTACAAAGAGAGAGGAAAGGTTTATCAAAAACAGGTCAGATCAGACTAACCTCATTTCCTTTTTTTGACAGGATTACTACTAAGCCAGAAGATGAAGAGAATCCCATGGATATAAATTTACCTACAATTTACCATAATTTTTGATACCAAATAATATTCTCATGGAGAAGAAGATAGAGAGAAAGGCAAAAGATTTATTAGAAATAAAGAGAAAAACTCTGAGATATCACTACATACCTCTCAGATTCCTAAGACAGGAAAAGATAATGAAGAACGTTGAAGGGGATGTGGGAAAACTAGGACACTGATTGGTGGAAATCTATAGTGGAATACCCCAAGATCTATGCTTGGTCTTGTGCCAAAGATTCAGACAAAGTAATAGATGATTTGTTTGCCAAATTTGCAGACGACACAAAGCTAGCCAATACTGAATGGCAGTGAGCACCCAAAATCTTGAGAAATTTTAACACTGGATTGAATCGAGTAAGATAAAATTCAAGAGGGACAAATATAAAGTTACTTGGATACAAAAAAAAAAAAAATAATAAGAAGAAACAGGAGGCATGGATAGTCAGCAGATACTATGAAAAAGATCTGGGGAGTTTAATGGACTGCAAACTCAACAAATCAGTAATTTCATACAGCTGATTTATCCTTTATAAGGCATTATAAGAAGTATGACTTTCAGCAACAAGGAGGTGATAGACTCACTACTTAATGAGGTCTCATCTTAAATACCATGTATAGTTATGGGTTCCATAGTTTAAAGAGGACACTGACAAGTTAGAAATGTAACGAGGAGGACAATCAGAGTCCTTGAGTTTGTCATATAAGGATTGGCAGAAGGAACTAGATATTGACTACTCTGTTGTAGTTATTATGTGCATTGTTTTCCTGACATTGCTTGCTTTTACTTCAACACTTTAAAGCAACAATACTGATTCATTCACCCAACATGTCTACAGCTGCTTCCTTTAGATCGATGAACTCAGGTCCAAATTTAAGTCCTCTTGGCCCTTTGGGAGAGGGTCTAGACCCTCAAAACACTGAGCTTGGTAAATATCTTGATGAAACATGGAAGTCCATTATTTTTTAATGAACTGAATGAATTTCAAGTTTTGAATGGAGACTTTTAAGAAAATATTACATTGAAAGGGGAGTATATGCGACAATTTAAAAAGTTATTCTTTTCACCCTTTTAGTGAATTTCTTTATCCAAGAAATGCTTTTTCAACAAATTTCATTAAAGTTTCATTTAACTTACTCCGTAATCAGGACCTCCCAGCTCCTTTATCCGAACCTCCCAGTGTCCTTTCTCTCTTAGCAGTTTATTAATTTCATCATTCAGATCTCGAATTCTGAATTCGCCTAAACCAGCTGAAAATGAAAACATTAAGAATTTTAGTTCTATTTTAATTTTTTTATAAAAAGTTTCCCCCATTTAGGTCTTATTGAGAAGGAAAGAATACCTCTTATCTCAAACAATCTCAAGAACTTTTCCAACGGCAGCTGGGTGGCGCAGTGGATAGAGCACCAGCCTTGAATTCAGGAGGACCCGAGTTCAAATCTGATCTCAGACACTTAACACTTCCTAGTTGTGTGACCCTGGACAAGTCACTTAACCCCAGCCTGGGGGGGAGGGGGGAGGGAGGGGGGAGGGAGGAGGGGGGGGAAAACCTTTTCCTAATGTTGTCTCATCTTTAGTTCTATGAATTATCAGAATTAAGTCACTACAGTGACTAGGGAATCTCCCAAAGAAAGAAATGTGTATAAAGCACACTGCTGCTCCCTTGACAAGTAGGGAAAGGTGATTCATTTTCAAGAAACCTTACAGAGAATTAATATCTATGCTGTCCCTAAAGTTAGAGCCATTAGCAGATCAGTTCTATGGAAGATCCTATTACATTATAATGTCCTCTCTACCATAATGCAACTTCCTGAAATTTCACCATAAAAAATGTATGGCTTTCTGTTCTTTTCTAACATTTTGGTACAGCAAAGGAGGGTAACACACTGAATCACCCTTGGTGGGACTGATCCAGTTTCTAGCAGTAAGTACATGAATAAAGGAGAGGCTCTTACTTTGCTGTGATCCTAGTTATTAAGACACTATGAGCTGGAGTTGCAAGAAACATTTAGCAAGCAATGAAAAGACAACAGTCATTCCTCCACGAGCAAACATCTCCTCTGCTAACAAAATTCAATTAGGAGGAAATTTGTACATTGATTTGAAAAGGTTAATAAAACTACCTTCTCTAATACTTAAGAAACATGAAAACACAACGTTATATCATTAATTCCATTAAACAGGTTAAATAGGAAACACCTAAACCTACAAGATGAGAAACATTCTAGTAATCAAGTGATTCTATTTTTCAAAACAATCAATAAGTTCATATAAGACACAAGGATATTCTGTTGGCAATTTGGCAATATTGGGTATCTCCTATAATACAAAATGAATTTGATTCAAACTGAGTTTGCTTTTCTTTGTGACGCCAGCATTTACCCCACGCTCCACATAAAGATTGTTGAATGCTTACTGACTGATCCTCCTCTCTGAACCAAAGAAGATACATATTCCTCAGCTGAATTGTTCCCACTATCTTTTCTCATAACCTCTACTCTGGATTTGTTCACCTATTTATTTAAATCCCAGTGTTTCCACAACCTGAGCCCAATTGTGAGGAATGGTGAATAAAACCCATTAACTTATACTTAAAGAGTCACATCTTATCCCTCCCTATAATGCAAGCTCTCTGAAGGTAGGCACTATTTTGTTTTTCATCTTTGCTGAATTAAGAATAAAATCTTGCTTACCATTTTGAATTTGTGCCACTTTTTTTGAAATCTCCCCAATAATCTGCAACAAACAAAATATTTTTGCATAGTTTTGAATCTTTCTGGAAAAAATGTGTTGATTTTTAAAAAATGATTATTCAAGAAGCCAAAAATAACTTAGACGATGACAAACAGTTCTGGATACTACTAGGAAAGATAACTTTATATGGATAACAGAAGACTTTATAAAAAAAAAAAAAAAAAAAAAAAAAAAAGCTTTTGCTAAATGTATCTTTAAGTTTTCATAAAGATTGAGGAAATTAATTAAATAACTTTCCCTCAAATTGGAAAATGCAGGCTTTCCTTCAAATTGTGACAATTTTTGGATCACTTTTTGCAATGGCTAAATTATGATTTTTTTAAAAAACACTACCTAGAATGGAAAAATCAAGAATAATGAAATATAAATAATACTTTCAGGACTTCATTGGTATGGATATGCATCCTTTCAGTAAGACATATTTCTATCTCTCAGTGCCTTAGTCTAGCAGATGATTTTCATGACTTACTACGATCTATAGATTAGATTAGATAGATAGACAGACAGACAAGTAAATAAATAAACCATCCAGCTGGTAAGTCAGCCTTCTACTGATGAGTTTCCTTTAAATTCATTTGGGTTAGTTAATGAACAACAGATAGAGTTTGCTACTGGGCCAATGTGCAGTGCTTCCAGGTTATGAGGACCAGTCAAAATGTGTGTTCCAGAAGACACAACCTTTTAGAACTCAGGATCACTTCAACATTATAGGACAACATTGGAGTAAGTAGAGGAAAATAGTGAAAAGAACAGCATGTAAGACCACAAAGCTGAATAAAACCAAAAGTTTCTCATCAACTTTTCTAGGTCTTGGTTTCCTCATCTGTAAAATAAGGGGCACTTTCCTTTTCCCATAGGTAATGAAACTTATGAGGGGTGGCAATATCATATGCCACTAAAATGATATCATTGAGATACTACATTGGTTTTACTAGCACATACCATGACCTCCACATTCTTTTTTGGTAGAACTACTAACTGCTGAAATACATGACAAATATTCTTCTATACCAAACATACCTGTCGTCGCCATTTCTCAGCTTTAGGTAGCTCATTACATTCAGAGGCAAGAAAAGGTCTTCGTTCCTGAATGAAAGGAAAATATGGATGTTGATGTTGCATTTTTTTTCCTAAACTGACATGATCTTATACATTATTGTATAATATACAATACATTATTGTATATATACAATAGTGTATGAGGATGTATTCTGATGGAAGTGGAAATTTTTGACAAAGAGAAGATCTAATTCAGTTCCAATTGATCAATGATGGACAGAATCAGCTACACCCAGAGAAGGAACACTGGGAAATGAGTGTAAACTGTTTGCATTTTTTCTTACCAGGTTATTTTTACCTTCTGAATTCAATTCTTCTTGTGCAATAAGAGAACTGTACGATTCTGCACCCATATATTGTATTAGGATATACTATGACATATTTAACATGTATAAGACTGCCTGCCATCTTAAGGGAGGGGGTGGAAGGAAGGGAAAAGTCAGAACAAAAGTGAGTGCAAGGGATAATGTCGTAAAAAATTACCCATGCATGTGTTCTGTCAATAAAAAGTTATAATAAAAAAAACCCTCACATGATCTAAATAATTGGCTACAGTTGTGGGAGCCTCCACCTTTGATAACCCCAAATCTACTTCTGAATTAAAGCAAAAGTTCTCTGTCCTCAACTTGCCTTACTGACTTTATTTCAGATACATCTGCCTTAGGTACGTTGGCTTATGTTTCTGAGCCTTTTCTCTTTCCTTTACCCAATGTCCCACTAGCCATCACTGAAGGAAGGAGGGATGTCTGGGGATTTCTTTTAAAATATATTTTGGTTGAAGCCACCATGGGTGCATCAGAGACAGAATGGATCTCATTTTTTATGTCACAGATGGTATCAGTAACTGGAATTCAAATACGAGGACTCATAGGATCTTCAAATATTATGAATATACTAGAGACCACATGGAATTCTGGGGCAGTGAATGTCTAACATGTACCAAGAGCGAAGACACACAGAAATCTATCTGTAAGACATTCGAATTCAATAAATAAAAATAACGGAAACCAACCTTAACTTTCCCTTCTTCAAGTTGAGCTTGGCGAAATCTCGCTAAGGCCGTCCTAAAATTGGAAGAGGAAATTCCGTGAGCTGACTTCCAAAGATTTCCCTTTAAGCTAACCAAGTGTGAGTCAAATGGATAACCTAACTAATTTTTGGACAACCATCTGTAGTGATACTAGTATCTTTATTTTAAGGGTCACAAGCTACACAACTAAGAGTTACTATAAGGAACAGGCGAACTACGTAGCCGTTGCTGGTTTATATCTTTCTATTTTTAATAATACGAATAACCTTGAATAACTTCATCTTGAATAGATCCCCACGCTTTCATTCTCTCTAAATGCTTTCTGCTGAAAATGAAAGGCACCACTCCTCCCGATGGGTTCTGCTGGCTGTGTACCAAGCATTAAATGGTGATGCAAAGGAAATGCTGGTGAATTTGGGAGTGATGGGAGATTTTTCTAAAGTGTGCTTCCATGGCTAGCTTATCTGTTTATAAAGACATTGATTCTCAAAGCTCTCATAATTTAAAGTCTCAGAAGGATATTTCAACTTAGAAAAAAGTTGGTACTTACATGGCCTTTTCTGCATTTCGAGCCTATGGAAAGAAGAAAAATTGTCCATATTTATTTAGTACATTGCTTAGTTGAGGGCAGCTTCACATACTACGAGGGTGCACAAATACAAACAGAAACAGGGCCCCTTAAACTCGTGAATCAAAACGGTAAGGGAACAAATTCAGGGATGCCTCCTGGACCATCCGGACTGACCGCGGCATGGAACAATGATAAAAAGGAATCCTTTGATAACCAGAATCATTATAAAAGAGAAATAGGAGCATCGGATCCAAATAGTTTGTCACTTAACACCGTACTCTATTCCTCAAACAGAAGTTTTGCAAAGGGTAATCAAAGCACCACAGACAATGAACGTATAGAACTGCCCCGGTCCTGACAGCAGTGGAGTGGTCAAGCTTCAAGGTGCATAAAAAAAGGATGGTGGAAACTCTTATTTTAGGCAGAGGTTTGCAAACTTTCCTTGCACTAAGCCTTTAGTTAGACAGTATCAGTGTTACGGTCAATTCCATTTTACAGGTGAGCTGGGGCCAACCCAAGGCTCCGGACTATGGTCACCTCGCCCTCCGCCCAACGAGACACAATTTCACCGGCGCGGACGGGACCCGTCCGTGCCCTTTCCTCACACCTTGCCGACAATGCGGATGCCGTCGGACAGAATGCGGAGGCCGGCTCGGACCCGAGCTTGGAGAGCTGCTTTCTTCCACCTCCATGACTAACGCTGCTACCGATATTCAGCAGGTGCTGTGTAAGTGCTGAGGGACCGCTGCCTCGGTCAGTCAGTCAGTCAATCGGCATTTATTAAGCGCCTCCTTGGGCCAGGGACAGAAGGAATGCGGGACTTCAGGGAGCTTACAAGCTAGAGCTTTTCTGACGGGGACCTTCCTCACCCACTGCCTGGCTTCAAATTCTCCGGGGCCCCTCACTCACCATGGTGCCGGCGCTTGTCCCGGGGCCGCCTCGGCCCCCAGCAGTTCGACTCCGCCGGAAGTTGAGGCTCCTCCAAACCCCCGCCTCCCACCTGAGCCAAGTTAAGACAGCTATGCCCAGCTACCGGTTGACCCGGAAAAAATGAGAGGAAGAATAGGAAGTGAAAGGAGAATCAAAGTTAGGAGGGAAGATTGGACCTGAACGCCTGCGCACTGGGAGCACCCGGCGAACGAGGCCCACCACGCTTGCGCAATTCATCTGCTTTGGAGAAGAGTAGTGAAACAGAGCGTGGCTTCCGGCCTTCTTTTGCGCCTGCGCAGTAAGACGTTAGTCTTTGGGGGAGCCTGCCCCTTACGCAGCCTGGCACGTGACGTCAGAGAGGACTTGGCGGCGAGGGTTGAAGCTAGGTAAGCATCCCTTACCTCTTCTCCGATCCCCAGCCTCCTTTGTCTTTTATCCCACGGATAGAATCTCACCTTGGCCAATTAGACCAATTAGTCTATTTCGTTTAATAAACACGCATTAAAGTGTCTACTGTGTATAAGAGTCTATACTAGATTTAAAATGCTGCTCTGCCTCGCCTTCAAGGAGCGTACATTCTGGAGGCAACTAAGTACAAACACTGGCCCTGGAGTCCTCGAGACGTGGGTTCAAATCATACCTTTTTAAAAATAGCTTTACTTTCAAAAGTAGTTTTCAACATTCACCCTTGCAAAACCTTGTGCTCCAAATTTTTCTCCCCCCTTTCCCATCTTCCCCTCCCCCTGAACGGCAAGTAATCTATGTTATATATGTACAATTCTTCTATGCATATTTCCACAATTATCAGAAAAATTTCTACAAAAATCAGAAAAGGGAAAAAATTTAAAAAGCAACAACAGAGTGAGCATGCTATGTTGTGCTCCACACTCAGTTCCCACAGGCCTCTCTCGGGTGTAGATGGCTCTCCATCACAAATCCGTTGGAACTGGTCTCTGTCATCTCTTCGTTGGAAAGAGTCCCATCTATCAGTATTGGTCATTGGCAATCGTTGTTGCCTTTTATAATGATGTCTGGGTTCTACGCAGTTCACTTCATGTAAGTCTCTCCAGGCCTTTGAAACTATCCTGCTGTCAAATCACACCTTCTTACCAAGATTTACTCAATGTGTCAATTTTGCCAAGTTTAGCTTTTTGTGTCTCAAGTTTGTTCATCAGTGGCAAGTTAGGCAGCTGGACGACATGTTTGAAGTATGATCCCATAAGGACAAAAAATTCTTGAATGAAAGAACAGTGCTCCTTTTCTAGGAGTCATCTAGCAGTACTTAAACAGCTGCTCATAATTAAATGTGGACATATGTTTAGAAGAATTGCACCTTTTTGACCTATATTGGATTACTTTACTGTCCAGGGGAAGGGGGAGTGAGAAGGGAGAAAAATTTGGAACACAAGGTGTTGCAAGGATGAATGTTTAAAACTATCATTGCATCTGTTTTTAAAAATAAAAAAGCTATTATTATTTTTTAAAATAAACAGCTGATTTTTGGTAGATTACCTGGTCCCAGCTGAAAATTATGTGTTATGTATCCCACGTAGTATAGTTCTCTCCCTGCTATATAAGAATTAAAACTAGAAGGGCCTTTTTTCAGAGACCAACTTCATTTTACAGATAAGGAAACCGAGGCTCAAGTGATTTGCCCAAGGGCAGACTGGTAGCAGAGTCAAACTTTGAATTTGAGGGCTGACTCAATCCAGTGTTCCTTTCAAAGTACTGCATATAATTATAATTGAAAACAAAAAATTATTTGAGCTCAATACATAATTAATTATACATGGAAGTGGAACCAAATAGCCTAATTTGTGGTCCTCTTATGAACAAAGTATTAGGGCAAGGATACAAAAACAGTGATTGTATGTAGTAGTTGTTCCATAAGTTTCCAGATGTTGGTCAGTGATGAGACTCTAATAAGGAAATCTGGAAGTCAGAAAACACCAGTTCATATACCAGTTTTGCTATTTATTATCTATGTGACTCTTCAAGTTTTCTTATCTCTCTTCATCTGCAAATAGAAAGATTGGAATATATAGTCATTTGAATCACATAATTTCTACTTTGGAAGGAACATCCTGTACCTGAACAAGAATCCATTCTGTAGCATAGATGATGTTGCAAAGGAAAGAGTTTGGATCAACAACCCAGAAAGATGCTCTGAGATCATCACCATGAACCTTGGTGAAGAAAAATTAGTTCTTCCTGGAGGAATAAAATGTAACCTAAAAAGATATCAACACTGTTCATGGGCATCCAGGTAGCCACATTTAAATCTCAAGACTTTCCTTGAATTTATTTAATTTTAAATAAGCTGGAATCATTGTTTATAGTCAACTAGATAAAGCAAAATATTTATTGGGCAAATCAGATAAACAAAAATGAGTCAGGAAATAGCTAGCACATTTGTACCTTTTGTGCATTGTTACCATATAATAAGCTGATGATGATAATGATAAGCAGTTTAGTCCTGAGAAGGGGAAATTCCAATCCTGTGACACAGCCTTTGTAGAAATGTATAATATAAAAGTCTAAGAACGTTCATGTTGTCTTCTCTTACATCCATTTTGTGGTCTTTTCATGATGAGAAAAAGGTATTAGTAGCATGATGATAAATGTAATTTTCAGATTCGATCAGAAGCAAATTGCTATATCTTTCTATAAAGTGAAACTGAGATTGAAACATGACATTTTCCAAGTCCCATAGAAGCAATGGGGAGATTGCAAGGAAGTAGATTTCTTAGGACCATAGATTTTAGAACTGAAAATGTATTTTAGAGATCATCTAAAACCTCATTTTACAGATGAAAAGCTGAGGACCAGAAAAGTGAAATTACTTCCCCAAGAATACACAGAGTAAAAAATAGAACTTTGCTGCCCTCATTTTCAACACAGCGATCTAGCCACTAGTTTGGACCATCTTTATTTTGTGAGAATAAAATTGAGATAGCCTAATGGAAACCTCATAAATTGGAGGTAAAGTTATCACAGGGTTATTACAGAACTTAAGAGTCACCAGTCTGTATTTGAATCCTTGTTATTCAACTTATGTGAACTTTGGTTTGAGATGGTAGAACATTCAGGTGGAATTGTGAAGCAGATAGTATAAAATGGGGAACTCTTGGAAGAGGTCAGGATGGAGATAAAAGATTTGGAGTTACATTGTACAGAGAAATCAAGGGGGAAATGGCACGAATAGGGAGGGAGGAGAAAGAACTTACATTTAAGAAAAATGTATTGAACTTTTTTTTAATGTCTTAGTTACTTCTTAATAATTACTCATACCCCCACAGAACACACTTGTAACAAAGAAATAGTTGATAAAACAAGCCAATATGTTGCCCCATAACTGATAATTTATGCCTTCTTCCACACCTATAGTCTATTATATTTCTACCAAGAGGAAAGAGGTATCGTTCATGATTGAGATTCATCATCAGAATTTTAGTGATTTTCATTGTTTTCCTTTACATTGCTATGATTATTTTGTAGATTGTTCTCCTGGTTTTGGCTCATTGTGCATTATTTCATACAAGTCTTCCCAGGCTTCTTGAATTTTTAATTTTCAATGTTTCTTATGTTGCAATAACATTCTATTTTACTCCTATAGCATAATTTATTCAGCTAGTCTTCCACTGATTGACATAAAATATACTGATATAAATATTCTGGTATATTCTGACTTTGTCCCCTTTTTTTTACTTCCTCAAGTATGTGCTAAGTATTAATATCATTTTTTCAACAGATAGGTACCATTTCTAGTATAATTCCATTTTCTATAATGATTGGACCAATTCAGTTTCACTAAAAAAAGTATAAAAGTATATCTGACTTTCTATAATCCTCCCAATAATTAACATTTTCATGTTTTCTAATCTTTGCCAATATGATGAACATGAATTGAAAACTGAAAGTTATTTTAATTTGCATATTTACAACAGAAACCTAGAGCATTCTTTCATATTCTTCAACTTGAGGAACAAATGTTATTCTTATATACATAATCAAATCACTTTTCTTTAAGTCTTGGATATCCTACCTTTGTCAGAAATATTTGCTGTGAAGATTTTTGTCAACCACATTGCTTCTTATTCTAGCTGCACTGACTTTACTTGTATAATGTTTCACTCATATCCTTGACAATATTTTATCTTTTACAATCTTTTTTATTCCTTGTTTAGTAAAGAATTCTTCCCTTCATCGTATTTCTACAAGGTATGTCCTTTCATTCTTTTTTAATGATGTAATATTTTATCTTAATGTCAAGTACCTTATATTTAAAGCCTGTTTTAAGTGTCTGGTATAACACAGTGATGTATATCTTTATTTTCTCTTTATTGTGTTCTGCTTTTCCCAGGATTTCTTGTTGAACAATGTGTTCTTTCCTCCAACAGTTTATATTAGAAGTTTAATTGATCTACTATGTTCAACGTCTTCAGATACTTTCTTGTTTAATTTCATTGACTTTCCTATTTTTAAACCAATTCCAAATAGTTGTGATGACTTCCACTTTCTTTTCTTACACTTTCTTTTTTTTAATGAAATGTTTTTTTTCTTTTTATTTACATATTTGTAATCACTTGCATATTAATTTTCTAGGTCTATAAATTTTAATCTATATCATCAGCTCATTTAAGCTTCTTTGTTTTTAAAAAATTTTAATAGTATTTTTCCAAATACATGCAAAAATAGATTTCAACATTCACTTTTGCAAAATCTTATCTTCCAAAATTTTCCTCTTTTCCCTCCTTCCTCCTCCCAAGACAGCAAGCAATCTAATATGAGTTAAACACTTGCAGTTCTTCTAAAGATATTTCCATATTAGTTATGCTGCACAAGAAAAAGATGATTACCACTTTTCAATACAGTTTGAGATGTGGCAATGCAAGGTTTCCTTCACTGCTACTTTTTCCCATCTCCTAGTTCTAAGAAGTAAGTTTTTGATACTTTAATTGGTATGGCACTAAATGTGTATCAAGTTCATTTAGATGGCAAATCACTTCTTCTAAGAATAATTTCTCTATTTAATTAATTATCTAAGGCTTTTTGTAATTCTGAAAAAATATTCTTAAGATTTAAAATGATTGTACTACATAACCTATAAAAGATTGCTTGCTGTCTTTGGGGAGAAGACAAGGGAAAGAGAAAAAAAATGTGGAACTCAAAATCTTATAAAGATGTAGAAAACTCTCTACATGTAATTAGAAAACATAAAATACTATTAAGTGAAAAAAATAAAATCTTGGGGGCACATGTAAAAATATTCATGAATCTTCAGTATGTCCTGGTAGATTAATTCTCAGATATTTTTATTGGATTTCCTTTTCTATAATTTTCTGGGATTTATTAGTAATATGCAGAAAAGCTGATGGTTTCTGTGAATTTAAAAAAATCTATCCTACTATTTTATTGAAGTAATTAATCTCTTAAAATAACTTTTTTGTTGAACTTCTGGGATTCTCTGAATTAGTTTCATATCAGCTAGGGATTCCACATTTAAAAAAAATAAGAGAAAGACTAGCAAAAGGAAAGTTAGATAAGTAATAGCAGAATCTTGAGAATATAGTGTCATGATAGACAAGGAATTAAAGAGTACCAGGAAGAATCGATCATTAATAGTTACCCACCTCCAAAGTCACTGGACCTAATGATTTTTAAAATGAGTAGTAATTTTGGATAAAATAGTTTCAATAGAGTGGAGGGGATGAAAACCAGATTATGAAGGATTTGAACAATGATGAAGTAGAAGTAACTATTCTTTCTCAGTTTTCAGAGAGGAGAATCAGTGAGATTTGGGGTTGCTATGGTCAGTGGAGAGGTTGTTTTTAGTCTAGAAGGTAGCCTGAACAAGACCAAATGAAAGAAGCCACTGACTTTTCATGATCCCATGGACCAGAATATGTCAGAGCCAACAGAGGTGGTGACAAAAAGTATGTCTGAGACAAGGGATCAACTGATGGAGCAAGGTCCCAGAGGAGACAGGAAAGGATGAAATATAAGATCTGGGTAGAAAGATTAGCCTTAGAAAGGAAAAGGGTAAGAATGGATATGAGAAGGGAATAAGTGAATGGCATAGGGAAAACATGAAGAAAAAAAGGTGAAGTTAAGAGGGAGGGTAAGCAACTAGAATTGGAGGTTTCTGGAAAGAAGAGAATATATGGAAAAAGTGATGTAAGGGATTTGATAGAAAGTGAGCAAGTGATGAAAAAAAATGCTATACCCCAATGAGATTTCATAGCATTAATTTATAGTGGACCCTTTTATTTTTTCTCTAATAGCATTTTCTTCAGGAATTCAAGGATAGATTTGGAGAAGGAAAGTAATTGGAAGAGCAGAAGGCTAAAAGAAATTAAATAGCAGAAGAGACTAAGTTATTCAATTTTAAAAAGACTGATTAAGTGAAAACTCTAATTTTAAGAATAATAATTTACTGGGAAGTTTGATAAATTGAACTTTGTCATTCACAAATACAATGAATAAATAAATATTTATTAAGCACTTACTATATGCCAGGGAGTGTGCTAAGTACTTGGATTAGAAGAAGAGGAAAAAACAGTCCCTCCTTCTGAGGAACTCTAATGGAGGAAATAATATGGAAACAAAGGTATATTATTGGCCAGTTGTCACACCTGATTGACTCCCTTTGAGGTTTTCTTGGCAGAGGTACTGTTTCCTTCTCCAGCTCATTTTACAGATGAGGAAACTGAGGCAAATTTGGGTAAGTGACTTGTCCAAGATCACACAGCTAGTGTCTGAGGCCAGATTTGAACTAAGGAAAATTAGTCTTCCTGATTCCAAATCCAGTCTTTATCCATTGCACCATGTAACTGACCAAACAAATGTATATAAATAGAATAAGGAGGAAATAATTAACAGAGGGAAAGCATTGGAATTTAAAGGGATTGGGAAAGGCTTCCGTAAAAGACAAAGTTTTAGTTGGGATTTTTAAAAAGCCAGACTGCAAAATTGTAGGGAAAGTGTTCTAGAGTATATAGAACAGCACAATATACAATTTAACAATTTCTTTTTGTGTGTTGTATAAACTGAGAACAGAGACTGTCTTTTCCTTTAGTTGTATCCTTAGTATTTAGCAGTTTTTAGGCATTTAAAAAATGTCATACTTTCAAGTATAAGATCTCAAAGTATAATGACCTTTTTAGGTAACTGAAGTTAAGTAGTTATCATGATTGAGAATTCAGGACAAAGCCAACACTAGGAATTTTTGCAATAAGGGCTAAGTGCCATCAAATATTTCTACGGCTGGTGGAAATTGTGTAGAATTTATCCAAGGTGGGTGTCTGTCAGCTTCTTATTTTAAAAAGGTATTCCTAATTATTAGGTGCTAAACTCTGAAATTTTTACACTGCTGAAGGACTACAAGTATTCTCTGATTTTAGCACCTTTGGACAGACTCAGAAATAGCATTTAACATGGGACATAATAGTTTAGCTTTTGTCATGTTAAGGGAAGGAACAGAATATTCCATAAGTAGTTAAAAACTAGCTCTGGTATGGGAATCTGCAAGTCAGATTCAGAGAGCAATTTGGTTGGAAATTAGGACGACCGACTGTTATGGTATAAAGAGGCAGACTGAGGCTAAATTGTGGAGGCTCTTTGGTGCTAGAGTGAGATGTTTCAATTTTCTTTTCCAAGTAGTGGGAAATGGAAGGTTTTTGATCTGGATAATAATATAATTGCATGTTAGGAAGAAATCTCCTAATACTAAATGTAATAATGAAGAAGGGAATGAGCAGATGTAGACAGGGCTAATTAGAAAGTTGTTGGGGTAGTTCACCTGGCAGATCAACACAAATTTATAAGATAGTCTGTTCACTATGTAAGGATCTACTTGTTTAGTTGAGCCTTCACTTGGGGTTTTCTTAGAAAAGATACCGAAGAGGTTGCCATTTCCTTTTACAGCTAATTTTCCAGATGAGGAAACTGAGGTAAATTGAGCCAAGTAAATCAGCAGTCATATCTGAACTCGTCTTCCTGACTCTAGGCCCAGGAATTCTATCCCCTGCACCATCTAGATAACCTAAGGTTCTACTGTTTATGGTCAAATATTAGTTAAACTTTGCTGCTTTATAGGAAATAGGTGTTGAACAATTTGGAACTATGTCCATAGAGCTATTAAACTGTGGATACACTTTGATCCAGTAGTGTCTTTATTAGATCTGTATCCGAAAGAGATCATAAAAAAGGGAAAAGGACCCATATGTGCAAAGATGTTTGTGGCAGCCATTTTGTAGTGGCAAAAAACTGAAAACTGAGGATGCCCATCAGGCAGGGAATGGCTGAATAAGTTATGGTATGTGAATATTATGGAATATTTCTACAAAAGTGGTGTATAGCCTGATTTTAGAAAGGACTGGAAAGATTTACATGAGGATGATACTTCGTGAAACAAACAGACGACCAGGAAAACATCGTACATAATAACAGCAAGATTGTGCAATGATAAATCTGAGAGATCTAGTTCTTCTCAGTGGTTCAGTGATCCAAAGTGACCCAATAAACTTTGGATGGAAAATAGCCTCCGCATCCAGAGACAGAACTATGGGGAAAAAATGTAAATCATATGCTATGTTCATTTTTCCTCTTCCCCCCCCCCTTTGTGGTTTTTCCTGTTTCTTCTGATTTTTCTCTCCCAAGGTGATTCTCATAAGGATATATGGGGAAAAAAAAATTTTTTTTGAAGGTACATGTGTAACCAAAAAAAAAAAAAAAAAAAAAAGTTTGTTTTTTTTACATAAATAGCTGAAAAAAAAATTTAATTTAAAAAATAAGTAGGCTAATTTCAGAAAAACTTGGAAAGACTTCAGTGAACTGATGCTAAGTGAAATGAATGGAACCAAGATAACATTGTGCACAGCAACAAGATTATGTGATGATCAACTGTGATAGACTCTTTTCAACACTAAGATTATTCAAGGCAATTCCTATAGATTTGTGATGGAGCCACCTAGAACCAAAAAGAGAACTATGGAGATGAAATATATATCAAAGTAAAGCATGGTATTTTTACTTTTATTTTTTTGGCTGTAGCTTATTACTAGGTTACTAAATCGGTTATCTGGTACTTAACAATTCTCTAGCTCAGAGTTCACACTTAAAGGAGTTTGCTCTTTGGTTCTGTAAGGAGTTCCTACAAACCCATGGAATACCCACAAGCCCATTCTCTGGGAGGAGATAAGGAGCCAACATTGAGTGGGGAAGTTAAGTCTGGATTGGGTCAAGGAGAAGACTTCCCAGGAGAACTTCAGGGAAACTTGAGGAGATTCAGAGCAAGGATTCGCAAGTCCAGCAGATTCACAAGTTTAAAGGAAAAGCCTGCTCATGGACTTCCGGGAGATTCACATCTAGGATTGAATTCTGGAAAACCCATAATCCCACACTCTCATATACAGAGTCTGATTCCCACAAGATTTCATTCCCTCGTCTCCCTTCATGCTGGCTGGAGGCTTTGGATTCAGAGGGAGATAGAGACTGAAGCTGGCTGGAGACAAGCTGGAAAAGATTCAAGACTTTGAAGGACACAATATAGGATCTGGACTTTAACTCCTGGCTGCATTTTGGGATTATTGAACTGAAACTAAAACTAAAGCTGGCTCCAGAAGCTCCCCAAGAGATCTGCCCCCAGAGAACAATCACAATTTAGAGACAACAGAACATTATAGTAGCTGTTTGCTTGTTTTTTTCCTCTCGTTTTTTCCCCCTTTTGATTTTTCTTTCACAGCATGACAAATATGGAAATGTTTATTAGAATTGCATATGCTTAATCTATATTGGATTGCTTGCTGTCTGGAGGCGGCAAAAAATTTTGGAACACAAGTTTTTGTAAATGTAAATGCTGAAAACTATTTTGCATATATTTGGAAAAAATTTTAAAAGCTAGTATAAAAAGCAATGTGGCACAAAACACTTGGAAAAAAAATTTGGTCTCGAGAAAAAAACAGAAAAATGCCCCCAAATCATGCAAGTATTATAGTGCTAACACTAAACTGCTATGGCCTGCTAACTGTATAGTTTTAGACTGTTTTCTGACTCTTTCCCCTTTCAAAGAGGGCCCCTTTTCTTCTGCTTTCAATACATCATAATCTTTAATAGGAAATGAACTTAATTTATCCTATGTACTACTTATTGACTGATAATATTTTCATGTGAATGTATTACATTGATCAGGAATTTTATTTCAGGGTATTTTGTTTATAGAGGAATTTTTCCATTAAATAGAGGCAGATTTTTCCTAATTGAAACTTTTTGATTACACATGTACATTTTTAAAAACATATTTCCTTGTAAATCATGTTGGGGAAAAATAAGAGAAAAAAAGGAGTATAGCATATGTTGATTTGCATTGTCTCCATAGTTCTCTCTGGATGGCATTTTCGATCCACTTTGAGATTGCCTTAGATTACTGAACCACAGAGAAACAAGTCTGTCGTCTCACAAACTTGCTGTTAGTGTGTACAATGTTTTCTTGGTTGTTTCTGCTTATTGCAATCAGTTCTTTCTAAAATCAGTTTGCTCATTTTTTAAAGAATAATATTCCATTAATTTCATATGTCATAATTTATTCAGCCATTCCCCCAATTGATGGGCATCTCAAGTGGGGGGGGGAGATATTTTCAGAAAAAAAATCTACTTTTGTCACTATATCTGTACCTCTCATTTCCACAGGACAAGGTGGGTAGGCAAGGATTGTACAGGTAAATGGTTACTTATTAATATTTCGTAATTTGACATCCTGGAGTGGGCCTTTTGCAGGCTTTTAGACCTTTTTTCCCAAATAGGGAAAGCCTGAATTAGAAAACAGCTATTTAAGTGGAAAGGAGAATCTGTGGAGATGAGACTTGACAAACTTTAATCTAGTGGAAAGTTGAAGGTTTGAAGTTGTGAACCCAAGTTCTGGCTATATTGCACTTCCAATGTCCAAGAGGCAGGCAGTGACACAATACTATAATTGAGACTATGGCATCTTACAATATGACAATAATTGAGAGCCCATAGTAAACTTCAGATTCAGTTCAGATCAATTCTCCGGGAAACTTCCCAGAGCTGGGAGATGTTACAAATGCCTTCGAGACCTAGAATCTCAAAGAGGGAAGAATATCCAGGAGCTAGTCAAAGATGTGAAAAACGGTCATTAGATCCGGCCACTAACATCACTGCAATCTGACATGTTTGTCTCATTGTGGGGAGGTCAGAAGTGTAATTGCAGGCAGTTTAGGAGGTACATGCACTAAATAGAGATAACTTTTTTAGGTTTAGCTGAGGATATAATAGTGGGGATATTAAAGAATTTGTTGAAAGTAAAAGCTAGTCCTCATATGTGATTGTAAAGATGTGAGATTTTTAAAAGTAGGAACTATGCACAGTTGAGAATGAAGGGTTTTATTCAAACACAGCTATTTTGTATATTCTTAATAAGCAGTATTCTGCCAAACCTTAAAATGCTTTATGATTTTTCCCCCTTGAGGCATTTGGGTTAAGTGACTTGCCCAGGGTCACACAGCTAGGTACTAAATGTGAGGCCAGATTTGAACTTCGGATACTCCTGACTTCAAGGCTGGTGCTCTATCCACTGCACCACCTAGCTGCCCCGTTTTCTTATGATTTAATTCAAATTCTAAGAACTTTTATAGTTCTAATTTTGTTTGGCAAGTAACATTCACTCCAAAAATGTTTACTTATGTGCCTTGGATCATTGAAATCTGGTGAGATTGTTGCAAGGGGTTTGAGAATTCACAAGACACTGAGCATTATCACTTTCATCTTTATTTCCAACAAAATAAGCGGGTGACCAGTAATAAGCAGCAAACACATCTTCTGTATGATGAACATCTTTTACAATGTTATTATGAAAATTACACAGATGTTGATTAATAAAATGAAAATTAATTTTGAAAGTGTTATTGGATTCATAAACTTTTTATGATCATGTATTTTCCCATTGAAGTGTGTTTTACAACAGCCTTAAAGCAAGTGAGCTATAATAGGTTCCACCATGAAAAATACAAAGAGACAATTCCTTTGCCCTCATTTGTTCGTTTAGGGACATTAACAAGAAAGATGGGAAAGGGAACAACCTGGGAAAGGGAACAAGGGGGTGGTAAGAATAATAAACACCATCTATAAACATTGAATTAACTTTTGTTAAAGTGGGACACTATTCCTATTATCAAGACTACTTATTATGTGAAAAACTGGAGGGGAGAATCACATCAATATTGAAATTCTTGTAAATAAAACTGGGAGCTAAAACTAAGATTTAAAAAAACAAACAAAAAAAAAAAAATCTTGCAGAGATAGCTTCATAATGTATCCCAAAACATGAAGCAAATGCTTAGGATAATTTTGGTCATCTCTCTTGGCAGAGACTCATGACAAGCAAATAAAACTCATACTAATTTGTTTAAAAGGAGATGGTAGAGAAACTATAGATTTAAGACCTTCCAAATTAAACAAATGGATAAATACTAGATTTCAATGCAAAAGTGAACATAAGAAATAGCTGTCAAAGACTATCAAAAAATGGCAGCTATTGGGAATAATAAAAAATGAGAAGATTCTAATACAAATAACTAACCTAACCTACTTAAATAAACTTTTAACACTGGAGTATAACAAAAGTATATATCAACATAGACCAGCACCGTTCTACAGAAGTGGAATAAACAACTTATAGTTGCAGAAATTGAAAACTGGTTCAGACAGAAAATATTTAGTCCTCCCTTTGTCAATCAAAAAATTGCAGCTTAGGACGACAATTTGTATGCACAAACTGATCTAACAAAATCTTGTGTTGGAGGATGGTAAAGAATAGCATCTCAGACTAATAAGAGGCTGTAGAGAAAAACTGAATCAAGAAATCCATGTAAGCCAGATCACCTTATTAAGGACTGACATTTGAAGGTTTATATATAAATAATGTAACAGGCCGACAGACACAGAGGGTTATCTGTGCTGAAGGCAACTTGTATAATTATTAGGGCATAAAAATGATTCAAGACATCAAGAAAGGAAAAATAGTGAATGCCAAAAAAAAAAAAAAAAAACCAGGTGATAGTGAAAATATCACCAACTCATAGGCCTTTCTTTCTTGTCTCTACAAAATCTTTTGAGATTAACTTATGCACACATCCAGGATACTGTTGATGAAAATATCACAATAGACAGACTCATTTATGAGTCATGTTCTAGCAAAGACCACATCTTCAATCATACAATTCAGGTGCAAGGATGAGGTGGCAACTTTATTTGGTAGAACTTCCACCCTTTAAGTTTCCACTCAAACATGCCACATGTGGATTTGGGCATATAAGATTTGTTTCTCAGAGATAACTTTATGCTCCTCTGATTATCACCAATTCAGACATAAAACAGGGAAATGTATGCTCACCAAGGATACTGTTTTCAAATGGAAATTATCTGCACTTTGCTAAGAAAAATCTACAACTATTCAAGTTTGGCCAAACTACCCCTGCAGGATAACCATGTAGAAGACATTCATTCCATGTTTGACATGCAATTAAATGGACGCCCCACACAATTGCTGTTGATGAAACTGCAGATGAACAATAAATTGGGCTAAGAATTGAAGAAGGCACTTTTTTGCCTTTCAGAAAATGGGCAGCACTTTTAACAACCATTATCTTTATACAAAATTTCACTTAAAAAAACAACAACAAAACATGTATATTCTTTCTTCTGGCAATGCTATTTGGATGTAAATAATGAATTACCACAATCCCTGAGGTATCAATTACTGGTCACCCAAAGGGCACTAAAGAAATGCTTGGTGGCCTTTCCTGAACAGGCTTCAGTATGTGACCAACAACATTGCACACACAAACCAAGTATCAAGAGATATATGACCAGAAAAGGGATGGGTCACAGTCTTAAGAGCAATCAAAAGCCATATGTAGTAATGAAAGCCATCTATCTAAAGTCTCCAGGACATGGGTGGACATCCTGTGGAGGACTGAAAGGAATGCATGGACAAATAATACATAGGATTATAAAGTTACCAATCAATAGGTTACAATCTGAATTGCATAAACATATCTGACATCAAAGATATAATAGACACAATGAGGCATTGGCAGTGTCAGAAGTCTTTTCTTAACCAATGGATACTAATAGAGCTGTTACATTGGTTGTTCATTTTGGGGGAGAGGAGTTCTTTTGGTTGTAACTTTTATAACCAAAAAACTTATTGTAATGTATCTAAGTTACTGAATAGAGAGGCTAACTCACTGCCATTTAATGTAACATGCCAAGTATTTTTTCCTTCAGGGGCCATGTACAACAATTAATACTTTGTTTTTAAAAGTAAAAAAAATATATATATATACACTGGTGACACTTTCAGCATACACACAAGCCTTCATGTCTCTGGCAATATATTCCTTTCATGTCAAAAGTCACAAATACAAGGACTGTGAGAATCAACTTTTTAAGATGTTAGCTCAAGTCCATGGTCCAAATTTTAAACAATGCAAAACAGTGATAGAATGCCAATCTTTTCTAATCCAGAGGGCTCTAACACCACAAAGGCTTTGAGCAAATAAACCAACTAGGCATGCTGGAATTATTTCCCTATCAGAAAAAAGTTGTGACAGGCCTTTTGGTCTCTATTCAAAAGAATTAACATGACAGAGCATCATCAAATATAAAATTGTCTACAGGCTTCCTCTGAAAGCTGCTACAGAGTTAGCTATAGCAAAACAGTATGAACTTATGTTAAATAGCACTTATTTTCTGATGATACCAAATTTGGTCAAATAAATATTCAATCAGCCCTTAAACTTTTAAAAATTTGTGGAAGAAATATCATTCACAAGTATTTAACAAGTGATTTGAAGTGAACTATTGAGACAATGGAATGATTTTCAAGGCCATCAACATAGTGAAATGCATTAGTTAAAATTTCCAGGATCACACAACTAACCTTTACAAGAACTTTGCTTCCAAAGCAAGGAAAACTAAAGCTTTCATTTTAAAGTTAAAAGCTGGCAATAGCAATCAAAACATTGATGCATACTTAAATCTCTATTTAGATTCCCTGGATAATCAATGTAGATCATGCATATTTCCAATCTTTAGGCACAGGAACATGTTACTATCTTTAGTAATTGTTTATTAATAACAATGTTTATTATTGGTAATCTTTGTTATTAAAAAATCTTAAGGTTTTTTTAAAATCTTTTTCAGGGGCCAACAATTATATTTATAAAGCATGACTTCAATTTTGTTTTTTAGGATATACTATTATCAATATTTGCTCCCAAGTTCTTCAGTAACTCAGTCCTTAATTATTACAGCATTGCCTTAATGTGAAAATAAGATGTTAAACTTTTCGAGCAACTTCCTGTGGCAACAATAGAAAATATATAATCCACCCAGTCTAAGAAGTGGGCATAACCTTAAAACTTCCCTGGGACCAAATTTCAAATAAAGAAATATTAACTGTTAACATGTCATTAAATTCCTATTGAAGTTACCACATAAAGCTTACATCATGCATTTAAATAATGTTAAAATAAACTTTTTAAATTTCATGGTGGTGTATTTACTTTTTCAATTATAGTAAAAGATATTAAGGAATATCTTTGTTATATAGCACAAACCTGAGTTAAAAAGGATTTATTTCATCAAGATTTGTACATGGATTCAAAAAAAAACACAAAAGAAAAAAAATTTTGTTCCTGAAGTATAATGTTCACATGAAGTTTAATTTGCATTCTGTCAGCTCTGATCTATTTATAAGGGCAATTCAGAGTACTCACACAGAAGGATATTCTGAGTTTTGAGAAAAAATTTCAATGCAACATTTAAATTTGATTTCTATCCATAAAATCTTAGTCCTAAGGCACAGGCACAGGGAGCATTAAATTAGAAAGCTAACATTTGCCTTTTATTTTTACCACTCAAATTTGGACTTTTTACTGGATTTTGATAACACTTTTCTCAAAAGAATTGTATGAGTAATTTTTTTTTGTTTCATCTTGGAATAATGTTCAAAGTAGCCATATTCTGAAAAAAAAAATTTGGGGAAGGGGAGAGGGCAACATGAAAGATGGGGCAGAGGGAGTTGGCAATCAAGGACAAGCAATATACAAAGAACTCGGCTAAGAAAACTATTCCAGGGCAGGAAATAGTATAAGATAGCTTAAGGAATAGTTACAAAGCAGCTGCAAAATCAAAAGGAAAAGGCAGCCAGAAAAGATCTATTCCATACCTCCTCCCAAACAGGAAGAGGGAGATACAAATATAGTTCTTTTGGCACAAAATGCCTTTCAAGACAGATTTGGGGTAGTTTAAGATTGCTAGCACACCTGTAATTAGAGATCCCGCTCACCAAGTACCATTTCAAAAAAAAAATCTGATCCAAACCCCTATATTTTTTAAATTTTAAGCGAATATGTTTTGAAAGGTGCCAAATTGAAGTACTCTGTTGATCCAGAGAACAGGTCTCATTTTCTAATGCTGAATTGGGTTCCTGAAAGCACAAACCTATCATGAGTCCTTGGTGCATTATTTGCCTTAGATGTAACCAATTCGTCAGTCAGTAAGTTAATTCCATCACCGAAGCCTTTCGTTGCTGAAGGTCACATTAATTCTTTGGGGCACGAGTGAAGTTCTTGACCTACCACCTAATACAGAGGAAGAGAAAGGGGGAACCTTTTCAATTAAAAAAAAAAAAAAAACTCAAAACAAGAATACACAGACTGATTAAATTAACAGGTCATTTTATTATTAAAATTTTATTTAAGAAAAAATGCTGGCATCATGGTAGATGAATGGCACTTCATAGCAAAATGTTAACACAATTGAAGCTTCCTTGCTGGGCATACCTGGGTTGATAGCATTACTCAATTGATAGCAAGCATGATCAGAGGTTAAATTTTCCAGAACCCCTTAAACCACAAAGAACTATTAGATAATCACCATCTTTAACCCCCAGGCACCTCTCCAGGGCTGTGCCTCCATTTCTAAGAGAACAGGTGGCCCAACACAAGCCAACTCACTACTACCAGGAAAACAAATCCTAAGTGCCAGAAAACACAGACCTGCATCATGATGTCAGCTAATTTCCCTAATCATAACAGACACTACTAACTACTCCTTTCTCCTCTTTGATGGTATTGGGCACAACTATACTGACACCCCCCCCAAATTGCCACACAAACAAGGAAAATGACTTACCACTTTGAATGTTTCTATTAAACTCTTTCCCCCTCAATTTCAATCATGTTCAATTACATTTTTTATTCAATAGTACTATATACACATTTAAGGTTGAATCTTTCCTCAAAATATAAACTTGCTTAGTGGAAGAGCACTGCTCCACACTTCTAGCAAACCCAAACAAAGTGACATCCAGGAATAAGTGGGGCCACTTGCATTAAGGCATTGATGTGACAAGATTAAACTTAAATGAAGTTTGATTTAGCTATCAATATTTGTCATCCAAAGAGTTTCTCTTCAGGAACTACCATTGAGTAGCTACTACTTCTCTCCAATTAGAACAAGTAAATATTACCAGGATAAGGTAGGGCAGTGTTAAAGAGTAAGAAATAATCAAAATCAATAATATGAAGAGAAACGTTATTGAATCAAAGGTCAAGGAAGAAAATGTTCTAAGAGAAAACATTGGTTATTTGGGATTTTTATACTCCTGGCTCTGGTTCCCTAAACAACCAAAGAATTGGGTTTGATTTTATTTTTAATAATCCATAAAGAGAGGAAAAATAAAGGGAATGAAGGGAGGAGGAAATAAAATTTAATGTTTTCCCTAACAAGTATATTTAGCTCAAGGACAAAAACAGTACACTAAAGTGCTTCCAAAAACCCCTTAGAATGCCTTAAAGGTTAAATGTAAAAGTATTGGCTTTCTTGTGTTCGTGTCTCTCCTCTGGTGGGAGGATTTCAGTTAAAATAACCCTGCTGATCCAAAGGGAAAAGTCACTTCTCCCTAACAAAGACCACACATTTATAAAACCACTCATACATCAATAAAAATTTTAGGTCTAACAATAGTTCCTACAGAAGCTGGACAGTGCCTTCATCCATTCCATGCTATCATTCCACATTCCTCTCCGCACACCCAATTACTCAGCCATAGTATATTAATACTGCTTCACAGGAAAGTGTTATACACACACATCAATCCATACACAAACAGTGCATTAGCACTCTCAATTAAGATTTTTTCCCCAAAAGGAACATTTCCATGTTTAATGTGTTCAGGCTACATGAAAGCAAGGTAAACTTAAAAAAAGCAAAAAATGGAATGTATAATAGAAAGACGCTCTGGCAAAAACAGGCTCTGTTTCATGCCAGTTCTCCATACACCAAGTCCCTAAACATTACCAATGTAAAGATGGATGAGTGAATGCAACAGCACTTCTAAGATGAAATGAAATTCCCTTTTGCCTTACTAACATCCAGCTCACAAGGCCTAACTCTCTAGTTTTGGCATATATATATTTTATGCAATGGAGTCTCCACTCTTCTTCACCTGCCAAAACTGAGCTTAAACAGATGTATAAAGTTATGCTAAAAAACTAAGGCTTATACAAAGGGATTTAAAAAAAAAAAAAAAAAGGTTAGGCTATTATATTTCTAGAGTAAAAGTTAATATTGCCCAGAGTGGGCCATGATTTTATCATCTTGCATTGTACTTGGTGTTTGTGTTTTATTGGCAAGCAGTTATCCAGTGATTCTACAAGATTGGAAAAATTATCATCTTTGATATACTAAATAGCAGAACTGTCTTGAGGTGTCCACTAAACTTTTGCATACCTTATAGTGTAAAAGATTAAAATCATTGTTTTTATTAGCATTAATACCCCTAAATCGACTAACCTGCAGTACTTTTTGCTAAAATGATTACTGCTTTTTACTTAAAGATAACTTTAGCATCCATTCAACACACTGGGAAATTTATTTATCTATAACCATGTTTTTCATTCATTTTGGCCAATTCACGATGGCCTAAGTATCTGTGAAACTCAATACAAATTTGCATTACCCATACCACTATGGACCTTTAAGCTGAAGGAAACACCAAGACCCTAACCCTTCAAGTGATGACTTATTAAATTTTTATAAAGTGAATAACTGATGGAGGAAGCATATTTAAACTCCCAATTAGAAGGCAAAGGTAGATTAACTTTCTTGGGAATAGGGAATGGTTTTTTTCCCTTTGTCTTTATATCCAAGTGGCTAAAGCACAGTGCCTTGTCTATAATAGGCACTTAATATTTGTATTGGACCTAGTGAAAAATACCTCCCCAAATGACCCTCTGACTACATCCAAAGCAGAGCTGCACTGTGCTAGTTGAGTTCAAGGGAATAACAGGAGATCTAAACTTAAATTACAGCTCTGTCACTACCCTACATCCCTGGTTTGACCCCAAAGAAAATCATTGAGGGAAACTTTCTAAAGGTTCTTTCCAGCTCTAATTCCATTCTACGTAAAGACTAATCAATTATATATATATAAATGGCTAAACTGAAGCAACTGTGTTGAGATCACTTAGAATTTTGTAAAACCTAAAAAGAACTCTATTATGAATATGTAAATGAGTGATAAGAACCAAAGCTTTAAACATTTTCTATTCTTTTGCAAAATAATCTGACACAATTTTTAACCCCATGCCTTTTCCATGTTTTAATCTCTAACTTTTAACCATTGAAGACATGATTGAGTTAGTACAAAAAGAAAAGTCCAAACTGTCAGCTTTTCAGTCCTCCACAGTCCCCTCTTTAATATGGCATTTTGCACTATGTACATTAATGAAAATTTGAAATAAACAAAAAGGAACTTTAGTCAAACTCCCCTTCCTCCTCCAGCTTTATTGATAGTTTAAAATTACATTTCTATGTTCTAGGACTTCAGTTGCTTTTACCATCTGACTTTTAAAAACTGATTACAGCAAATGAAACTCAACAGTTGTCTAAGTGATATAGTATACAAAAATAACATCTTGATTTCTGTGAAAATGCATTTCTCTGCAACTCCTGAATAGCTCCAAATTATGCTTGCTCTGAGCATTGATGTTTACTCTGGGTTTTAGATTTAGTTTTTGAAAAAAAATTTATTCCAAACCTTGCCTTCACCATCTGTATCTCCAGCATTCACATTGCGACGGAGTTGTTACTGTTTAGGTTTTTAATCCTGATTTCTCTCTCTCTCATGGCCATTAACAGGCATATACATCTTTTTACTCCCACTCGACTTAGATGCTCTATGTAGGGCCTGATACAGATGTTACTCGATGTTATTTAACAGCTACTGAGGTCAGACAATCCAAGGCCATCATTATACTACAATTAAAGTTACTTATGGAAGTTCAAAGACACTTCCAAAATCTGTTTTACCTCCTGCATGGGATCACATCCAAGAAACCCAGAAAGGGTTTCCTAGTCTGACTCAACTCTTCCCATTCGTTAATCCCTATTCACCAGTGGCGCGGAAAGGGGGTTCTTTAACAAAGCATTATACATAACACCTCTACCAAACTAAACATAAACATTTTTTTGTAGTTAAATGCAGAAAGTCGATTTTTCCACCCCTTTCCTCCTTTTACACGGCAAGTAAAGCTCACTGGCCTGGGAGTAGCCTCTATCTGCCAACCTTTGGCCAGTGAAGAGGATTCAGAGAAAATAATACAACCATCAATCAGAAAAAGGAGGGGCGACAAAGGAAAATAATTAAGCTGTAGCCTCAATTGTGCATTCCCGTGCAAGATGCCCTGACTCGCCACAGCGATAACAGTTGACTTCACTTGTCTTGCTGCAGTTGATGGCTACATGACCAGTTTCACCACACCTAAAAAAAGAAATTAAAGAGTTTTCACATTGATGCTCACAAAATGTGAAATTGTCTACCTAATCATTAGCCCTTGCACAAAATTAAAGCTATGATGTTTAGCGCCCCAGACAAACACTACTAGTTCTTAGAGACAAGACAATCACACTAATCAAGCAACTAGGGGAAGAAACGTAATGGTAATGAAATTGATTTGTACTATTATTCTATTCAAGCTTTTTTTTATACCTAATTCATTCAAAGTTCACTCTGATAACAATCAAAATCAAATCCACATGAATGGCCCAGATTTGTTATAATTCTGTGCACATTTAATTCTAACTCTATATTGTAACAAGAGAGGGAAGTTTATGTTCTGATACAGTCTCACAAAATGACATGGTTACATTTGTAAGGATATTTTAAGTTAGCAAAACTTACATATGTAATAGATCCATTTAAGAATCAAGTCAGAACTGAGAAAAATCAAGTTTAATAAGAACAGTCAACAGTATAGAAGCACAATCCTTTTGTCAAAGATTAACAACCCTGCTATAACCCAAAATTGTTATTCATTTTCACCTACACTAATACTGCCATCAATAGGTTTTTTTTGTTGATTTAATGCCTATATAAGGAAAAGTACCTCACTTCCTCCAAGAACACTGCGCTTCAACAAAAACTTGGCACTGACTGTGAATTTAACGACAACACATCACATACCCTCAATAAGCCCTCACTTTACTACCAACCTAGTAGATCTGATAAGTTCTTGTTGAGATAGTTTCTCTCGTATAATTTATTAGTAACTAATCACCATCACTAGGTTCATTCTTTACCAGAGTTATTAAGCCAGACCAAACTATCTATAAAAATGATTCTGGAAGAAAATGCCTGGACACCAATCCTCCCCCAAGCTTTACCAAAGTTTCAAGTATGAAGCCCATGATCCCTAACTTAATTCAACTGCATACTAATATTCCAGTAAATCTAAACCACAAGATATTTTAACCTTAAACTGAAGCCATCACATGATTTTAAAACATACTACTCAATGTCTCTTTCCTAAACACCAAAAATCAGCCATTTCCTATTATATTAATCTGTAAAAACATGAAACCTCTAATTACATTAATTCAAGTTTTATGTACTGATTTAACTTCACCAGGCAAAACGTAAAATCAGCAACTGAGTTTTTTAAAGCTATTTCCATAAAAAAAAAAAAAAAAAAAACTTTAACAGTGATTAGAAGAATAACCTTTATCAAGGTATATACTTTGACACAATACATACCCCAGAATTGCATGTCTTAAGACATTAAACTGGCTAAATCAACAAAATTTTCCTCTTAATTGATGTTTTACACTGTTGAACTCAAATTTCAAGTGTTAAGATACAAGAGGAACTAAAGATAGTAATTCACCATTAATTACAAAATAAGTTTACCCACCACCCTCCTAATTCAATCAGAAGATCATCCAAAACACCTAAAATTTAACCGACCCCCCTAAAATTAAACCAATAAAAGCCTTCCTTACACCCACCAGACACACAGCAGACATAACAAAAATATGCTGAACTCAGAAATCCAAAGACTATTGTTAAAACCAGGTATCCTGATTGTATAACTAAACAAATAGCAAAATCTGATCCTCAGTTTCTTTATCAAAAAATGGGAGGCAATATCCTTGAGGACAGCATACTGTAGTAGACAGGCCACTGCTAGATTTAAGTCAGGAAGACTTTAAGATGGTTGACTTCCACCTCAGACCCTGGTTTATTTGACCCCCAGATAAATCTTATCTGGTGATACTGTGACAACAGAGCACTGGGCCTGGGAGCCAAGTGAGACCTGAGTTCAAATCTTGCCTCAATCACTTACTATGTGACCCAGAGGCAAGTCACTTCTACTTCAGCTTTCTCATCTGTCAAATGGGAATAACAATATCTACTGCTTAAAGTTGTAAAGATATGTGAATAATATGTAAATTGTTTTAAATAATAAAAAGTGGGGCAGCTAAGTGGTGCAGTGGGTAGAGCACCAGCCTTGAATTCAGGAGGATCCGAGTTCAAATCTGGTCTCAGACACTTAACACTTCCTAGCTGTGTGACCCTGGGCAAGTCACTTAACCCCAGCCTCAGAAAAAGAAAAATAATAATAATAATAATAATAAAAAGCACTATATAAACACTATTCTCCAAATCTTTCAATGATAAATTAAGGGAGGTGAATTTGAAAGGCCTTTTCAAGCTCATCCTAGGTCTAAACCAAACATCCTATGCCTTCCCCCATACTGAGGATATTCCAAAAGTCAGTAATGAAGTTTAAACTATTAAAAGACCAAAAATGCACTAGAATTTTTGGGACATCTTACATAGAAATAGGTAATACATTATTTATAGAGCAGAGGGAAGAGGGGAGGAAGAAAGAATTTGTGAGCTAACACTTTTGCTTAAGAGAAATGCTGCTATGGAGAAATGCCCAGGAAGGGATGAAATTATGACTCTTAAGTTTTCTAGGTGAAGAAAAGGAAGAAGCTAAAGAGTAGGAGTTTTTGCATGCAGCCATATTGTTCCTCAATAAACCCACTATCCCGTTGCACTTTTTTCTCACTGTCCAAACCAGATGCTGATAAAAGGTGGTGTTGATCTTAAACAAGCAAACCCTGTGTCCCATATTTTAAAGAACATAAGGAGCTATGGGATCTAAGTACTTCACAAATGGTATCCAACAAAATCCAGCTAGAGATTGTAATTATCATTTTAGATGACCTTTCCACTTGTAAAATAAGGAAATATTAAAGTGTATGTAGCTACCGATTATTTCATTGTGCCCAAAGTCCAGCTCGCATATCACAAGAGGACTCTTAAAACAAAGTCAGCATTCTCACCTAGTTACAAACAAACTCACAGTTCCTTCAAAGTACAGGAAATTTAAAGTCATAACTTAAGAAAGCTGCTCATTTTAGGCACTGATTTCCTTAATTTTTCCATAACTATCCTTACCTATAGCATTTCACTTTGGTGCAATCTTTCTGAATGTGCCCAAACTCTCCACATGAATAGCACTTCTGCTCATCTGCATGGTCACAGTCGCGAGCCAAGTGGCCGGGTTTGCCACAGTTGTAGCAGCACTGCTCTCTCTCCCGCTTCGGTTCCTTGCAGTCCTTGGCAATGTGGCCACCTCTACCGCAGTTATAGCAGGCTTCAACAATAAGGAAAAGAGGCAGACCCAAGACTATAAAACCTTTATAAATTGAAGATGAACTTTATACAATATACTACACAAGTCAGGCTTTTTTTTTTTTTTTTTTATGCTTACCACTCTGCAGAGGAGAAGGGGGAGGGGGGGAAGGAAGTGTTAAATACTTACCATCCTCCTGAAGATCACAATCCTTGGCAAGATGACCAGACTCACCACAACGGTAACAGATGTCTGGAAGAGATGAAGAAACAAACTGGAAACCTATTACAGATGGGAAAGATAAAGAGTTGGGAGATTAGACCAACCTTGGTAATTGTATGTTTTGAAATTTCAAAAATTTTTTCCAACAAAAATACCTCGCGCTGAGGTAAAACCACCTCTTCCACGGCTCCGCATTCCTCGGCCACGGCCTCCTCCAGTCGGGCATTCTCGGGCCCAATGGCCAGAGCGTCCACACTTGAAACACTCGTTGCTGCTCATTGTTGCACTTAAGATCTTCTAAACATTAAAGAATACAATCATTGCAACATCAGAAATAACTTTCAGTCTTTTTATTTTCCCTATTTAAAATATTCCATTAGAAAGTGATAATGTCCAGGAAAAAAAATTTAGGGAAGGGGGAAGGACACCCCTCTCATATTAGTAATTTTTCTTTTTTTTTACAAAGTATGATTACGTGGAACAACCATGTGATTTAGGAATCTGTACAGAAAATTAAATATTCTCAGCTTACAAATTATTAGTAAAAGATTATAATAATTCTTTTCAATACAATTATACAAAAGATATTTTTAAAAGACTGCATGGCTTCATAAAATTACTGTATATTTTTAAAAAAGCATTTTGATGTGTGTATTTTTTCTTATTCAATAAGTATTTTCTATCTGTTTTACTGATGATCAAGTTGCTTCAGATGTTAAGTGACTTACCTAGACTGAAAGATAGTAGTAGTTGGTAGCTGACAGTAACCCTAGTGACTAGAATTCTGGTCTCCTGGTTCTTAAATTCAATGCTTTTTCTACTAAGAGAGATTATTTTAAAATTTAAAACAACATAACTAATTAGAAAAATTTGAAAGAACACCTGTCTTTGTACTAAGCACAGAAGTTGCAAATGTAAAGAATTCAAAGTATGAGGCTTTATGAATCACTAACGCACTTAGAACTAATATTCCATTTTAAAATCTAATAGTTTTTAAAGTTTTAAAATTTTTTCCCAAATGCATTCAAAGATGAAACATTCACCTTTAGAGAACCTTGTGCTCCAAAATTTTCTCCCTCCCTTCCTCCCCTCCCCTAGACAGCAAGCCAACCATATACATTAAACATGAGCAATTCATTGAAATTGTGATAAAATGCTTGCTCTGATTCTGGGGCTGTAGTTACATGTTAGAAAACAAATTCACATCAATAAAGGAAAAAGAACTTAAAAACACATTAGAGAAAATACTTCTCTAAATTATAAAAGGAGTTTCTCAGTACTGATACCAAATGCAACTCTTATAGAATGTTGATATGAAGTATCACAACTGCAGATTTTTTTTTGTCTACAATTAAAAGAACAGCATTCTCCTTACAAAGAAAGGTCCATAAATTCCAGCAATAGTGGTGTTCCATAATGATTTGAACAAGTACTTAACTACCATAAAATTTTATCTCTATCTGACCTAAATAGTAAGAGTTCACCAAAATGGAAATTTGCACTAGAATGTATGAATGTTTTTCACAAGCAGAGTTTGACTCTTGGTCATCCTCTATAAGTCAGTTTCCTCATCTGAAAAATGAGTTTAACTATATTTCCAGGATCTAAAATTTTGTGACTGCTTTAAGTTCATGAGGTTTTTATGTCATAAATCATGTATCAAAAGCCTTAAGATGAATGATTTGTACCTCAATAGCTTACTTTTGAAAATAGCTGTTACAACTATCATAGAATCTCTGTACCACACTCATAGGAACAAGAGTTTGCCAAGACATTTCAATCAGGAAAGATTAAGTTTCCAACTGATCATGTTCATTTCCAATAGTTTTGGGGTTTTTTTTAGTTAGGTTTTCTTTGGAGACCCTAAGAATGTACTAGACAACTCTACTTAGCCTTATGTCATTAAAGCAAGATAAAGTCAGGATAATCCAGACTACCTGAAAGGAGCATGCCTTGAGGCTCTCAGTTTGTAGATCTTTAGTTATTCCTCCAATCATAAGTTATTTAAAAATCACACTGTCTTATTAAATCCTCCCATATTTATAAAACCTTTATAATTTGTATTTCAGATCAAAACATTTTTCTTAAGTTAACATCATGTTTAACCTCATTTTGGACAATGTGAAGTTATTTACCAGTTTAAGATAACAATCACAAATTCAAGATACTAATATTCATATTTGATTGGGTAGCAATACCAATGAATTTCAAAAGGTCCAATTATATATAGCAAGTGATTCTAATGAAAGAATTATCTGATTATTCTCACATCTCAGTCTTCTCTAATTTCTGCCAATAATCATTTTCAGAAAATAAGAAATGGGTTTTTTGACTCAACACTGCTAATGCATACCCCATCTTTTAATTCTTAAAAAATAAGCTTACAAACCAATAACCAACATCATGATAGTATTTTATGAATTGCTCAATAAACATCAAGAGTATGTTTTTCAGGGCAGCTAAGTAGTGTAGTGGTTAGAGCACCAGCCTTGAAGTCAGGAGGACCTGAATTCAAATCTGGTCTCAGACACTTAACACTTCCTAGCTGTGTGACCCTGGGCAAGTCATTTAACCCCAATGCCTTAGCAAAAAAAAAAAAATAAATAAAAATAAAAATAAAAAAATAGTATGTTTTCATTAAAAATAAAATTTATCCAGGATCCCTTGTTATTAAACTTGATAGGACTTCTTGTTCTATATAATGGAAGGTAAACCTCCCTCAACCTCAAGCACATATGCTAAAACAAAAATAATATGCCTCTATACCTGCCCATTTCTGCAACTACAGATTAGTTCATGGAGCTTAAAAGCTTTTAAGTTTGGTGCCAAGCTACTTTTGAAAAGAAGCAATTATAGAATGTATAGACTAAGAATACCAGCACTAAAGTCAAGAACACAAGGATTTTAATATAAGGAAGCCTCAAACATTCATTGCCTGTATATCACAGTCAAACTAATTCATTCCCTCCTCAACAATAACTCAGAACATTTTACTTCACATTATTTCTACCTGGCTTTGGTCTTAAAATTTCTTTGAAGCACTACTAAACCCAGTTATAGATAAGTATAGGTGGAGATATCTACAATGCCACAGAAAATGCACTTGTATTTACAAAAATGGTCCTCTTAAGGAGGCAAATTTAAAATCTGCACATAATAGGAAGACTCTTACCACAGGGAATTATATGATCATCCAAAAAAAGAGCTGCTACTTAGTGGCTACTTTTCAGACACTGTACACTGAGTAGAGTTCCTCCTATACAACAAAATGAGTACAATTTAAAGTTGACCATTGTTTTGGGTTGGTTTTATATTTAGATACATACCACTGCTTGAAGATTTCATATTTTCAGCAGTTGGGGGGAAAGTGCAGAGGCAACACAATGCTTAAGAGTCAAGATGGGCAAGGGGAAAACAGCAAATGAGGTCTTTATTGTCTGTGGCTCTAGTCCCCAGTTTACAAGTTGTAATATTTGCACAAATGCCAAAACGGAACTTGAGCTCTTTGAGTAAGAAAGCTCTACCAGCTTATTTTAAATAGGGCTAACTCAATAATGAATTCTTAGTTAACACTGTAAAAGTTGCTAAGAGGTTGGCTACTTTTACAGAACTGCTCTTTTAAAAATCAATTTTTCTCTTATTACAAGGGCTAAGTGACATATATATAAATGAGTTAGATTTTCCAGTGTCATTTAGTCAAAACTTTGATTTGTGATTTCGGGTAAAGGGGACCTCTCCAAGTACTGAGACATATTTTTCAAAGCTAGCCAGGCAGTCCTCAAAACTCTTTATGACCAAGACTAATTGGCCATCTATAACTGAAACTCAGTTGATTAAAGTTAAGTTTTGGAAAATTATGAATTTTGCATATATGTCAATTATTATCCCCTATTAAACCCAGGACTCTAAATTTTAAAATTCCTATTCAAATGCCCTCTTCATAACATATAGCTGAAATATTGTATTTATAATTACAAAATTACCTTTCTCAAATCAATTCAGAAAACTTAAAATTTCTAATAAAAGGAAATTCTATATTACTTTCTTAATTTAAATCTTTAGCTATATATTAAGTCTTTTAAAACATGATGCATGTTGGGTGATTTACATTATTTGTCTAGGATGCATACATACAGATCTAGTTTCTCTTTGTGAAAGCAACAGACACCATTAATAAAATTTTAGAAAGGCAATGAAATGTTACTTATTATCAAATCAATAATTAACAAAATATATTATTTTCCAACCATCCACTGATTATTTGGAACTAATACCTTATCTTAACATTGCTGCATTTCAAGTCACATTAGTGTCTAATGTACTATATGCTTTTAAAACATGCTTGAAATTAAAATTCTTTTGAAGTTTCATGAAATTGAACTATAAAAACCAGGATTAGAAATCAAACTCCAATTATGTAAAGTGGCCTGAATTTAACTATGAATGTAAAATTCTAAGTGTTCAAAAGAGAAAACCAGAAATCTAGAAAAGCTCCCTTTATTACACACATATGCAATTATATATTTGCTAAATACTAAATAAAAGTCACTGTGGCAAAACTCCTTCAAATATTGGGCAAGTTAGGTTCACCCCAAATTTTTCCAACACCTCCAGATTTCTTTACCCACCATTCAATGACTCCATATTTGTTAACTCTCCAAATAGGTCAACATACATATAATTTCCAGTGGCATTTAGCCAAGGAACAAACTAAGAGAAAGGAACAAGCAGTTCAGGTTAGGCCCTACTATTTTCCTATATATCTGTCTAAATGAAGTTGTCCCTTGCTAGAATGGGCCAAAGATCAGAAGAGGGTGGTCTTGACTTCTAAGCTCTTTGAAAAGTAGCACATTCTTTCCTTCAAGTTTAAGATTATATATGCCACATATTCTTTAAAGTGAGGCTATTTGTATTGTTAGGACAATTACTATAGATTGAGAGTTAAAAAGGAGCAAACAAAAAACCAAAAAACAAGTTTCCCCAAAAGTGTCTAACATTGAACAAGATAAAAAAGTAAGATAAACTATTTGGGTCTACTATGCCAGCACATTAACCTTGAGTGTTGGGCATATGTATCCTGGTGTCATCTCCTTATGAAGGAATATTCCAGAAGGCACACGTATGTTTTTATATTTCAAGTCACTATAAAACTCTTCTATTTAAAGTGCCAAGGAAATTCAAATGCATGTTCTAGGTATCAGTTCTTACCTTATGAACATACAACACCAAATAATTTGATTTCCTGCTTTTAACCAGATTTTTCACATAAATAATGGCAAGCGGAAAACGATTTATATCTTGTTCGTCTAGGAATCAATTATTTTATAATCTGTATAGCCAAATAATTCAAATTTATTAATAGATATTCCAATTTGTTCAAGTTAAAGTACAGGCTGTTTTCCCTGAATGGCATAAAACAGATTAGTTTATCTTAACCTTCAATGTATTAGTTTCTTTCCCTGCTGAAAAAATTATTACTTTCATTTTAAGATAAAAATGTTAGTTAAGTACAACACCTTTTCTTCTTACCGCCAATCCTGAATTAACAAGAATACCTATGAGCTCCATTGTTACAGAGAAATATTACAAAATTTCATTTTAATCAATAGTTTCCATCTTCTCCCCTTCAAATCTTACCAAACTTGCTGAAAATTTTTCAAAATTGTCTTTTAAGTTTCCTTTCATTGGTCCATCCTCTGATGAAGGAGCCTAGGCAAAGGCAACTGATAAGAAGCCAATGACAAGGTAATCAGTCATTGAATTAAATATATTGTCTACTGAGCAAGATTTTAAGAGTTAGCTCACACCCCAAAACTGGCATCATTCTTTATCTTATGTAAATAAGGTTACAAACTAATTAGGTAGGCAGGCTTTTTATAATATGAAAATTCTTTATAGCATAGGTTGATAAATGAAGTAGTGTAACAGAAAAAGAATCAACTGTATATGATGACCAGGATCCATTACCTTCCCCAAACAACTATCTACTAAATGGCTGGTGGTACTGCAGAGGTGCCCCTCCTTATCAGCAAAATGAGTGCTGGCCCAGAACTGGGATGAACAATTGGGAGAGGAAAAAAAAAAAAAAAAAAAAGTGAATGAGTCACCGTGAGGCCCAATTTAAAATTTATAATTCAAGAGATAATCTATAGCTGGGTTACAGAACCTTTGATTTCTAGTCAGACCACATGAAATAAAAAAAATTGGCAACAACCCAAATGTCCAACAGAATGGTCAAAGAAATAAATCAGCTGCACATTAACATGACAATAGAGATCCCAGGGAGAAGGGAAGAGAAGGATGTGAACCTAAGTTAAGGTAGAAAAAGGTACCACCTTCTATTTTTAGAGATTTTTTTATCAGGCTCCAAAGTTTAAACATCTTATCCAAGGTTCCATAGATTAGGGAGGTGTAGGGAATAGGAGGTGCCAGTATACCAAAACCCTAGTTATATTAACTGCCAAAAGGTAGAAATGAATATATAGGGCTCTCCTTGTTTAATAGCTATTTATATCAAAATACAAGTGCACAGTCATTCTTTCCCCATTTATAATGAGTAGTCCATTCCACAACCAAGATATTCTAAAAACAGAAATTGACCAAATCAGATTAAATTTGACCCTTCTGTATCCTGATAACCAGAAGAGACTTTAGTAATTTGATATATATATATATATATATGTATATGCTCAACATAGTATTTAGGACAGATGAAATCATATATTAAAATCCATGTACCTGGTTGAGATAGAATTTAGTTGTATGCCATATTGGTTACATTAAACAAGTGGTCAAGTACACTAAGTTTTGAAAATTGTTAAAGGCCATATACTAAGACTTCGGATGAAAGTAAATTCTTTATTTGATTTTTTCCCCCCAGAGTACAATTATACTACTGCTTTTTAAAGTGGGGGAGAGAAAACCACTGAATTTCTCCCTTTTACCAAATACCTGAAGAAATCAGATTAAAATATGAATCTGTAATTAGACATGAGTTACTCCGCAGAATAGACCAGCAAGAATCAATTCCATTACCAATGATGAACATTTGTGACAATGGTGCTTTGCAGAACACTAAATATCATTTAGAGGGCACTCAATTTCTAAATAAAAATGTAGTCATACACACTTTATTATACCTGAAATAAAAAAATCATTCTCCCTCTTCCTAATAATCACATGATAGTACATTTTTTACAGACTTGACTCCAATTTTTGTATAGGCAGTCTACATACCTTGCTGAAAACTGCATTATTGCAAATTGTCAAAATTCAAAAGAATATTAAAGTGAAATACGGCAAAATAGTGACCTCTGCATGGAAGAATATTACATTCAGTACTTCTGTTATTTTCATAGAATATATTCTAAACTGAACAGCTTTAAACCTGCTTTCAAAAAAAAAAAAAAAAAAGATGACCTCATAAGAGCATAAATTATTATTTGAAGTGATGCAGATATCAGCCTTTTACCCCTCCCCCAATTACATCACACAGGCCAAAGGCCACTGATTGGGGAATTGAGGGAGAGGAGGAAGACACCGGGAAAGTGGTTTTAGGGAAACCTTAGAGATAATAGTATTCTGTGACTTTTAAATTTAATTAAGTTACTAACCGAAAGCATGCAGTCATACCCTAATAAGCTGCTGCAGTTTTCTCACTGGCCTATATTATTCCCATCTTTCTTTTTGTAGGTAAAACTGTACTTTAATCTACCAACTGCCTCAGTCACAACCAATTTAGGCTACAATTATTTAAATGGGGAGTTTTAGGACCCTCTGACCGGATGTGCCTTAGTTTAAAGTGCCCTCTAGTTTAGGCCATGTGGTTAACATGTGGAGACATGGCTATATTTTATACAAAATATAATCTCAATTTGGATGATCATCTAGTTCCAAAATCATTTGTGACCGGATATGGAGACATACATTTTTAAATTCTTGTAAAATCCAACATTGAAAAACCAGCTTACAATAAAAATAATTTTCTAAAGCACAAATGCTTTGAATAGATTAGAAAGATCCAGCAAAAACCGGTGCGTTTTAGGGTTGTTAGTTGTTTAAACTTGTTTAAAGAACTTGACTACATGTTAAAAAAAAAAAAAAAAAAGGCAGCGCCTTATGTCAATAAAGACAAGTAAATCATTTGCTTCAGATAACCCCAAGGCCCCAAGGAAGTTCCCACAAAGACTACCGGGGGAACCAAACTTCCCAAGGCACAGGCCTCGCCACGAGGCGCCCCCAAGCGAGGCGGCCAGGGCCCATCGAGGCACATGGCTCCGGCTGGGGGCCCTCCGCTCCGAGCACATGGCCGGCGCCGAGCCTCCACCCCTCCCCCCAACCAGGACACCTTCCCGCCGCCACATGGCCCCTTTCCCGCATGTTCCCGTGGGCTCATCGCCACATCAACCAGGCGGCCCTCCTCCCTTCCCTCCCTCCCCCCAGGGCCGCGAGCTCCAGAGGCTTCGCCGCAACCGGCCTTTCTATCGTCTGCGACCCCGCGCTCCGGCGGCCTAGAAGCGCGGGGCCTGCGCCCGGCCCTAACGGGCCGAAGGGCGAAGGTTGCCCTTGCGCCGCCGTAGGCGCGAGGCCGGGGTCGAGGAGACGGGCAGCGGCGGGCGGAGGCGGCTGCGGGGCTTCCCGCCTGACGCAGCAGCGGCGTTGGGCCAGAGCTCGGCCGCCATCGCAGCCGCCTCAGCACCCCCCCCCCCACCCGCCGCAGCCGCTTCCCTGCTGGCTGGCCTCGGGGCGCCCGCCCGGGCCCGGGCCCCGGCCCTGCCCGACCTCCGCCCCGCTCCCCTTAGCCAGGCGGGCGGTTACCTAAGACGTCGGAGAGGGCCCGCGGCGGAAGCGGGGTCGGACGCTTCAGTTTCCGAGAAGAGTAGAGGGACGGCAGCGGCTGTAGCGGCTGTTTATTTTCGGGGTCCTAGCCTGCGCCACACGCGGATCTGCACACGGCCCCACACACGCCGTTGCGCACGGCCCCTCCGCCTCGCCCACGCGGCCAATCAGCACCCGGATTCCGGAGGCCCAATCAGCGCCGTCCGAAGGGAAAGGAGACTCCCCCCCCCTCCAACGCCTTCTTCCACCTCAGCTCGCCCCTCCCCTCTCTCTTTCCCGCCTTCCCCTCTGCCCCCTCCCCTCCCGCTACAACCTCCAGTCCCTCGCTCAATCAGTTCCCATTTCAGGAGCGGCTGTGGCGTGGCCGTGTGTGGAGACCCAGCCTCGCCCCGGGGGTCCGCTGTGCCCTGCGGCCCGCCCTCCCTTCCCGGTGGTCGGTCCTTCCTCGCCAGGGCCCGGGAGGGAGCCCAGGCCCCTCGCTCCCCAGCCTGGTTTGGCGGTCGCTGTGGGGCGGGTCTGCGGAGGCGATGCGCACATCACCGCCTCGGTCATAGACTGCGCCCGCGGCCTGAGCTCCCTGCGCACCGCTGGGCGCGGGCACGGCCGGCGCGTGTCACAGTGCGGCTCTATGAGCGCGCTTCCCCCCACCCCCCCCCACCCCGTAACGGCCCCTCGAGGCGGGTCCCGCCTGCAGCCGCCGGGCTCAGCCCGGGGGGAGTCCACGAGGCCTGGCTGTCCGAACAAACCCGGGGCATGCGCCCCTCGCGCCTGTTTTAAACACTTTGGACCCTCTAGCCGCTCGGGACACTGGCGACCAACCGCTGTCCGGCAGCTAGGCCAAGCGAGGCCCTTCCCTGAAAGGATAGAGAGCAGTAGGCAGGAGGAATCCCTCCCCGGGAGCCCATCTCCTGAGAGGTCTCGGAGAGGCTTTTTGGTAGCCGAAGCACCGCCATTCTCACTCAAAGGCACTTTTACCCCATGCTGACTTTTTGAAACCATTTTTCTAAATAGGCAGTAAACGTGTTACACTGAAAAGCAATTACTGGGGGAACAATTAACTGCTGTTAAACGCTGCCTCCACCCCCAAGACCTATGATTTCGTGGGTATAGGATTGAGTGAAAGAAAAGGCATTTCTCGGGTGCCCTGCTAAACCCTGGGGACACTGGTGCAAGCAAGGCGGCACCATGAGACCTTGTGTGCTTGCTTTCAAGAAGCTTATGTTCTGAAATCATAAATAAATTGGAGGAACATGGGATGGTTTACCTCTCAGACTTGTGGAGGAGGAAGAAGTTTGTGTCCAAGGGAGAACTAGAGACCATTATTGATCACAAAATAGAACATTTTGATTACACCAAATTAAAAAGTTTCTACACAAACAAAACTAATGCAAACAAGATTAGAAGGGAAGTAACAAATTGGGAAAACATTTTTACAGTTAAAGGTTCTGATAAAGGCCTCATCTCCAAAATATACAGAGAATTGACTTTAATTTATAAGAAATCAAGCCATTCTCCAATTGATAAATGGTCAAAGGATATGAACAGACAATTTTCAGATGATGAAATTAAAACTATTTCCACTCATATGAAAGAGTGTTCCAAATCACTATTGATCAGAGAAATGCAAATTAAGACAACTCTGAGGTATCATTACACACCTGTCAGATTGGCTAAGATGACAGGAACAAATAACGATGAATGTTGGAGGGGCTGTGGGAAAACTGGGACACTGATGCATTGTTGGTGGAGTTGTGAAAGAATCCAACCATTCTGGAGAGCAATCTGGAATTATGCCCAAAAAGTTATCAAAATGTGCATACCCTTTGACCCAGCCATACTACTACTGGGCTTATACCCCAAGGAACTACTAGAGAAGGGAAAGGGTCCTGTATGTGCCAAAATGTTTGTGGCAGCCCTTTTCATAGTGGCTAGAAGCTGGAAGATGAATGGATGTCCATCAATTGGAGAATGGTTGGGTAAACTATGGTATATGAATGTTATGGAATATTATTGTTCTATAAGAAATGACCAACAGGAGAAATACAGAGAGGCTTGGAGAGACTTACATCAACTGATGCTGAGTGAAACGAGCAGAACTAGGGGATCATTATACACTTCAACAATGATACTGTACGAGGATGTATGCTGATGGAAGTGGATTTCTTCAACATAGAGAAGAACTAATCCAATTTCAATTGATTAATGATGGACAGAACCAGCTACATCCAGAAAAGGAACACTGGGAAATGAATGTAAACTGTTATTTTTACCTTCTGAATCCAATTCTTCCTGTGCAACAAAAAATTCAGTTCTACACACATATATTGTATCTAAATTATACTGTAATATATTTAACATATATAAGACTGCTTGCCATCTGGGGGAGGGGGTTGGGGGAGGAAGGGAAAAAATCTGAATAGAAGTAAGTGCAAGGGATAATGTTGTAAAAAATTACCCATGCATATGTACTGTCAAAAAATGTTATAATTATAAAATAAAATAAAAAATTAAAAAAAAAAAAAAAAAAAAAAAAAAAAAAAAAAAAAAAAGAAGCTTATGTTCTAAACGGGGGAAACCCAGGGGAGTGGGCACATCCTCGAGCACTTGAAGCCCCCTCTAAGGGATTCATTCGCCTTTGCCCCTCCTTTCTGAAAAGTCCCACCCATATCACAGAGGATGTTTTTGATATGTGGGTGAATTAGATTTAAATGTGGCAGAGTTGCACAAAGTTGTCCAGAGTTATGGAAAGTCCAGTGGCAGGACAGGCTAGACAGAAGTCCAGGGGAGGCAGCCCCTTGGCTTCTGCCATTTCCGACTAAGCTTTAAGCGCTTCAGTTGCATTCGTGGTTCTTGGAACAGATTGTTCTCCTCGGTCCAATCCAACTGGGGAGGCCTTGCCAGGCTGTCAACAACCAGGTTAAGGCCTGTCAGTTACTCTAACTAGTTTAGCATTTACAGAAAACATATGATTAGAGTGATCAGATGAGAACAAGGTGACAGGTAACCAAAGATGGAGAGTCAGCCCTCCTATCAAGAGTAGTCCTAGACCATCCCATACACTCTAGAGGGAAGTCCGGAAGAAGGTTCATTGGAAGCTGTTTTGTCATATCCATGACACTTACCCATTACTGTTCTCAGAGCTAGAATTAAAAGGGAGAAAGGCTCCTATCAGGTACTTGACTTGGAGTTTGGTGGTGGTGGGCTTGCCACACTCTTGGATGAGTTAAGTTCTTAATTGAGGCCTTAGAGAGGAACAAGCCTTAAGACATTTAAATGACCTATAACTTTCAGAAACTTATGCCAATACAAATTGACAACTACTTTATATTTTTAGTCCGAGATAGGTGAAGGAAAAATTGAGAAATGATTTCCCTTGAATCATTGTCCTCAATAACATTTAATAGGTCCTTAGGTCCCTCACTACCAGGCTCAGCCTCTCTATTCACTAAAAACCATGCTACTGCTTCTCCATGGAAATACAACAAAGACATTAATTTAGTTCCCATTTTTTTAGTCATATTAAAGACAAGCATTATTTATGTATATCTGATATTTGCCTATTAAAATACAACAATATGTAAATAATACTTTTTTATTCATATGGTCTTATTTTCAAGGAACTTACATAGCTTTTTAGATTTTCTTTCCTCTCGCTTTATTTTTTATTAATCTTGTAACAAACAATACCCTGAGATGGGTAGGAAATAATTTTTACTACTGTCTTTTCCAGATGAGAACTTAAAGTGAAATTGTGAGCTGCCTAGGACCTCACAATATAATAATTTATATTTAAATAGCTACAGTTTGTGAAGCTCTTTCCTTACAAAGCCAAATGTAATTATCCACTTTTCACAGGAGAACAACCGAGTTAAGTTGGGAAAACTCCAATTAATTGACTTGCCCCATACAACTAGAAAGTGCTTGGAGAAAC